>NC_043713.1:43462490-43515080 GCF_006229205.1 Suricata suricatta
AACCTGGTGGATCTGACTCAAAATTCTTTTTATACTTTATATGTTATGCTTTGCTGATCTATCTAACCACCATGTTCCTGGCTTCACAGAAGCTTTCTTCTCTCTTGCGCTTCACTCTCCATCCCATGGAAGCATCCCAGCCCTCTCCTCCACTGATCACCCATGTCTCTGACCCTCCCTGGTCCACCCCTGGTCCGTTCCCAATTCTAGTGTCACTTCATAGATAGACTCATTTCCCTTGCTTTCTAATCCATACCTATAACACCACCACCTGCTCCCATAAAAATAAGGAAGGAAGGAAAGGAGGGAGGGAGGCAGGGAGGGAGGGAGGGAGGATAGAAAGAAAGAAGGAAGGGAGGGAGAGGGAGAGGAACAGGGTGGGAGGGAAGGGGGGAGAGAGAGAGAGAAGGAAACACATAAGCATTCCAACCCAGGGCAGCAGCCTCCTTCTTCCCCTCATACTCCCCAAAACTAGAACAAGAACTGTCTAGCAGCTGCATTCTCTAGAAGAAGGTACTGGAGTCAAGGTTGCCTCCCCCGTGTCTCCTCCAGAATCCTCTCATGCCTACACACCTTTGTTGTTATTCATCTTCAATTCAAGAGGATGAGAAGCTGGTTGACAATTATTAATTTTTAGAAAGTCAAACATTAAGATATTGGAAATATTAAGGAGCCATATTTCAAATCTATTAGATATCTACAATTCCAGTGAAATATCAAAATCCTTGCAGTGAAACATCCATTTATTCTGCCTCTTTTATTGCAAATGTCATTGCCTATATTTGTGACTCTCGTCCACACTGGACATGTGCAGGCATACGTAGGAGAAAAATTGTGAGGCCCAAACATTCAGAATGCACATCATCATATTGCAGCTCCTCATTAGAGTTTTGAGTTTTTTTTTTAAAGCAAAGTGTTTTTGCTAATTCTCTCTGGGATGGACGTAAAGAACTGGACTGTGTTCCTGACTTCGCCACTCACTCCTTAGAATGACCTTGTGCCAGTTCTTACACAAGTATTTTTATTTATCCATAAATTTGAAAACAATAGCCTCATTTTCCCAAGAGAAACTAGAAGACAGATAAAATGATAAATCTATAAAAGCACAATGGACTTTTTGTAGAGAAGCCTTATCTACTTGCATACATTGAGATTATGTCTGTTTTCAGCTTCTGATGGTCTTGCCAAACCAGAGAACGGCACTATTCTTGGTAGAAACCTACCCCCTGATGCTGACATTGCACTACATCCTCAGTGCTCATATCTTAAATTTCTTTACCGGAGGGAGAGAGAGAGAGAGAGAGAGAGAGAGAGAGAGAGAGAGAGAGAGGAATTAAATCCAAAATTGAAAGAACTGGCAAGTGAATTATAATTTTAATCCTTGCATCCAAGGTGACTATAGAAATTAGCCTGTTGGATCAGCTCGAATAGACTCACTCCTGAAACTATTGTTTCTTGTGCAAGCAGCTTAAATTATTTGAAGGTTGCAGCTTAGAAAGAGCTAAATTTTGTGAGTTTCTCTCTTTACCCTCTAGCTCCAAGTGTTCATTATTTCTTCCTGTGACTGTACTTGTGATTTCTTTTCTTCTGTTTTCTTTCACTGGCTTTGCCACCACTTCCATTGATTTTTTTTCTTTCCCATTTCTAGCTCTCAATTGTCTTCTACCTTCTTTCGTCCACACAGCTTTATCGCCATTGTACATTTATCATAGACTCTTAACTTTGTTGTATTTAAAGAATGAGAGAAGAGGAGAAACGGATTTTAAATGCAGGGAGAGAGGCGCCTGGGTGGCTCATTCGTTTGAGTGTCCACCTTTGTGACTTCATGAGTTCCAGCCCCATATCCGGCTCTGTGCTGACGGCTCAGAGCTTGGATCCTGCTTTAGATTCTATGTCTCTTTCTATCTCTGCCCCTTCCCTTTTCATGCTCTGTCTCTCTCTGTCTCTCAAAAATAAATAAATGTTAAAAAAAAAAAAAAGCTGGGGGGGAGGGCGTCTGGGCGGCTCAGTCAGTTGGGAGTCCAGCTTCCTCTTGGGTCATGATCTCACCATTCATGGGTTCAAAACCCCATGTTGGGGTTAGGCACGCTTGCTGTAATAGAAAATGATAGAAAAGGGGCATGAAACCAGGTCCTCATGATTCAAAAATCCAGGTTCTCCACTACCATACTCTCTTGTGACAGACATATGCTCGGTGCTTTACTTACATCAATTCATTTAATGGGAAATAAACAAGGAGTAAATTGCTTGATATAGGAGGCAGCTGAAAAAAGCCACCAATGGGTAAGCACAGCATTAGCAAGAGCTTTGGTAAGTTGGGCCCGTTACGTAAACTCCCTGAGCTTTGAGTCCTTCATCTGTAGAGTAAAATTATCCCTATCTTGTCTTTGGGTTGATGCAGTGGTTGGATGAGCTTGCTCCATTCCCCTGGCCTTTATACTGGGCAAACAAAATGAGGAGGGCAAATAAGTCACAGAGACAGGAACCGGAAATGATTTTGCACAGACAACACTTTCTCCAGGAAACCCTCCCTGCCCTCCAAGCTGGATTACATGCCCCTTTTTATACTCCCATAGCATCACCTTCTTCTTGTCTTGCCACCTGCCCTAAGTGTGGTGATTCTTGGTCTTCTTTTCTATATCTCCCTCCCCTGCCCCTGAGGCTGACACAGATGAGCAGAGACCAACTGGGACTTGCTGGCTATTCCTCCAAAACGCAGCCCAGAGCCTGGCACACAGTTAGTGCTCAGGAAACGTTTGATCAGTGAATAACTGAAGATGGAAGAGTAGGGGGTGAGAAGAGAGAAGGAGGTAGGGCTGGAGGTGCTGGGTATCAGGACTGCCTGCTCACCCTGTTCCCGACTGTGCCAGTGCCCAGGAGAAATGCAGTCGCCTCCTCCCCTTTCATAACTGAGCAGTCAGTTTCTGAAGCCCTGGGTCTACGATTTGAGAGGAACAGCTCTGGCACAGAGGGGCCAGGCAGAGACATGCTGGTTCACATCCTCAGAAAGGACCAGTTTTCAAGCATTCCACCCACTGCATTACCCTATTAACCACTAGAAATAACTAGGTCTTCACGATGGTGTGAGGCAATCTAACTGTGTTCATATCTCGATGGAAAATAATTCACAAAAGCTGCATTATTAAAAGCAATATTATACAATTAAACTAGAAAAATATCAAAACCAATGATACGAAAGGGACATCTAATTAGCAATATTATCATCATCAACTTTATCTGTTAATTGCCCATCAAGATCCTCCTACCATAGACCCAGGAACTGTGGATACTTTTTGAGCCCAGAAAAAAAAAAACTGGACTCATGTCCTTTTTTGCAAGCTGTGTGCCTTAAACAACTTGCTTTATGCTTTTGAGGCTCCATGTGTTCATCTGTAAAATGGAAGTGGAAGATTATCCCAGCAACAGGTGGCGGTGTGTTACGGGTGTGACACCCAGCAGGCACTCAAAAGTGGCAGATGTCGTGATCATCGTGACTGCTCTAACGCTTTCAAGGCCCACAGATTCAGGTAGCCCCTCTGCCTGCCAACAACTTCCAAATCTGTGTACCTGGTGTGGGAGTTCTGAGACTGATGCCCCTGTCTCTCATGGGCATCTCAGATTCAAAAGGTCTGAAATTAAAGATATGAATACCCACTCCACCCCATAGCTTCCCATGATGCCTGCTACTCTTATTTCCCCTGTCTGGGAAATGGGGGGCGTTCCTTACACTTTTTTTGCTCCCACTTTGCCAGTCTGATCAATTTCCTAAATTTGCCTCAAATAATTCCCTTTTTCTGCATTCTTACCTCATTGTCTTGGCTCCTCTCCTAAGAGACAGTCACAATTGTCTTCCAGATGACCCCGTTTCCCCCAGATCCATCTGCCCACTGCTGCTAGGATGTTCCTCCCAAGCCCCTGCCTTATGGAATATCCATGCCATTTATATGGTAAAGTCTAGACACTTTATACGTCATCTACATATCATGTACACTCTTTCACATGTCATCTAGACTTATTTTATGTCATCTAAACTCTTTATATGGGCACGAGGATTCACCCTGCCTGCCTGTCCCTCTGCATCTGTCCCCTCAGTGTCTTCTCGGTGTCAGCTTGTACTGTCTTTCCCATCCATAGTTTGTTGACCTGCCAACTCCTAAGTATCCTTCCAAATTCATCTCAGATGTCACTTCTCTTTGAAATTTGCCCAAAATATTTCCTCAGAAAACCTAAGTATTCTTGTCTCTGTTCCCTGATCCCTTATGTATCCTTTCATTATGGCAACTATCACATTTCTTTCATAAACTGCTTATTTTTCAATGTTTACTTATTATTTTGGGGTGCAGGGGAAGAGAGAGGGGGAGACAGAGAATCCCAAGTAGGCTACGTCCTGCCAGCTCAGAGCCCAGTGCGGGTCTCAATCTCACAAACCATGAGATCATCCCTGAGCCAAAATCAAGAGTCAGACGCTGAACTGACTGAGCCACCCAGGCGTCTCCATAACGTGCTCATTGGGATCAATACAGTGAAACTTTGACTTCCTCAAGGGGCCCAAAATTTATCTGTCTTACCTTTGTTTATACAACGCCAAACGCAGCATATAGCAGTAGCTCAATACGTGTGTTATGAATGAATGCTCAAAGTCTTTGAGTTGCATAATAGCACCAGAGCAGATGAGTCGGACAGAAGTACACTTGTCACCTGCGTAAAGCCAGTGTGCGTGACTGCCTGAGCACGGGGAAGTACAGGAATGATAACTGCTCTTCAATTAAATTCAAAACATATGTATATTCAAGAGACTATTCTAGATACTAGTGGAAGTTCCATAGACTTACAACACTGCACACTGACCTTTAATAAGCTTCAAATATATGGGAGAGATTGTCACCTAAACAACCAACTGTAACAGTGAACCAGGGTAAAATGAAAGGTGCTAAACAAAAGACTTGACACCAAACCAGGTCAGACTTGTCTTTATACCCTGCAGTACAGACCTGCTCCCCAGGTCTCCGTTAGCATGCTGCTAAGCCTTTGCCACCACGGTAACAGATTAATTCACTGTGTATGAATTACACACTTACTGTATGTTTCCCAGAAGAATGTTAGCTCCATGTGGGGAAGGATCACATTTATCTCACCCACCCCACCATGTCATGTGGCGTGTACCCCCTCCCTAATGTGTAGCAGACCTTCAATGACTTCAGGGGGGAGAGAGGAAGAGCAATTAATGTCAATAACGAGGAGCAGAGAAAGTTCACAGAGGAAGTATATGGAAACAGAGGCCTTAAAAATGAACAACAGGACTCTCAAATTTACTGCCTGGTTCATGAAAAGTCTGTATTTTTTCCCATTAGATTTCTTTGAATACTCATTTTTCTCATCTGTAGTGATATATCTCTTAACTAACTTGGCAAGCATGTCCATTCTTCAAAGGTATTTATGGAAAACTATAGCTTTCTGCCATAGTTTACAATTTAGCTATGCCTAAGAGAGTTTCTCCAGTGAGAAAATAAAATAACAATGAACTGGAATAAATCACTTTTTTCACAGGTGGCACAGACTAAGTGCTAATGGTGCTGTGAAGCGAGCAGAATCCCTCGCCGGAGTCCCGGGTGGTTTTCAGGCAGACAGCAGGATTTTCTATCAACAGGATTTCTATCAAATCTAGGGGATTTGGAAGGTCCCAGCAAAGGGGCATAACACGAGGGAAAGGTGTTGAGAGCCCGGTGAAAGCAAGTAGAAGACAGTATGTGTCAAGACGGGAGCAAAGCACAAAGTGACAAGCCCAGTGGTGACACGGAACCGATGCCAGCTAAGGGATCCGGACTTTGGTTTATATATAGTTGAGCCAGTTCCAGATTTTAAAGGGATGAAAAGTAAAATGTCTTAGGAAGACGAATTTGGCAATAATTCACAGAGAAACCAATTAGTAGGATACTAAAGAATATCCAATTAAGAGATAATAAATAAAAAAAGATTTTTTAAGACATGATGAGATGTAAATTAACCAATTTACTCTCTGATTGTTGAGACATCTCTCAGATTTTGAGAGTGGGTGGCCAGAGTGTAATAGAACCATTTCAGAAATAGAAAAAGGCGCAGGAGGAGCCACTTTGAGAAAGAACAGGGTACGTTTGGCTTTATAGACATTTGCTTTGAGGACAAGCAGAATAAGGTGTCCTGAAGGAACAGAGAGATGTAAAAGTCTACTCTTTTTATATTGCTGTTGTTATTATCTTCAGCATTATAATGATGGTGATAGAATTTCATTAGTATAAGTCACAAATTTAAAATACCATCAATGGGGCGCCTGGGTGGCTCAGTCAGTTGAACATCTCACTTTGGCTCAGGTCATGATCTCACGGTTTGTGGGTTCAAGCCCCGCGTCGGGCTCTGTGCTGACAGCTAGCTCAGAACCTGGAGCCTGCTTCAGATTCTGTGTCTCCCTCTCTCTCTGACCCTCCTCTGCTAGTGTTGTCTCTCTCTGTCTCTCAAAAATAAATAAAAAAACATTAAAAATTTTTTAAAAATAAAATAAAATACCATCAATCTCATAGCCAAATTATGGAAGTGGCCCAAGTATTCGACTGACGAATGAATAAAGAAGATGTAGGGTGTGAGTGTGTGTGCGTGTGTGTGTGTGTATGTATTTATAGTGGAATATTACTGAGCCATCAAAAAGAATGAAATCTTGCCATTTGCAAAGATATGGATGGACCTAGAGAGTATGAAGCTAAGTGAAATAAGTCAGTCAGAGAAAGACAAATACCATACGATTTCACTCATATGTGAGATTTAAGAAACAAAACAAATGCACAAAGGAAAAAAATAAAGACAAACCAAAAAATAGGAATGCTTAACTACAGAAAACACCCTGATGGTTACCAGAGGGGAGGAGGGTAGGGAAATGAGTGAAACAGGGGATGGAGAATAGGAGTACATTTACCATGCTGAGCACTGAGTGATGTATAGAACTGTTGGATCACCATATTGTACACCTAAAATTAAGATAATACAGTATGTTAACTATATTGGAATTAAAATTAAAAACTTAATTAAAAATAATAATAAAATACAATATAATACCATTTATCTTAATTTTAGTAATCCAGACCTCTCAGTCATGGAAAGCCTTTGCTGTAATTGTAGGAAATGGAGTAGGCAGGGGGATGGAGAAGGAGGCCACCACACACTATAATGGTTTTTATAAGGTGAGTGATGGTGAGCTAGTGCATGCTAGGGGAAGGCCTAGTGACCATCCAACAAGAAGCCTCCTGGGGTGCTGCTACTTAGAACTAACCTTTAGCCCATCTCTTGGTTTATTCAGAGCTGAGGAAACTTACCAGTACTAAAAACACTATCAGAAGATTGAAGTCTCCTTTATGATCAACGAACCTTTCCCTCATGTACTCATCTCCCTAGCTGCACTAGTCATTAGAAAGCAGCTTGAAGAACATGGGCTTTCCAGCAAAGTGAAGTGAATAAACGTGTAGGGTTTCTCATCAGGTGTGTGTGTGTGTGTGTGAGGGCTGATGTGGCATCCCTGCCTACAGCAGAGTATTTCTCTCTAGTTACCAAATATTCACACCTGTCATATTTGATGTCCTGGACGGTATGAGACGAGCCCTAATTTTGTTGACTTTCATTTGCAGTACGCTAACTGAGTGGTGCCCCAGTGCCATTACTGCCTGCAAAGTGCCCGGGGAGCTTGTTCAAGGTAGTTGAGAGCCCCACCCCCAGAGATTCTGCTCCCAAGTGTCCACAGTGAGGCCTGGGAAACAGATTGCTGGCAGACGCCAGAGGTTCCCAGTCAGCCTTGAGTGACTTTGAACCAATCTGATTTGGCAGGCAGGTAAGGCTCCCAGCCCTCCATGCCTACTTAGCATGAGCAGCTCTACATGTACCTATTTTATTTGTGTTCTCTTCTGCCAAAGATTTGTTTGAATTCAGATTTTCAGCACCTTGACAAGAATTGGTAAATTATTTATCTAAGTTAACCTTGACCTTTTGATTAACACTTTTTCTTTGACAAGGTTATAAAACAATTATTTGGAAGCCCATCATTTAGTTTAAATCACATTTACTGCAAGAAATAAAGCAGAAGAAAAAGCTTTCCATGAGAAGATTTTTTTCTCAGTCATTGCTCTCCAATATAAATGGAAATAAAAAATTTCTGAATATCCTATTGTCTGAGGGACTAGCTGATGTTTAAATGTGTAGGGGTCATTAAAAAGAAGCTGAATTTCTCCTTCTACCTGGGATTTGAAGAAAATCCAAAATATCCCAAGTAAAATGATTTCTATTTTAAAGTGACTATTTGTGCCTGCAAAACTATGATTTTGTGTACACAGGCAGGATGTCCTGGTTAGTTGCAAGGCCTCATCTTACACTGGTCTCCATTGCACTTGTTTGCAATGACAAACAAGCTGACACTGGTCCCTTTGATTTAAAAAAAGAAGAAGAAGAAATAATCTTGATACAGTCAAAGTATAACCACGATCAGTGTTTAGGAGGAGTTTAAGACCATAAGAAGGCATTGGAAAGAACACCATGGTAGACAGTGTTGCGAGCTTATTTTTTTATTTAATTAAATATGGCATAAAGACTGGTGAAGTGTAATACGATTGTGTAAGTAAATCCTGTTAATGGATATACAGATTCATTTGGTACTGTGTGTTGAAATAAAGAATCCACCTGTGGTTTTTTAAAAATTGCGTTTACTCAATCAACAATTATTTATTGTTTCCTATGTGCCAGGCAACATGTTAGGTACAAGAGATACAACAGGGAACAAAAAAGACAGACCTCTGTGGTCATGTTTTAGTGCAATAGAGATGGGGGTGGGGTGAGATAACATAGAAGTAAGTAAATAAAATCATTTCACATTGCAATAAATGCAATGAGAAAAGTGGGCAGAGTTCTTATTTGGGAACCTTACAAGGGAGAGAATTTCAGAAGGGAACATAATTTAGACAAAGTGGACAGGGAAAGCCTCCCTGCAGAAGTGACTTTCTGAGAGCAAATAGAAGAACGAGGCATGCTGGCTACTAGGAGCTCAAAAACCATAGAAGAGGTCAAAGAACTGCAAAAATGGAAGAAGCAATGAGCTGGAAGGTTAGAGAATGGTGGTCAGAGAGATGATGGCAGTGACACAGGCTCTGGTGATGACACACTCACTGAGAAGTGAAGAACACCTCTATTAAAGGCAAGGTGGTCAAGGAACCGAGAGTTTAACGGGTGTCAGAGTCACCACACAAAATGACAGGAATGGGGGATGAGAAGCAGAGTCTGAGCTAGGAGCTAAAGTCTTCAGTGCATGAAGCAGAAAGAACAGGGGTCTAGGCGGATGGCAGCATGAAGAGGGAGAAGGGAGGCTCAGCAGGACATGTGTGTTTCACAGCAGCAGAAGCTCTTACCAGGAGACGTGTCCTAGAAGCAGCTGTGAATGACAAAGAAATAGCTCCCTGTCTTCTGGCTGGAGGGACAAGTGGTTCAAGGAAATAAGGTGTTGTCTACTTGAGAAAGTGCAAGGGCAGCAGAATCTTGGGGGCCAGCCAGGTTCCATGTAAAGAAAGTCATGGGAAACAATCATTCCAGAAGTCTCCAGAGATTAAAGGGGAATTTGATGACCACAAAGAGAAGGTCCAGAGGGCATGGTGGAAGGCTGATTTTGTTTTTGTTCTTGTCAATGGGGCAGGGAGGGAACTAATTAGGATACATGTAGAGACACACAAATTATAGTCTGGATAATAATGGACAACTGGGGAATCTTGACCCTCACTAGGTCAATGGTATAAAACATTATTACTACACTATAAAATATTAATAATGGCAATTATTATTTATAGTTGTAGTAGTAGACAAAGTAGCTGCAAAAATATATTGGCAGTTTTATTTCAGGCCTGTACTAAATACTTTCCATGCAGTCAACCAATAATCCCATGATCTTCCAAAGCTCACGTCAAATTTCTGATCATCTGTGAAAACTTAATGGACTGCAGGTAATTGATCAGACTAAAGATGGATTCAGGGCTTTGAAGTCATCCTGGCAGTCTCTGAGAAAACAAAATACATGATTTTAGACTTGAAACCCCAAAGAGTTGGCTAGTGGTATGGAAGATGTGGGCAGCTGTTTTATGGGCTACCTCAGTTGTTGTATGGTGATCAGGGGTTACTCATACAATCTTCTTGCACTAAAAAGATGCCCTTCCTACACCCTTAAAGCTCATCTAGTAGAAGGACCATGATGGTTTGAGGTGGCTCCCATCCACAGTGCAAACTATTTCTCTACTCTTTTGCTCACTTTTCTAGAATATTCCTAATCAACCTGAAAGACTTCCATCCATTTATTCAATGCTCAGTCAATAGATATGTGAGAGCAATTACTATAGGCTATAGACCATTCTAGACACTGTGGATGGATGGATGGATGATAGATAGATAGATAGATAGATAGATAGATAGATAGATAGATGATAGATAGATATCCTCCTCTAGCAACTTCTCCCACAACTCCCTCTAACGCTAGGCTGGGGGCCCCATGCATTATTCCAATAGCACACCATTTATTCATTGTTTTTTCCAATAACATGCAGACAATTCTGGATGTCCATCTCCAGATCAGTCTTCTCCTCAACCATCCTTTTTGAGTCTAAGTGGTATCGTTTTACTTCTCTGCTGAGAGCCCTTCAAAGTCCCCCTAGTTTATCCAAGATAAAAGCCAAAGTTCTTACAATTTTTATCCCTAGGAGAGGATTCCATCTTGTAAATCCTGCCTTCCGCAGTCATTGCAAGAGCTGTAGGAAGATGTAGTTAGATGAATAGTAGATGAACGTAGGCTGATTCATCGCACTGACAAGAGAACACATCAATTAGAATTTTCTGGATTCCCTAGTCATTCTTTACTTGGAAAAGAGAAAGGTTTCATACATGAATGAAATTGTATGATTATAATTACTAAATTACTATGATAAAATGAATATTCTGAAACAAAACATTTTCCAAGGGAAAAAAATATTTCCTTTTGAAAGTGCTTGGAAAACTGAAATGGTCACAAAGATTGTATAATTTGCCTTCCTACAATTTTAAGTTGTAATTTATGACATTAAGCTCTTCCGTGCATCACAGAATACCCTAAAAGCAAAAACAAAAATTTCAATGCAAATACAGCTACATTTTATATCTACATTCAGATGTACTAATTAAATTAATGCTTGAAGGTAATACATTCCTGAATAGCTCAAGAATCATCGACCTTCAGGATGATGGAGTGTATTCTAATGTGTCACACGCAAAGCTAAGATGAAAATTCAGGACACTCTCCTTTCCATCTTGTGACCGTGTGTGTGTGTGTGTGTGTGTGTGTGTGTGTGTGTGTGTGTGTTGGTATATAATTGATAACCAAAGCTAACAAAGATAGTAAAAAAACAATAACTGACTTACTACGATCATATACTCAAATCAATACTAGTAGGCTTAGCTGAATAATACTCAAGATAACTTAGCTTGAGAAAAATCTATTAACATAATGTGTCACATTAACATTAAATAAATGATAACATGTAAGTAACCAAATATATATAATATAAAATGTGAAATTGTGTTTCAAAATGATGCTTGGACACCATTTTTCATTGTTATATTTTCTCTGAAGAAACTTACTACAAAATGTGTATTCAGCATGCTTTGCTAAATCGTTTTGGCAGCTTACACGAAATGTGCTCTCCTCAATAGAACTGTAAAACAAATATGTTAAGATCCTTGTATACTCACGTTCGTGAATGTGCTTTCAGCATTTCTCCTCTATTTTAACAGAACCTCAAGTTCCACATCACTGAGGATCAAAAGGGAAAAAAGGAAAACCTTCTGCTCAACTCTGAGAGGCCAGCGAAGGTCTTAACAAAGACCAGCTACTCACAAGGCGAGGATAGAGCTTTGGGGAAGGCCACAGGGCCACCAACAATTAAGCTGATTCAAAAACATCACGGAACGAGGACTGTTTTCAAGAAGTTCAGTGAAATGAAGTGGCCATTGGACAGACACCCTTTAAACAAAAGTTTAATCAAAGACAACAAATGGAAGGAAACGGATGTGGCCCAAGAGAAACGCAGGTCTTTCCTTCAGGAGTTTTGCAAAAAGTATGGTGGGGCGAGTCGTCCTCAGTCACATCTTTTTCATATGGTATCCAGGATCTATGTGGAAGATAAACACAAAGTCTTATACTGTGAAGTACCTAAGGCTGGCTGCTCCAACTGGAAGAGAATTCTGATGGTACTAAGTGGGTTGGCTTCCTCTGCATACAACATCTCCCATGATGCTGTTCACTATGGGAAGCATTTGAAAAAACTAGATAGCTTTGACTTAAAAGGGATATATACTCGTTTGAATACCTACACCAAAGCTATTTTTGTTCGTGATCCCATGGAAAGATTAGTGTCAGCATTTAGGGACAAATTTGAACACCCCAATAGCTATTACCATCCGGTATTTGGGAAGGCAATTATAAAGAAATATCGGCCAAATGCCTGTGAAGAAGCATTAAACAATGGATCTGGAGTCAAATTCAAGGAGTTCGTCCACTACTTGCTGGATTCCCACCGTCCAGTAGGAATGGACATTCATTGGGAAAAGGTCAGCAAACTCTGCTATCCGTGTTTGATCAACTATGATTATGTAGGCAAATTCGAAACTTTGGAAGAAGATGCCAATTACTTTTTACAGCTAATTGGTGCTCCAAAAGAGCTTAAATTTCCAAACTTTAAGGATAGGCACTCTTCTGATGAAAGAACCAATGCTCAGGTTGTGAGACAGTATTTAAAGGATCTGACTCCAACTGAGAGACAATTAATCTATGACTTTTATGACTTGGACTACTTGATGTTTAATTATACAACTCCATTTTTGTAGTTTGCATTAATCTTCTAAAACCCTGTATTTACTTCATGATGATGGCCTCAAATCAGCTAACTGTAATTTTCCTGCAGTTCTCTGTATGAGAGAGAATTAAACTAGGTGCAGTTGTCTTGATTTAACGAAGATTTTTACCAAATAGTACACCACCAATTGGCACAAAATTATAGGAAAATTACCTTACAGAGACATGTAAACAACTTGAGTTGCTCTAGAATGTTTGGAAAATAGCTGCTTTTGCATTTTGGATTATATTATAGAAGCAATAACCTAGCCAGCTGCTACATTAGCTTCAACAGCCTCTTGCAATGAAAGGAAAAGGGACCTAAACTAGCATGAGTGTATATCTACATCCTGGAATTTGTTGTCGAAAGTGCATGGATATATTTTTAGCAGTCTATGACATATTACTTGAACCTTGGAGAGTTTTCTTACACCCTGGAAATCTTTCTATCAGCTGCAATGATAAGTCAGTTTTGAAATAATACTTTGGACAAAGGCATTTAACTTTAGATTGGAAGGCATTGTGTGATTTACAATATGAGAATCTAGCAGAAAAACCAGATGAAGCTATGGCTTTTTATATTCAACAGCCAGTAAAAAATGCACAACATACTAGGATCAAAGCAACAAAAACAACCTTCCTCTTCCAGAAAAACTTAAGGGGATTGATTCTGTTTTCTTTTGAGCCCTCTGTGCAGAGACAAAATGCACATAACCACTAAAGGTCTTTGCTTCTGAAGCAGGCAGTTGAGAAGTTTAAGCCTCATCAGATATAAATGTGCTCCTAATTTCTAGTTTAATTGGGCAGGGGGGACATTGTTTCAGGATGGAATAATCATCAAAAACAAAAGTTGCCACTCTGAATATGGGCCTCAAACAATAACAAAGTTTTATAAGAGTATTATTTGAATCAAAGCATCGTGTGCATAGCTTTATATGTGAAATGTACTCTAAGAATAGCCTTTGTTTCCAGTCTAATTACTTAGCTTGGGAATGACTTTTTAAAAACACATATACCACTTCAAAGATGGGTTAAATTCTAGAGAATCAACAAAACAAGAGCCCCTAGAAACATTTTTAATACGCTTATGCATAAACAAATTCAGGCATTTTCTTTTTAAGCTGAAATATTCTGTACTAACATGGTCAAATACCATTGCGCTCAAATATTAAATCCAAGTTTCGGGAAAATAGGACCATGTGTCACCCCTATCGAAAGTTGTAATGTGTTCTGGAAATTTTTTCCAGCGGACCCTAAATCTGAAGATACATTTGAATGGGAACTTATTTTAACTGGTTGACTATTACTTTGAGTTAAGAAGACCACACGTCATTCAAACCTGTTTAAATGCAGTTCTTGAACATGTTCTTCTTCCCAAAGTATCATTTTTTTTCTCGTCAATAAATATTCAGTAACATCTCGCAAAGAAAAGTAGGTATTAATATTTAAATATTAATAGACCAAGAAAGTTACAGTTGTCCTTATTTCATTTTGATTTTCCATTTCATGGCTGAGTATTCATGAAATGCTTCCCTCAATGCCTTGTCCCATCTGTGTCTCCCAAGGAGTGGGTAACTGCAACGGGCTGCCAGACCCTAATTATTAAGCCTTCGAAACCAACCTTTTACTACTTTCCACTCCATTTACTCTTGCCTCTAGACCATACACTTAAGTTGTGCTCTCTGTTTTTAAGGAGTCTTACTCTGGAGTAATCTCAGTTGTATAATTTAAATTTTGCTGTACCATGTAGACAGGATTTCTTGTAACTTGGAGACAATGATATCATCTTTTGGATGGAGAAAGGGAAAGAATGGAAACTATGCCAAGAAGCCTGAAATTTTATTCCTAAACTACACATACACACACACACAAACTAATTTTAGATGGAATCTGCTATAAATTATAGAAGCAATTTTCTCAACGTTATTCCTCAAACCTTATCAGGAGCAAAAAGCCCGTCTTTTCAAAACTTTGGAAGAAAAAAATGGGAAAAAAGGTATCTTATCTTTCTCTTATAAGCATTTCTAATGCACTTGAGAGAATGGAATATATATATGTACATGTATATTCACACAAACATATATACACACATACATATATACACACAAACATGTATGTGATATGTATGCCTATATCTTTAGATATACATGCACACACATGTAACTGTTTGGCACTGGTGGGAGAGAAGAGGGCTGAGAAAATGATACACGATGCTCTCTATCAAAGCTCTTCTATGCCTTTCCCCATAATTCTCCTTCTCGGACCCTTTCCACTGAGTCTGTGTAACCAGAGGTGGTCCTTCAGTCACTCTGTTCCTAAAAGACTCTGGTACCAGCAGGCCACCTGTGTGGCTATGCATCCCAGAGGCCATGTGTTAATAAGGTTTTATTAGAAGAAAGAACACACTTTTTAGCTACCTACTCTTCCTTTTAAATGACTTCAGTTCATGGTAGGGCCAAAGAAGCCAGTCATCATCTTGGATTCCCTGTGAGTTTATATACCTTTTCCATTTATCTTTTCTGAATTATTCTGCTTTGCAGGCCAGCTCACATTCACCTTTGTCGTTTCTGCTGTGCACAAGCCCAGGTGGGAGCATCTCTGCTCCTTTGGACACTCATGGTTTCATGGATTTAGATTCCTAAAGGCGAGTGATCAAATCCAGACTCATCTTCCAGATGTCCAGTGTTCACATTTTAGCACTAGCACGCCTCAGGTATAATTATAAGTCCTCTAATTAAACCCTAAGGATCTTATTTGTTTTTATAGGCAGCGGTAACAACCTGGGCAGGTCCCTTCCCTCTGTTACTCCCCTGTTTGGAATTACTAGTAGAGTACAAGTTGGCAATTAATCCAAAACCATAGTTACTTAACATGGTAAACTATCTATGGATATGTGTTGCTGTGATTATACCCAGGAACTGCCATAAATTTCGATGGAAATGCATATAAAAGACACCCAACGTTCTGATTTTCTCACATGTGTTTGCAAACACCCATTAAGTCAAAGGAAATGTGTGGCTACTTGCTAAATTCTCTCACTTCACAATCTATAAAATACTATCTAGCAACTCAAAAGCCACTTGGATACCATTTATAATCAGGAAGAGGAAAAATACTTATCCACTTTACTTATGACTAATTATTCTCCAAAAAAGTATTATCTCCTAAAATATGTAGTTTAGCTGAAGAGAATATATAAGCAGATGCAGGGAATTTTGAATCTGAATTTTCTTTGAAAAGATCACCTGTGGAATTAGTAGAATTTGGAATTCATCAGCTGAGACTCCCAGAAACATCTCCCTACTATCAGGCCTCACTTGGCCTCTTGGGGCATCTTCAGCCTCTAGGCTTTCATGGAATATGGCAAAGCAGAAACTCTGCCCGTAGCTAACATCCCCAATGTGCTCTGAAATTTGACGGATAGTTGCCCATAGGCCTTTCACAGTAGCCCAACACCTGAAGACCTCAGACCAAGGCTAACTCAGTTTAGCCCTACCTTTAGGGCCAGACCTTTTCAATATCAATCATAAGCATTATAACAATATTTATGATCAAAGTCATAATCAAACATTTATTCCTTTACTACTTAAGTGCTTTACATGCATTTATTTAATATCCATTGCCCATCTTAGATGCTATGTAAGTTCCCCCCAACACACACACACACACACACACACACGCATACACACACACACACACGTACTGTGTGTGTGTGTGTGTATATATATATATATATATATGCAGAGTGGTTGAGTAACTTGCCTAAAGAGTCACAGCTGGAAATTAGGTCAGGAGCAAGGATGAATCCAAACTGCAAATACCACTACCAAACTCTCTTCTTAGTTTAAGGACAGCTAAAGGCAAGAAGTATATTGGCATCTTGAAACTTCTTTGATACAAATATAGATATACATACATGTGTGTATTTTGCTGGTTATCCCATTTCAAATCAGCTTATCCCTTCCTTCCTGCTAAGTTGACAGATTCAAAGACTTCATAAGAAATTAAGCTTTCTTCCTACCTCCCTTTTGAAAATTCCTAGTTGATCATGGAGCACAATGTAAGAACAAAAAAGTCCCTGAACCAACTTTAGCGTAATTAAAACAAAATATCATTTTGACAAGGAAGTCCAGATGGCCATAGGAGTGGTCAAGGTCACGGAGAATATGGTCCAGACTAGTAGGGAGTCAGGCCAAATCAGCACTGGAAGATGGTGGTGGCTCAGCAAATCAGCCCAAGAGAAAGCTCCTTCAATACTTCTAGAAAGTAAACAATTGTGTATGGTCTCTTTTTCCTGGGCTCCTGTCCTAGTGCTGTTTTAGTTGTTAAATAACCCTAAACAGATTCAGGAAGATTATAGAAAAGAATAGAGACACAGGTTGACTCAAACTAACTGAAAAACACCATGAAAAATTAAAGATAAACAAGTGCTCAGTTATCAGAGGGAAGACTTTTCCTAGACCTTCAGGATACCCTACATGAGGAAAGCCAAGTCTGGAGGGTCAGTAAAAGGGTATTGCCTTCCACCATTTATGTCTCAGAATTGCCTAGTCCCACCCATCTTATCCACCACAATCCTATCCTTCCAGGCATAGTCAAGTCTATTTAGGCAATAATTTTTCCCATCTCTTCTGTTCAAGTCTTCACTCTATTCTGAAATACTAACCTCTCTCATATTAGACATTCACTTCATGTTAAGTCATCAAGGAATCTCCTTATATTATTGAATTTGGCGATCTCATCTCTTCACGAGCTCTCTGATCATCAGAAAAAAAGCAAAATGATTTTCCCCCTATGTGACTTGTCATGTGATTCTTCTTTTACCAATAAATGCAAGCATTCCTTCCTCTTTTTTTGCTTCATTTATTCATTTGTTCATTTGCTATATCCCTCTTCATATGAGTATAAAAATCTCTGCTGTCATTGGAATATATTCTAGATCTTCCAAGAGGAAAGTAATTGTGTCTGTTTAAAAGAAAGAGTTATTGATAAATATTTTTTATAATATAGTTTAACGTTCCTCTACAGATAATATGTTTATTATTGCCTTTGACTTTCAGACAATATGATCAAAGGATCTAAAGAGAAGGCCATAGAGAAGGACAATTGGGGAAGTTACTTAAAGGGCACATGGCTTCTCTATACTGATTGTCACACCTTAACCTAAAGTGTAGCTATAGACACAGCAATCTTTTACACTTCTAAGGTGACATATTTGTTTATAAGGCTGGGGAAAGAAATGTTGAAAAAATGCATGATTCCGGTCAATAGGAAAGCCATTAACTGAGCAGGGAGCACACAGGAAAACTACCTTACATACATTCATTTAATGACATGAAGAATAGGTCTAATCCTTCCCCCTCCAGAAAAGTGAAAGTTAGGTATTAGTCCACCCAGCATTTTGTGAGGGAGAAAACTGAGGGTCAGAGAGGTTTTGGCTAGCTGCCGAGCCAGCTTCCTGCCAGGTCTCTTTGACTCCAAAGCTGAGACCACACACGACAGCCTACAGGCCAGATCTGGCCACAGAAATGTTTGGTTTAGCCTACAATGCATTTTACTTAATATCTGAATTAGTCATCAGCATTTTAAAATTGGAAAGCATTCGTCAATAATAAGGAATTTCTGTTATGCTGCATCAGTTATGCTCACCTGAAAATGGTTGGGCAGAGTCAAGGGCAGCCCCTTTAGAGAAGCCAGAGATCTCTTGCTGTTCATGCTCTCCAACTAGGCATCATCACTCAATTGCCTTACCTGGCTGGCCCCTAAGTGCCTCATCTTTCCATCCCTGCTTTGAAGTGTGCTCCTGCGTCTACCGCGCCTCCAAGGCAAAATCGATTCCTGAACATTTTCCTTGTGTTATGCAATCTCCAGGTTCCCTCATCCTCACTCAAAATGCTGCTGGTTCTTTGGTTGTATACCCAAAGGGATCGCCAAACAATATTTCACTGTTTAAGAAAATCTTTTTTTGACCTACAAAAAAAGATGTTGGGAGAAATCCAGTACCTTCCTTTGGCATCCTTCTGTCTTAGCCCCTGGGTCCCCTTGGCAACAGCATTCCTTCCCATCCCCTTCAGCGGAGATGAATCATTCTCCCATGCCCTTGGAACTTCAAGGTCTAGAACAAAAACTGGTTCCCACTAATGCATCAGACTGCTATTCCATAACTTTCTTCAAAAACCCCTGTGTTAAAGGTGTACCCACCTTTCCTCTGAAAATTACTTATGTCCCAGCTTTCCTTGAGGATTTCCCCCATCAGGCTCATCTCATGCCTCTCCACCCCACTCGTGCTATTATCCTGGGTGACTTTTGCCATCCCAGTGACATTCAGCTATCTTTGCTTCTTAGGGCTTTAACCTCCTCCTTCTTCTACTTCAACACTTGGAGAGCTAGAGAAAACAGAAACCCAGCCATGGAAAGAGATAACCATGACTCTGGTCCCTAAAGAGCAGAAAACCTGTAGCAACCTCTGTGGTACTTCATTTAATCCATGCATTTCCTTAAAATATTTCTCAAGCTCAGAAAAATGTTCTTCAAAAATATTATGAACTGGAATGTACTCCAAACACTAGTATAACTACCAACTTTAAAATGACAATATTAGTTTGACTGTAATGATCATTAGGCAAAAATAAACCCTTAGTCTCTCAAGTGTTCAAAAAATAGTGCATAGGCCACCACCATGTATCAGTTATCCACATTTTTGTTAAGACAGATTCCTGCACCCCACCCAATATGTGCTGAATTAGAATCTCTGTGAAAACCACTTGAGAATTTTCTCTTTTAACAATCTTCTGGGATGAGTCTTGTATACAACATGGTCTGAGCACCGCTGATGTGTGTGTGTGATGTTTTTAATCCTGGTGGATTATAGGTAATAATAAAGCCTGCTCCCTTCATTCTATTACTTTGTTAAAAAGTTAATGGCTCTTGGCTCAGAGAAAGTCAGCGGGTATTGGTACCAGAGTCCTCCGTGGGATTTCGAGCTGCGCTGAAGCAGAAACTTGGCATCTGAGGTCCGCCAACCGCAAGAAGTAGAGCTGAAATGATGAAGTGAGTTATGGGAACAGCACTAGTTGCTGCCCAAACTTTTTGAAAGCTTTCAGGATGAAATGGAGGAGTGGAAACTTTCCTCTTTGAAACACAAAAGACAAATGTGGACTGAAGTCAATTTTGGCAACTCAACTTCATGCTGAACGAAGTGAAGACAGTATGAGTTTCCAATAAAAAATAAAAAAGCTGTTTTCCAATTGACCTAAGATGATTGAAAGTGGAAAATATTTGCTATTTGGGTTATTAGTTTGAAAGCAAGTGCCCCAGGAAATATTTTGCAATTTAACTTAAATGGTAAGAATGTACATTTTCTTGGACTTCATTAAAGAATGTCTCCCTTTGCCTTTCTATTAGGCTGAACCATATGACATTGCCAACGTTTGACCATCTCTGATGTACAAATGAACACAGCCCTTTCATACAGCTCCACTGGTACCTACCCAATTCTAGCCACCTCTGAAAAGAAGTCCTGCTCCTCCTCCTTACTCTCCCCCTTTATCTTCCTTTTTTTTTACATTGTACTTGTGATAAAAGACACATAACATAAAATGCAACATCCTAACCATTTTTAGGGGGCATTAAGGATATTCATGTAGTTATGGGGCCATCACCACCATCCATCTCCAGGACTCTTTTCATCCTGCAAAACTGAAGCTCCATACCCATTACACAATAACCCCTCCAGCCCCTGGAAAACACCATTCTACTTTCTTCCTCTAAGAATCTGACGATGCTAGGTACCTCATATAAGTGGAATCATATAGTATTTATCCTTCTGTGACTGGCTTATTTCACTTAGCATTGTGTCCTCAGAACTGTGCCGTGTTGCTGTAGGTGTCAGAATTTTCTTTTGTTCTAAGGCTATTGAATAATATTCCCTTGTTTATATAATTCCTCTTTTTGATCCACTCTACACTCTTGAAAAATAAACTTCCTATAGCATCATTCTGCTCCCAGCTTCTCATTGCCTGGATGGATTCAAGGGCTACAATAATATAAGTCTTACCCAATATCACCAAATAACCATAGAAAACCCACTATTATCCAGCCCCTTCCCCAAACCTTATTACATTCATTGAAAACATTCTTTTTTACCCCTATTTTATTCTATTTTAAGCTGTCTGAAATGCCCATTTCTCCTCTCATTATTTTATTTCATTTATTTTAGAGAAAGAGAAAGATGATGAGCAGGGGCAGGGCAGAGAGACAGAGAGAAACAGAGAGACAGAGAGAGAGAGAGGGAGAGATGAGTCCCAAGCAGGCTCCATACTCAGTGTGGAGCCCAATGCAGGACTAGATCCCACCACTCTGGGATCATGACCTGAGCTGAAATCAAGAGTCAGACACTCAAAACACTGAGCCACCCAGGCACCCTTTCCTGTCCCTCTAACAACCTCCTCACATGACCTCTCCAATCTGCCTCTCACCCACCCCACTCCTCTCCCCCTTCCCATAACCATCCCTCACTCAACTTGCTTTGCCCACTCTGCCTGGGATACTCTTCCACTCTTTTTGCCTTAACTTTACCCATAGGCTAATGGTCCCAAATCTCTCTCTCCAGCCCATATGTCTATTGTTGACTTTGCCCCATATTTGCAACTTCCTGATGGACTTATTCACCTGGATAATCCATTGGCACTTCCGACTCAATGTGACTAAAGTTAAACTCATTGTCTAACCCAAAACCTAATTTCTCTTTATTTAATGACATCACCATCCATCTACTCTGTCTCCCATGTCAAGAACCAAGGAGCCAAACCAGACTTCTCCCAGTTCTGACTCCCCAGACCCAGGGGAAAGCCCACTAACTTCCCGACCTACATTTTACTCAGGCTTCTCCTGTCCTTCAATCCATTCTGCTACTATCCTAGTTCAACCCTCCTCAGCCTCTCTTGCCTGCAACACTGCAACAATTTTTAACTGTCCTCCCATTTTGTTCCCCTCCACATTATGCCCCACACCACTGCAACAACCTAGAATGGCCATGGTCCCCTGACATTGGGTAGTTTCCTGCCTCCTGGGCCTTTATTCACTGTGCCGCATCTTTTGAGCACCTACCTACCCCATTGCCCCACCCAAATGTCTTAATCACTACACTCAGCTCAAGGAGGCATTCCTCACCTCTGTGAACACATGTGTGACTAGGAAGCAATACGCTATGGTAGTTAAGAGCCTGGAAAATCTTTACATGGATTTGAATTCCATGTCTTCAACTTTCAAATGTTGGGACCTCTCCAGTTTATTCAACTTCTCTGAGGGCTAGGTTTCTCATCTCAGAAATGAGGACAGCAATACCTACCTCATAAAGTTACTGAGAGAAATAAATGGGGAAATGTGTAAAGTGTTCAAGAAGTACCCAATAAATTATTTTCATTACCCCTCTAGAGCCTGTGCATATTTCTATCTTTGCACACACAGGATTCTGATTATTTATGACTGAATAGACTGAATTCATCTTGTTCATCTTAGTAACTTCAGACAAGGTGCTTGGTAAATATCTCTTCAAGAAATGAATACAAGAACTAATCCCATACACTTCCCCCTATGTTCAAATAGCACTATGCCTTTCTCCTAAGGCACATTCGCCTTAGAACCATATGAAAATATGTCTTAACTTTTCTGTTAGATTCAGAGTTACCTGAGGGTGAAACTCAATTAACGCACATCTAATTGAATTTCAAGCTTTCAAATGTTGACTCTTTTTAATAAGATAATGGTTTAAGACGTGGGCTCCCCAAGTACAATATAGAACCAAATAAATAAAAGGTGTTACTTCATTCATCATCAGCCCCTTTCTTTCCATCAGCTAGCTCTCCTCCCTGACCAGGCTGAACTCGTATCTCCTCAGATAAGCTCTCCTGTCCCTGCCCCTCCAAAGGCAGCTCCCTGGGACTGAACACTAGGGACCAATCTCTCATCAGTCTTCAGAAAAGACTTTCCTGACCTCCAAGCTAGGTTCAGTCATTTGCAGTTACTTTTCCAAAGTTACATGTTCCCACTGGAAAATGAGAAGATTCTTTGTGTCCAGGAAAGTCTCCGTCACATTTCTAACTTTTTCCTCATCCCCAAGTATGTAGTCAACACTCAGCAAACTCCTGCTGACCAACTGAATGGATAAAGCTCTGGGTTTTAGTCTTCCTCCATCATAAGAAATTGGCAAATGCTAGACTGAAAAGGATTACACAGAAGTTACTTTATGACTAAATTCTAGAAGACTGCATCCAGAAGGCAGAAGGCAAAAGGCAGTATCATTTGTTCTATAACAGAGAAGACTGGGGAGAATTAAAAGGTGACCTCTGTGTTGACCAAAAGTGGGGTTTCAGAATGATACAAACCAGGTATGTACTTGGCTTTCTGAGAGTAGGTAAATATAACTACATGAGGGACAAGAAGGCTGGAGTGATTGTCAAGGGGCTTGATCTGCAGTGTCTGTGGCAATGGTTAATAGATCATTTGTATCTAGAGGTAAGATATCTGGCCAGCCGACCCAGAAGGTGCTCAGTTTGTGTAATCAAAAAAAATTTTTTTTTTGAGACAGAGAGAGACAGAGAGTGACCATGGGAGAGGTAGAGAGAGGGGGAGACACAGAATCTGAAGCAGTTTCCAGGCTCTGAGCTGTTTGACGTGGGACTCAAATCCACTTACCGTAAAATCATAACCTGAGCCAAAGTCAGACGCTCGACTGGTTGAGCCACCCAAGTGCCCCCCACATTTTTAAGTGTACTTTATTTTTTTATTCTATTTGCTTATTTTGAAAGAGACAGAGAGTGAGCAAGCGAGAGGCAAAGAGAGACAGGGAGACACAGAATCTAAACCCGGCTCCAGGTTCTGAGCTGTGAACACAGAGCCTAACACATGGCTCAAACCCATGAACTGTGAGTTCATGACCTGAGACAAAGTCAGATGCTAAACTGACTGAGCACCCCCGCTAAAAAAATTTTAAGTGTACTTTTTCTTTTAGTCTATTTACTTATTTTAAGAGAGAGAGAGAGCATGAGTGGGAGAGGGTCAGAGAAAGAGGGAAAGAGAGAAAGAGAGAGAGAATTCCAAGCAGACTCTGCTGTCAGCACAGAGCCCAATGTGGGGCTCAGTCTCACCAACCAAGAGATCATGACCTGAGCCAAAATCAAGAGTCAGACATTTAATAGACTGAGGCACCCAGACGTCCCATAATCAAAAACTTGAGAGCAAAAGAACATGTGATAAATATTGCCTCTGTGGAAAATCATGGATGCTCACATATTTTCTAGACCTATGTTGGTTTATAGACAGAGCCCTTAGGTTGAACAGAAGGTCATATTTCCCTGAGAAAGGACCTTGCAAAATTACTGCTTGAATATATGGTAGATATTCATCAATATTTTATTTTATCTTTTTAAAATAGTTTATTGTCAAATTGGTTTCCATATAACACCCAGTGCTCTTTCCCACAAGTGCTGTCCTCGATTATCATCAATATTTTAAAAAGGACTTGCCATCATATGTTAGAGTAACTGTGTATTGAAGAAATACCCAAATTTTTCTAGGTCTATAAGATACAGAGTCTGAACTGACATTGACACCTTGGGGTGCAAATCGTTGTGATCCTCCAGTTAGAGTGGAGGCACATGTAGACCTGATGGTAAGTTAAATTCCAATATATGTCTGTTTTTCAGCCCAGCAGTTTCACAGACTGATGAGTTGTTTATTTCCTCTGTCTCTGAGTTTGTAATCAGGATAAATGTACTAAAAATGGCATAATTCTCACATTGGTCCTCTTAGCTGTGGAATAAGAGCCATGAGGACAGGAAAATACAAGCAGAATCCCCTGAATCCAGCCCTGGCCAAGAGACTAAGTCAACAGCAATGCCACATCCTGGTAGTAGTTTTAGATTAGTCTTCAAAGACTTAAAGGATGCAGGGGTGACAGTCTTCATCACATCTCTATTCAAGAACTACTGTAATCTGAAGCAAGTGATAGCTGGCCATACCTGGTGCCTTTGTTGACATCTAGCTTGTGGATTTTGATCTAGTGAAAGCATTCTTTTCCTTCAATAGAAAAGATGAAACAGAGATCACCTTTATAAAGAAGAGATAGAATATTCACTGTCTTGCTCCAGGACTATGTTAATTCAGTTGCCTTTTGTTACAATATGATCCCTAGGGACCTTGACTATCTTGGCATTCTGCGAATTATCACATGCACTCACTAAAGTGATAACATCAGGTTAATTTGCCCTATAGAACCCAAAATGACAAGTTCCCCTGATGTTCTAGGAAGATACATGTGTGCAACAGAGTGGGAGTTAAACCCCATGAAAATGTAGGAGTCTGCTATATCCATGAAGATTTTATGGGTACGGCGGTCTGGGAGAGGTAGGGCATTCCCTACATTATGGACGATGACAGGTTGTTGTACCTCCAAGAAAGAGTCTTTGTTCATGAGGGCCTCTTGGGAATTTGGAGGCAACCAATACTTTGGTTGGGAATACTTGTCTAACTCATGTTGGGAATCACTCAGAAGATTGCCAGGTCAACTGGGGCTCAGATCAAGACAGGACTCTGAAGCAAGCCTAAGCTGGGGTACAAGCTTATCTTCCCCTTGACCATATGACCCAGCATGTCTGATGATACCAAATGTTTTTATGGTAGATAAAGATGCCATGTAGAATTACTGACAAGTCCCAACAGGAGAGCTGCAACACATACCTTTGGGTTCTGAAGCAAAGACATGCCTTCAGCAGTGTAAGAGTAGTCTCCACTTGAAAAATAGTTATTGGCACCTAGTAGAAACTCTACTTGACCAGGGGACACCAAGTACCTCTGTAACTGAAGCTTCCTGTTAAGAATGGAGTATTATCAGAGCCACAGAGTTATAAGGTCAGATGTGCACAGTAGCAATCCATTATACAACAGAAATGTTATATTTAGCATCAGGGCTGGCAGTTTTGGGGGTATGAGTAAATCACATAAATAGGTGAGGAAGAAGTGGCCCATATTCCCATGTCACCTGCCTCAGTGGCATGGATGTCTCTTCATCAGCTCACACCTATGGTCTGAAGGTGTGGTCTCTCTGATCAGCTGAGGAAGGAGAAAACAACCTGGGCCTAAGTCACAGGTGGGTTAATGCGATATGTGGTTTTAGGCAAAAATCAACTCTGGCTCCATTACAGCCCCGCAGGGGCGGTTCTAAAGGACAGTGATAAAGGGAATTTCTCACAGATGGCAAAGCTGCAAGAAAATACATTTGTTCATTCACTTTACATGGAAGGAGTAGCCTGAGAGGTAGATTTGCAAGGGTCCCTGGGTAGAAACCACTGGCTTGGCTTTGTTCAAGAAAAAGCCTATAAAAAAATGAGATTGAAAGACTAAATGAGATCTGTGGAGGAGGTAGGCGGATGGATGGACCTATGGGAATGGGCACAAACAGTGCATGCAGATCTTCGTGTCTCAGGAGTAGCCACCCCAGGGGAGGTTCTCAACAATCACATGAGCAGGGTGACTGTCAGTTTGCCTCTTGGCTCTACTTCCTCGGTGCCGATACAGTGCGCCCACTAGCAGGGACGAAGGCAGTGCAGGAGTCTGACAGCATGACTCCCCAATACCAAAACAGATCTAGCTACTTCTACGGCTGAATGCCCTGTATGCTTGCAGCAGAGACCAGACAGCTACTTGGCGTCGGATGATTGCACTGGGCCTCTTCCACTACTGAGGGACAGCAGTTTGTCCTACTGTAATCTACATCTAGTCCAAATGTTGGTTTGCCTTTAGCACCATCATCAACACCACCATCCACGACACTCAAAAAGACTGATCTAGCAACATGTGTCCCACTAAACATTGCTTCCAGTCAGGGGACTCATTTTATGGCAAATGAGATATGACAATGTGTATACAACCATGGAATCCACTAGACTGACCATGTATTGTTTTGCCCAGAAATAGTCGGCAAAAGATGGAATGGCCTTTTAGAGACTCAGCTAAAGCACCAGCTTGAGGGCCGACGTGCTGGCCTTCGGGATACAGCGTATACACCGAATGACAGTGCTGTGTCCCAGTAACAGGAACACAGGTGCTTGAAGACAATAGTGACACAGGGACGGTTCCCTCTCTCCATTACTCACAGAGAATGACTTGCAGAATTTGTGCTCCTCATCCCTGGAAACTTGGACTCCGCTGGGTTCAATTTCCAGGTTTCTGGAGGGGAAATTTGCAGCTAGGAAAAACAATAAATTCCCATTAACTTTCTGAACACTTTGAACTCCTCATACCATTGGGGGGAAAGGCAAAGAAAAAAGTCACTATACTGGCAATGGGTTTTGACTCTGATCGCCATAAGAAACTAGAGATGCTACAAGGGCAGAGAGATCTTACAAGGGCAGGGAGAAGGAAGTCTAGGACTCAGTGGAGTCCTTGAATGTCTCTTGGTGCTTTCATTCTCAGTGAGAATAGTAAATTAACAGTTGCAGCAACCACAATCCAATGAGCATAAAGTAACTAAATGTTTCATATCCCTGAGGAATGATGATCTGGGTCGTAATACCAGACAAGCAATCCAAACAAGCAAAAGTTCCAGCTGAGGGCGAGGAAAATTAGAATGGGTGATGGAGGTAGCAGGGGGTGAATATCTATTATAATCTTGAGAGAATCTGCAGCAAAGGGGAAAGTTCTTATTTTATTCTTTTAGATAGTTTGTGTTTAAAGGAAACTCTGTACTCCACTGGATTTATAACTTTTCACTTAGGAAGAAAGCGAGGGTAACTTGTTTTCACAAAAGTGGAGGCTCATATTATAATGTGGGCGGATATCATGGTAGGCAGCCGTGGATCTGGGTGGGATGAGGGGTGGACAGTATCAGAAACCTCACAGACACCACTTCCGATCCTCTCGGCCTTCCCTGCCTTCTATTTCAGCTGCCATGAAGACAACCAGCTCTGCATGGGCTCCAACTGCCTTCATGTAGGCTCAAGCTGACGGCGCCTTACCTTATGAATGCACTCATGGTCTCTTGTGTCTTTCCCCAGGATTTCCCTGTTAACACTTTATGGGAGCTTTAACAACCCATTGGGTGAACTTCTGACCAATGAAAAACAGGAACTGACAGATAAATTATCTTTCTTGAGATGCTGGGGGGAGGGGGGTTTCAGAGGCTGTGGCAGTCCCTCAGTATCAGGCTATTAATCACCCTTAATGGGAGTCAGCTAGGTAAGGAATTCTTAAATCTTCTCTCTCTCTCTCTCTCTCTCTCTCTCTCTCTCTCTCTCTCTCTCTTCTTCTTTGCTTCACTATTCTTATCTCTCACTCTCACTCCGTAGGACAGATCCCCTGGACTTTATTGGATAGAGCTTGATCATGAAAGAAGAACCACTGAAAGTGGAATAGAAAGAGGGATGTTTAAAATAGGGATTTTACTCTGTACAATTGTGTGAAATGGTCAGAGTGTTATGGATGGCTGTTGTTTGTGTGTGTAGTGCTAGACAGGGCAAGCATTTGGGAAAGATAACTGCATGTGAAGTGGGCAAAAGCACGGCCAGCTGGACCCTGTTAGGGGGAGCTGTAACAGGACAATGTGTACCTGTGGCAGTCTCTTGCCACCTGGAAGTCTCCAACTTCCTTGGTGCAGATGATCTATGGGAGTCACAAATCAGATAAATGGAAGGTGAAAATCTGATGGAGGCAGCAGGAGATGCTAGACTGGCTTATGAACAAAAAGCTTAAGGGGCTTATGAAAAAAGTGGCCATCGTGGCAGAAATGAAGGTTATATGTTACATATGGTCTCAGAAACACATACGTCCATTGACCACAGTAGATGTAGCTACAGCCACCAAATACCAAACCTGCCAACAATAGAAAACACTAACCTACTCCACTCCCGACTGATTCTGAATGCTAATATGACACTGTATTCATCCCCAGAAGCAACAGCCAGCCACCGAATGACGGATTGATTACATAGGAGCTCATTACGACTTCCAGTCAGCCACCGTTGAACTTTCTCAGCTGGTGCTAACTTCATATTTCTTTCACCCTGATCCAAAACCCTATGATCCATTCCTAACACGTTTCCCGAAATGTCTAGGGTTACAAATTGAAAAATATTTTCTCAGAGAGGAATATAAGGGCTGAATGCACTGACAGAGTAATGTCAGTAGAACTTAAGGATTCAAGATCCCAACTTTATGAGAATACGCCCATATTTTTCCATTCCAAATTTTAGAATCCCTCTGTTTTCCAATCGATACTTTATGTAACCTAAGAGATCCAGTGAAATTGGGAATTCATTTTATTTTATAATGCAGCTACCTACAGGATTGGATTTTGGGTTTGATTTCAGAAATCTCAACCCTGCATGTACAGAATATAAGGCTTTGGAGGATGGTGGGCACTCATAGAGACTTTCAGGTCCCTTATATAGATCTTGTATTGAAAGTTTAAAGCACTGAATTTATCATTTTCTTTTCTTACACTCTCCGGCATACTTAGAAGCAATGGATCAATACTATTATATTCCATATTAGTGGAGAAAATCCCACCAACATAGTAGCAAATACTTGATCACCTAAAGCTATAGCTTCTATGACCACTTTATTACAGATGAAAACTTAATTAAATGCTTGTCACAGAATGAGATGAACTACCAATGTTCTTATCACTCTAAACAGTGCCATTCATGCTTTTAAATCTAATTGACTAAGAGAACAAATTTCAGATTAGCCAGAATCAATCTAGAAAACCCATCCTTAAGGTTCGGTTTTTGTTCCTCAGTACCAAAATTTGTATCAGTCAGAGTCTGATCAACAAATATGAAGTGTTATACAACACAATAAAAGATTATTGTAGGAATTTGACCTTATACCATTTGGCAACTGGTCAGTCTATATATGGCTGTTGCTTTTGCGTCCGGAAGTGAGCAAAGTAAGCAGTCAGGAAGGAAAGATGGACATGAAGTGGAGGAGATCAGGACAAAGTGTAACCTGCCCATGTCTCTCATGGCCTCCAAGCCTTCAGTTTTTGATGCAAGTGACCTCATGAGGAGCTGATAACCTTCATCATGGAGTTATATCTCCACTTGGCTCGAGAGTTAGAGAAGCTAACAGAGGCAATTCTAGATGTCCGATCTGTTCTCTTACCTATAACTCAGACCAAACTAAAATAATTCTGTAAAAGGTAACAACAGTTTATCTTTCATTTTTCATAGGAATATTTGAAAACCTTTTCATATTCCCTAAAACTGCAAGCTAAAATTTAATTTAAGATGCTTTTTCAATAAGTGAACCATCCATTTTTTTCTGAAGAGTTAGTGGCAGAAACTCAGAGAAAATAAAGCTACTAAATTTTGTTAAGTGTGATTTATATTATTCTAACTCTGTGCTGATTTATTTTTTATATTTTCCCATTATGTTTAATTTAATTTTAAAATATTCACTTAGCTCCTCCCTTTGTACATGCAAACTGTGTAGAAGATAGACATATGAATAAGATTCTGTACCAAAGATCACATAATTTAAAAAGAAAATGCAAAATTTTTTAAAACTCGGAATATGACAAATTTAACACAATAACATTAAAGAACTTTTTAAGATAATTTGAAAGAATGAGAAATCACATCCACAAGCGGAGAAACTCAGGAATAATATATTAAAGGAGTGGCATTCAAGCTGAATTTTAATGCGTGAACTGGGTTCCTTCTAGAGTGGAGGAAGGGGAAAGAAAATCTTTCAAGGCAAAGAGCAAATGATGTAGGCAACGGTGAGCTTAAAAGAAAGCACAGGGCGGTCTCTGATCACAGACAGTTGTGCAGATTAGCTGGCCTGTGAGTGGGGGGAGAAGGAAGGGAGGTTGAGGGGAAGAGATTCGGGAACCATTGCTGGGTTTTGGGAGTTAGTGCTTTACTTAGCGGTCCATAGAGAGGCACTGGGAGCTTCTCACTAGGAGAATGAATGCCAAGCTCAAAGCAGCGCTCCGGGAAGATTTATTTGGCAGTCGTATGTAGAAAGGGAGGACTGCAATGAATTAGAAAGAACTCCAGGCTGGGAATTGGGCTAAATCTAACCTCTAGTTTAGGGTAAGTCATTTCCTCTAGTGGGCCTCAGTTTTCATTTATGGAAAATGAGAAGGGAGATTTAGTTATCTCTAAATTTCTTTGCAGCTCCAGAGAGTTAAAAACAAAAAAAAGGCCAATATTTAAGAGATTTTGCAAAAATGAAACTTTCAAATAAGTGACTTTTACACCTGTGATTTACTTTATTATAGAGAAATTAAAGATGCGATTAAAAGAAAACATTTCTTTCTGATATTCTGTAATCATAGGTAATGTCTTTTATCAAAGAACCATCCAAATGATTTAATATCATGCTAGCTCCATCAAAAAGTGAGTGAGCAGTTTTAACAGCAACAATGCCCCCTTTTACCTATTTACTTTCTGAAGCAATTATTAAGAATTTGCTGGAATTTTTTTAAAAAGCCAGAATGGTAAGTGAGCAAGCACATCTGGGAAAGGGAACCTCAGACAGGTCTCTAATCTCTAGGGAGCGGCACAAAGGCTGTCACAGTCCCCTCTACCCTCTGTTCCCCAGAGCAACAAGGAAAAGCAGTGAGCAGGCAGCTGACCTAAAGGGATCCACAGGTAAGGACAACCCACAGCATGTCCAAAGAGAGACACTATACTGTAATAGCATTTAGCTCAGAAGAATCCAGAATGACAGGTTTCAGCAACCCGAACTGATAGAGCTATAGAAAACTCAGAGGTGGCCACACCAGCCAGAAGTCCCTGGAACAGGCACGTCCTTCTAGAGGCTGTAATGCTGTTTCTGCTGCCCAAAACCTAAAGGTCCCCTTGGAAAGAAAGGTAGGAAAGGATGAACCCTAAAATTGGCAGTGACTTCCTATGAGAAACTAAGAAAACCCAGAATGACTGAGTTTACTCACAATCAGTGAACAAGTCATTAAGTTATGTTACAGAAAACCAAAGAAAGCGTAAGTGCATTCCGGGGTATGAGACCTGTGAGAATCAGACTGAGTTCACCAAAGAGTGAAATGAAAGCTGAAGAATTCAGTTAATATAGACCACTCTTTTAAGAATTTTGGTTATAGAAAGGAAAATATAGGATGGTAGACCTATAGGGTTTTGTTTTTATTTTAGGATGACAGAGACAAGTGTGTATATATGTAAGGAGATACAACAAGCAAAAATGAATAGGTTGAAGGCAAAGGAGGAAAACGAAGGATTAATGGAGGAAAGTTTATGAGGAGGAAGACGAAGATTCAAAGGACAAATTGGGAAGGTTAGCTTTGATTGGCATATAAATCTTTTATAGACTAAAAAAAGGAGAAATGTTGAATCCAGAAAATTGACAATGAGCAAGAGACCACCTATATTTAGATTGCCAGTTTTAAATTATTACTATAAAAAATGAAGCAAACATCAACACTACTGATCTGACAGATGCTAAAAGAATAACTTAAAAAATACTATGAACAACTCAGTGCCTCAAAAGTTGATAACTTAGATGAAATAGACCAATTTTTTTTAAAAGACACAAACTATCAAAACTCACACAAGGAGAAATAGATACCCCAAATAGCCCCATATCTATTAAAGAAATTGAATCAGTAATCAATAATCTTTCAAAAAGAAAGCATCAGGCCCAGATGATTTTGCTGGTGAATTCTATTAAAGATTTAAGGAAGAAATGACACACTTCTCCGTGATCTCTTCCAGAAAGCAGAAGGAAAGCTTCCAAACTCATTCCATAAGGTAATATTATTACCAAAAGCAGATAAAAACATCAAAAGAAAGAAAAACTACAGGCGATTATTTCTCATAAACACGAATGTAAAAAATCCTCACAAAAACTGATCATATTCTAAACTATTAAATGAGTTTCAGGGTGTCTGGGTGGCTCAGTCGGTTAAGCGTCCAACTTCAGCTCAGGTCCTGATCTCATGGTTCGTGAGTTCAAGCCCCACATTGGGCTCTGTGCTAATGGCTAGTTCAGAGCCTGGAGCCTGCTTCAGATTTTGTATCTCCCTATCTCTCTGACCCTCCCCTGCTTACGCTGTCTCTCAAAAATAAATTTTAAAAATATTTAAAATTAAAAAAAAACAAGTTTCAGTAAATTTTAAAATATTAAAACCAGAGCATGTTCTCTGACCACAAAGAAAATAAATTGGAAAGCAGTAACAATAAGGTATCTAAGGAAGCTCCATATATTTAGAAATTAATCAACATACTTCTAAATAATCTATGGGTCAAAGAAGAAATTACAAAAGAAACGTGAAAAAATTATATACTGAATGATAACAAAAAAGCAACATATCTGAGTTTGTTGGATTCAGCTCAGGCAACGCTTAGATTCCTCCTTAAATGATTTTATCAGAATATATAAAAAAATCTGAAGTTGATGATACAAAACCCCACTTAAAAAGCTAGAAAAAGGGGCGCCCGGGTGGCCCAGTCAGTTAAGTGTCTGTTTTCGGCTCAGGTCATGATCTCATGGTTTGTGGGTTTGAGCCCCGCATTGGGCTCTTTGGTGACAGCTAGCTCAGAGTCTGGAGCCTGCTTCAGATTCTGTATCTCCCTCTCTCTCTGACCCTCCCCTGCTCACGCTGTCTCTCTCTGTCTCTCAAAAATAAATAAAAAACATTTTTAAAAAAGCTAGAAAAAGAGCAAAGTAAATCCAAAAGAGGTTGAAGGAAATAAATCATAAAGACAACAGTAGAAATCAATAAAATGAAAGACAAACAATAGAGAAAATAGTCAACACTTTGTAAAGATTAACAACAGATTGATAAATCTTTTGCTAGACTCATCAATAAAAAGAAAGCAAGCACAAATTACTATCATTATTAATAAAAGATCCTATCAGTATAGGTAAGGGATGAAAGGAAAATATTATGAACAACTTTATGTCAAAAAATGTGACTACTGAGATAAAAATAGATAAATTACTTTAAAAATAGGGGCACCTGAGTGGCTCAGTCAGTTAAGTGGCCAGCTTCGGCTCAGGTCATGATCTTGCGGTTCATGGGTTCAAGCCCCACATCAGTCTCAGTGCTGACAACTCACAGCTTGGATCCTGCTTTGGATTCTGTGTCTCTCTTTCTCTTTGCCCAACCCCTGTTCACACTCTGTTTCAGTCTCTCTCAAAAATAAATAAATATGTTTAAAAATTTTTAAGTACAACTTAACCAAAATAGATATAAGATGAAATGGAAAATCTAATCATATGTATGTTGAAGAAATAGAATTAATTATTTTTTAAAAATTTTTTGCCAAGGAAATTCAAGGCTTAAGTGGTTTTACTGGTAGATTCATTCAGCATTTTAGGAAAAAATAATGTCTACCCTTACATAAAATCTTTCAGAAAATAGAGGAGGAGGAACATATTTCAGCTTGCTTTATGAGACTAGCAATTCTGAATCTAACATTATAGATTCTACATGTGAACAAGTAAGGCTTAACCAAGGAATATAATAGTGGTTTAACATTCAAAAATCAATTAGTGTAATTCAAAAAATAAAATAAAAGAGACAAACCAAATGATCAATTCAATCAATGCAGAAAAAATATTTGATAAAATTCAACACTTGTATGATTTTTTTTTAAATTCTCAGAAAACTAGAAATTGAAGCTAACTATCACAAGCTGATATCAAATGCTTTTCTACAATGATGGAGAACAGGTAAAAATGCTCCTTCTCATCACTTGTATTTAACATTGTACTGGGGTTATAACTTAGCTGTTGTGATAAGAAAAGAAAAAGAAATAAAAGGCTTAATTATTACAAAGAAAATAAAAATTGTCTCTTTTTACAGATGACATGATACTATATGCAGAAAATCCCCAGGTATTTGCAAAACAACTACTAGAATTAGTGTGTACATTTAATATTACAAGATATAAAGTTAATATATAAAAATCAATTGCATGTTTTAATATTCACATCAAACAACTAGAAAAATGAAATTTTTAAAAGCCCATTTACAACAGTGTCAAACCCTGAAACTCTAAAGAATAAATTTAACAGAAAATGTGCAAAAATTTTACACTGACAACTATAATATTTAGCTGAACAAAGAAATAAAGAATTAAATATAGGCTTATAAATTGGAGGGCTCAATATTATTAATAGGTTAATTCTTCCTGGACTGACCTATAGATTCAACCCAATCCCACTCAAAATCTCAATGGATTTTCTGTAAAAATAAAAAACCCATTTCTTAAATTTATGTGAAAATGCAAAGGACCTAAAAGAATGAAGTTAAAGGAAGGATACCCTCTAATTTGAAGACTTACAACAAAGCTACAGTAATCAAGACAGTGAAGTAGTAGCATAAGATTTGATAAATAAATCAGTAAAACACAAGGAATATAAACTCCTCCTGTATGATCTTTTGAATATAAACAAACTCAGCAAAACAATCCAGTGGGATAATTCGTTTTCAACCAATACTACTAGAGCAACTAGAAATCTACATGGAATGAAATTAACCTTGGCCTCTACCTCAAAGAGTGCACAAAAATTAATTTGAGATGGATCATAAACTTGGGCATAAAAGCTAAAACCCTAAAACACTCAATACAAGTACAGGAGAATATCCTTTTGACTTGAAGGTAGACGAAGGTTTCTTAGATTTCTTAGAAAGCAAATAACCATGAAAGAAAAAAATAAAGTAGATTTCATGATTTCTTAAATTCTTCTCATCCAAATACACTGGTAAGAAAAAAATTTAAACCAGGAATTGGAAGAAAACACTTACAGAACATCTGTCTGACAAATGATTGGTATTCAGGAAAGGTAAAGAACTCTATCTTTATTAATTATACAAAGACAAGCTAACCAATTAAAAATGGCCAAAATGTACTCACTATCACTGGTTATCAGAGAATAAGAAAACCACAATAAGATATCACTACAAGTCTGAGTTCAGCAAGGTGGGAGACATAAGCCTTCCACAAAGACGGTACCAGAGACAAATGAACAGCAATTCAGTCTCTCTCCAGAATAATCTCCCCTAATGTGAGAGCTGTGATTTCTACATCTTCCAAATCCCAGTTTGATTGGGACAATCCTAAATACCAAGAAAAACAAAATACTGTGTTTTAGTATTTATAGTATTCCTTACTAGTTATTTCAATTTGTTTGATCTCCATATTCTTTTCAAAGTCCTTAAAAAATATTATAATTTTTGTATAATAAATATTTATCCTAGAGTCTGGAATATAACATAGGAATCATTGAACATTTGAAGAGTTAATGAGTGAATAAATGAATGAATGAAACCATAAATGCCTAAGTTGATGCTTTTGACTATGACTTTTTATAGTAAAACTAAAGATTGTTATTAATGATCTTTAGATCATCTTACATATAAAATAATTATGCTCCTAAAAACTAAAAACACATTTTTAAATATTTTAAAATCAGAGGTCATTTTTCTGACAAATTCATTTTTAAGTTAAATTTAGTTTTCGATCACTGAGATATTACTGAAATATTACTCAAACATTATTGAGAAAACTTTTGAAAGTGTTTTTTGTTTGTTTGTTTTTGTTGGGGGGAACTTCAGGAGGGGCAAAAATGAGCAAGGATGGAGAGAGAAGAGAGAGACGCAATCCCATGAGGGACAGAGAGACAGGGAGAGAGAGAGAGAAGGAGAGAGAGAGATGGGAGAGAGAGGCAGGGCTCACTTGATGTGGGGGTTGTGCTCACGAACTGTGAGATCATGACCTGAGCCCAAGTCAGATGCTTAACTGCCTGAGCCACCCACGCACCTCTGGAAATGTTTTATTATAAATAACTTGAAGAAGAAATGTCTGTTCTGAGCTATTCCTGACATTCTTTGGAAGGTACATAGGAAGTACAAATCTTATACAATTCTTGTAAAAATAGATTAAGACTAAAATTTTGGCACCATGAACCTAAAATAACTCTAATCATCTTTACATTGAAAATGACAAAAGAAAGGTCAATCTTTTTTTAATTTAATTTTTTTTTGAAATTTCAATCTTTTATGATGTGGTTTTTAACTTTCCTGGATGATAGCTGCAAGATGTTAAAATTCATGAGAAAACTACGTTGTTAAATCTGGTTACCTACTGCAATAGTGGTAGTAGTAACAGTCATAGTAGTATTTTTATAATGCTTGGGACTGTAGTTACCCCCAAGTGCTCTGTAAATACAAATGAAACCCTTCCAATGCAGGCCTGACATTTTATGGTAAACAGCTACTAAAATGCTGACCATTTCAAAATAAAAAAGAATGAAAATTCACCATTACTTACTGAATATTGCCACATAGATTTAATAAAGGCCTTTCAATCTCTATGCTAGAAAAACCCATGAGAGGTCCTCTCTCTCTCTCTTTTCCCCTCTCATTCAGTGGTTCACCCTCTTGTACAAACACGCCCTCCGCAACACAATCCTGAAGTCAGTGCTTTATCTAGAGCCACTGCATCCATTCCCTGGCGTCTCCTGCAGTAGATTTCTAACAACTCGCTTGGGTCCACCAGTATTGTCATTTGAGTTACCTTCTTAGAACATAGACATCATCCCTCTGACTAAACCTCCGTGAGAGCAGGAGACACAATAAATACAACCTCCCCAAGTCACACTTCAGAGGAGTATTTCCTGACATGAGATTATACTCATGATAACTGAATGGACAAATCGAATTATAAATGAGTAGGGTACTCAGCAGGATTTCAATATTTAAATATCGCACACTTTATAATACGTATATTACTGAAATAATGGCTTTGAAACACAGTAGGACTTTGTTTTTCTTTCTTTCTTTCTTTTGTTTTGTTTTGTTTTGTTTTGTTTGCTTTTCGGTGCAGTGACCTGTCTATAGTCAGCTTGAGACCTCAGCTACCTGGCTGGGGCTGGGGTTGGGCACCGAGAATTAGACCAATCTAGCAGAAAGAAGAAATACAAAAACAAAGAGAAATACAAAGATAATATTCAGCTTTTGATTAGTGAAATGAATTTTTGAAATAGTGTTGAAAGCTACTCTTTACCAAGAAGTGTACTTTTTAAAGTTCCTTCAACTCCTATCTAAGCCCTTAACATAGAAGAAACCAGATTGGTGACCAGACCATAAGAGTTGCTTCCATGTGAACAAAAACTCAGGATATGAATGAGAGAGAGCAGTTGTTCTCTAACTTCTGATCTCAAAACCCCTTTATGACTCTTGAAAATTATTTAGGACCCTAATAATTTCTACTGTTCCAAATACTGATAGACATTTGGATACATTGGATTTGGATTGGATACATTGACAGTCACCACATGCCTTAGAACTGAATGTCTGTGGCCCCACAAGATCCATATGCTAAAGCCCTAATCCCCAGTGTGATGGTATTTGGAAGTGGGACTTTGGGAGGCAGTGGGGGTGAGATTAGGTCATGAGGGTGGGGCTCCCGTGATGGGCTTACAGCTCTTGTAAAACTGAAACAAGACATGAGAACTTTCCCTCTGCCATGTAGGATACAGCAAGAAGATGGCCATCTCCGACAGGAAGAGACTCCTCCTGGGAATCACTAGAATCTACTGCCACTCTGATCTTGGATCTTCTTCAGAACTGTGAGAAATAAATGTCTGTTGTTTAAGCCACTCAGACTTTGATAACTTTGTTATTGCAGCCCAAACTAAGACTAATTAGAAATTAAAGCTGAGAAATTTATTTATTTATTAATGCCCCTAAGATAGTAATAAATCTATCACATTACCATAGATTACATATTTTTATGAAAAATCTATTTTTCAATCCCAAAAGAATGAGCAAGAGGAATGGCATTGTTTATATTTTTGCCAATCTATTTAATGTTTGGCTCAATGAAAGGCAGCTGGATTCTTATATCTGCTTCTCCATACAACCTATTGTGATATATTGTATTGGTTAAAGAAAATATAGGGGGGGAAATCCAGCCTCATACAGATGGAGCTAGAAAATAAGTATTTTAATAGCCTTTTCAGGTTAATTGTGATATTCATTGATATTATGCCAAAGCTTAACAATTAATTGATAGTTTCTTAAATGTTACTTACGACGTTGAATCTGAAACCACATAAATGAACATTCATTCATACAGCTACATTAAAATTTTTTTAATGTTTTATTTATTTTTGATACAGAGAGAGACAGAGCATGAGAGAGGGAGGGTCAGAGAGAGAAGGAGACACAGAACCGGAAGCAGGCTCCAGGCTCTGAGCTAGCGGTCAGCACAGAGCCTGACGTGGGGCTTGAACCCACAAACGGGAGATCTGACCTGAGCCAAAGCCAGACGCTCAACCGACCGAGCGACCCAGGCGCCCCTCATACAGCTACATTAGACCCCATTTATTTATCTTGCATTCTGAATGGATTTTTAACCCATACATTATTTTAAACATCATGTATCGATCATTTGGAGATTATTAGTTCACTGAGTTATGTAGATTTTCCAAATGTTGACATATATTTTTATTATACAATGTCAAAAATCATATCAGTTACCATCATCACAAATCTCATTCAGAAAAATCGGTAATTATTGGGAAGCTGTCAAGTTCATGGTGGTAGATACAAGTTTTCCAGACATCTACTTTTTGGTTGAAATGTTATTATTGGCCACAAATACTTCCAATGTAATGAAATGACAGTCTCACCTCGTTTGTTTTTGAGAAAATTCAAGTCTGACTAAACATGGTGGGTCTGTTTACCACAGTTTATCACAGCATCATAGTTTATCCATTGTTTTTTCAGGTAAAACTGTGTTCCATGGGAAAAACTTCTAATTCACCTCACAATCAAATCATTGGAGACATGCTTCCCCTCAAAACAACTGTCAAATTCAATGTGAATCAGAAGTACTTGTACTTCGTAGTTAGCCCCAGAGTATTGAAAAGATGTGTAACTAAAAGTTGAAATTTTTGGCTTTATCAAAGAGTTTCCTAAGTGAAACTAGCAAGTTGTATTTGTTTGAAGTTTTTCTCTGTGTCTTGGTGTGGGGACTGGGGTGGGGGTCGGGGGTGGGGGGGTGTTTACTGCCCAGTGTTACAAATACAATGACTAGAGTTCAGAGCTCCTGTGTTGATTAGTGCTAAGGAGCCAGGAAGTTTTACCTGCATTGTTTTTTTTTTATCTTTTTTTAATGTTTATTCATTTTTGAGAGACAGAGAGAGACAGAGCGTGAGCAGGTAAGAGACAGAGAGAGAGGGAGACACAGAATCTGAAGCAGGCTCCAGGCTCCAAGCTGACAGCAGAGCCCAAAGTGGGGCTCAAACTCACAGACCGTGAGATCATGACCTGAGCTGAAGTCAGACACTTAACCAACTGAGCCACCCAGGCACCCTACATCGCTTTGCGTTATTGGTGCAAGCATCAGAGTGTAAAGGGGAACTAATTTCCCAATATTTTTATGAAAATTGTTTTGATCTCATAGACCCCCTAAAAATGTCTCAGGGACCCAGAGATCTGTGAGTTACACTTTAAGAACTCCTGACATAGAGAAGCTACATCCATACTTTCTTGCCTAAGGGAACAAGAGGAAAGAGCAAAAAAAGAAGCCAGAAGTAAGTCACCTGGACCTGGGGCTGGTGGGACAGGGACCTGGGCAAACCAGAAGGTGACAGGGCTCCTGGAAGTGCCTTCCTTGTAGCAATTTCCAGCGAGACATGGGTGATGGTGAGGTCAGGCAGCACTGGAAAATGGGTATGTAGGTGAGTGTGAGGGTGTACTTCTGGTTCCCTGAGGCCTGTGCAATGCCTGGAAGAAATCCAGAGGTTTCCATGAGCCCATTGAAGGGCCACAAAGGTGCTGGGAGGAGACCGTTATGAGATGCAGACTTATTTGGCAAAGACCAGGGACTCCAGCAGTGGGAACCAGTACATCACGTGAAGAGACCAGGGGGAGCAGGTCAGGAGTAGAGCAGAGCAGCCCCTCTGCCCCAGAGTTCAGGCCCCCGGCCAGAGGCACAGCATTTGCTGCATATACTTGTCACCGCAGAGAGAAGGGAAAGGAGGAGAAGTCTGCAAGACTGAGCACTGAACTCCAGAGTCTAGTTCATCTGAAAGGAACCATTTAAACTAGCATTGATAGGAACTTAAACCCTGAAAAGACTCAATATTGAAACTGAAAGTAAACCCTTTTAAGCCTGAGACACTGGTCATTCATGAGCAACATTTCCATACTAGCCATCAGAATAGGACCTCCTAAGGAGCTATAGAATCGTCTAGAAAGCAGCCATTGTTTGAATAAATGTAGGTGACAGAAAGAACTATGGTCAATGTTCACAGTAGTTCTCTCCAGGTGGTGGAATTATGGATGGTTTCTATTATCTTTTCAGGCTAATCTGAATGCCGTTAATTTTTTATAATAAAGAATCATTAGTTTAATAATCATAAAATATGTGGTCATGGCTTATCACCTGAAAGACAATGTTCACATTTCTGAACGTGGAGGGGAAATGTTCTTCCTTCTGACCCTACTTCATCTCCTCCTCTTCCTCTCCCACCCCGAGCCCCCCAAAGCATCTCCTTGCGACCTGCAGGCCAAGCTTGCTCAGGGGTTTGCAAAACTCTAGCAAGATCAGCACACAGTCTTAATGGAGAAACAAATCCTGATGGCAAAGGACAAGTCAAGCTCAATGACATTCGTATGAGTCCCAACACATCTTTACATAAAACGGGTATAACCAGCCACTCTCAAAAACTCACTTGATTAGCTAATATGTGAAACAACAACAGCAAAAATCTATCATAATAAAAAGGAAACAAAATGTTTAGTAACTTCTTAGAACTGCCCTGTGAAATACAAGAGCCATTTAGCCACATGTTGCCTATTGGCTACCTGAAATGGAGCAAGTCAAACTGAGAAATTGAATTTTCTTTCATTTTAATTGGTTTAGAATTAAAAACTGTCACACCATTCAGTTCTTAGACATCGTTATAAAGTATATTTGTGACTCTGTTCTTTCAGCCCTAAGTTTTATGACATCTGAACATCAATCCTGTATTTTTAATGAAAATTTAGCATCTGAATGGAGACAGCCTCTAAGTGTAGAATGCTTAACCAAATTCAGATACTTAGTAAAAAAAAGCTGTTAAGTGTTTTAGTACTAATTTTTATATTGATTTCATTTTGAAGTGGTAATTTTTCCATATATCAGATTAAATAAAATACAGTATTAAAATTAAGTTTACCTGTTTTTTTTTACTTTTTTAATGTAGCCATGAGAACATTTTAATTACCTATGTGGCTTGCATTAGATTTCTGTTGGACAGTGCTGCGTTCAATCCTGTTGTGGTAGAATTGGGCCTAAAACCATTTTATTCGCTGTACTGAGTTTTTCTTCTTTTGACTGTTACCATAAGCCTACTTAAAATCCTTCCAAATTGCAACTGGAAATAGTATTATTACTTTTCCAGAAGTTGTCTCTCATGACTACTACCATCTCCAAGCTACTAACCGGGTTTTTGTAGTGTGTGAGAGATGAAATACTTAGGATGACTATGGACTAAGAGGGGAATAGTTATGTTACTGCAATGGTGTCACTCCTACATCCCTTTAAACCTAGAAAGTTCTGTCTTTATTTCAGAGCCAGGCTATTGAAAAGTGGCTCCAGACATTGGGCTCCAAACATTGGATACTTTTGTATGAAAGCTAACAGTACTTTTCTATTTGCCATTATGACTCGATCCCCTGTGTCTCAGCTTTGTGGCAAAGGGTTGAACAATTTAAATTTCCCAGAAGCCCTTTTCTTAACTCTTAACAAAGCCCTAGCAAGTGCTTCTGTCCCTTATTCACAGCGATGGCTTTTGCCTTTAATGAAAAAAACTGGGAATAGTTTCCAGAGCTTTCAGAACTTTTTCCATTGAAATGCAAACACTCCTCTGGCACCTCTGAAAATTCTGAGAAATTGTTGGGTTTTGGCAATGTTTCCAAAAAACCTGGCATTCTTCTGTTCATGGCTGGTTTAAGTTCTCTTTCCAAGTGCATTCAAAGTAACGTCAGCCGTGGACTGTCTCTTGCAGGGCAAACCCCCAACTTGAACAATGAACAAAAGAGGAACTCTTCCATCCCAAATTTGGGATTGTGACCAGTAAACCTCACAACTCTACCTGGACACACCTCCTTGACCTTGTTCGTGAGCTACCACAGCCCTGTGGGCAGCTCTCGTAGTAACAAGGCACTCACGGGAACAAAGATCACTTGTGCGTTGTAAAGATGACAGACATTTTCTTGGATTCTCTAATGCAGCCATTCTAACTGGTCTTAAAAATGTCCATCCACAATTTCTATTATGCCACACAACCCGTGCTCTCTTTTCCAATATATCAGCATAAAATGAAGCAACTAATCTTTTCAATCTTCATTTCTCAATAGGATAAGTAGTGCAGATGGGTAAACCAAGAAAGCCATTGCCATGTGTTCAATGAACACAAACCAGATTCAGATAGAAGCAACTCAGAAATGTCCTCCTTATTTTATATCTACAATATTCAACCTGGATTTCATCATGCTGTCATATAATAATAATTGGAAGGATGTGTTATTTACTGTCTCACCTGGATTCATCTCATCTCATGAGTAAGAATCATGTCTGGTTTTTCTTCTGTAGTTCACGGACTAAGCTCAGTGGACATTTATTTAATGATTGTGGCTCAAGACAAAACCTTACCTAACAGCTCCAGGTATGTTGGAGGAACAAAGAGGCAAGTTCAAGCTAAAGCACATGATAGAGAGATCTCATCTGGAGTACAGCCAAAGTGGCTAATGCATGCGCAAGCCAAGCAAGAAAAACACAAGAAGAAATAAGTTTTTTGCTCTTAGTTGCTGTGCAATCTTTTGATCTAGAAAATCGTCTTCAATCTTCATACTCACCCAGTAGCTGGTACTTAAATATCATAACAAAACCCAAATTAAATTGTTTATGAAAAAATCTGATATAAGACTATCTACAAAAAAAATACAAGTCTCATAAATACCATATGATTTTACTCATATGTGGAATTAATCATACAAAATAAACAAAGAAAAAAGTTATGAACAAACAAACAGATTTTTAAATGCAGAAAACAAACTGGTTGTTGCCAAAAGGGAGGTGAAGGGGGGATGGGGAAATTAGTGAAGGGGATTATGAGTACATTTATCTGGATGTACACTGAGCAAATACATTTGAGTTTTAAAAATTAATTAATAAATAGGGACGCCTGGGTGGCTCAGTTGGTTGTGCATCTGACTTTTGATTTCAGCTCAGGTCATGATTTTGGTTTTGAGATGGAGCCCCACATAAGGCTCTGTGCTGCTCACAGCTTAGAATCCTCTCTTATGCTCTCTCTCTCTCTGCCCCTCCCTTCTCTTTCTTTCTCTTCTCTCCCTTTCAAAATAAATAAGTAAGCTTTTTTAAAAAAATCAATAAGTAGGGGCATCTGAGTGGCTCAGTCGGTTAAGTGTCTGATTCTTGGTTTCAACTCCGGTTACTATCTCACGGTTTTGTGGATTCAAGTCTCACTTTGAGCTCCGCACTGATAGCCTGAAAGCGTGGAGCCTGCTTGTGCTTCTCTATCTCCCTCTCTCTCTGCCCCTCCCCTACTTGCACTGTCTCTGTCTCTCTCAAAATAAGTAAATTCACTTTAATTAAGTAATTAAACTTAATTAATAACTAAAAACCCAGCTCTCTATGTTTATCAACAAGCCTCTCTAGGATTCTGGTTCATCTTCTGAAAGTGAGGAAAGAGGAGTCGATGACGCCTGAATCCCAGCGAGTCTATAGTTCTGAGCCATGATTATTATGTACTCCAGGCCTACATAAAGGTTTTCAGGCCTGGAGCCCAAAACAAAATCTAAAACTCAGCACTAATTTATAACAAGAATGTTGGTATGTCCGGGTAATAGTAATGTTTTTGAAAATGCAAACATTTTTAAAACCAAATGCCAGAAAATATCAAAATACACAACAACTCGTAGCCATTAGTCTATCACTAGAGTTCACACCAGACATGAGGGGGGCTCAGGCACGGTGCCAAGCACATGGCATATGTTCAAGAAATTTGTCTCACGGGACCCTCTCTGAGAACCAAGAGAGCAGTTCTGGAGAATTCCTGACTGACAGCACATCTCCAGGGTATTATGTGAACAAGGAAACAGTGGCATAAGCCCTGTGGTTAGGGAACCACACTTTCTGGACCTCCCCTCCCAACTACCCTTTTCCCACCAACTCTTCACTCCACTCCATGCTGGCCACGAAATAATTTTCTGGCTCCATTTGTTAAGCATCTGACTTCAGCTCAGGTCATGACCTCTCAGTTTCTGAGCTCAAGCCCTGTGTCGGGCTCTGTGCTGACAGCTCAGAGCCTGGAGCCTGCTTCGGATTCTGTATCTCCCTCTCTCTCTCTACCCCTCCCCTGCTCACACTCCATCTCTCTCTCTCTTTCTCAAAAATAATACCTAGACATTTAAAATTTTTTTAAAAAGAAATACTCTTCTGAGCATTTTCATACCCTTTGGTAGGCTCCAGGACATGGTTTCAATGGGGTTCAAACTTGAAGCTGTAACAGAAGTTCCAGTACTAACAGCACAGCTACAAACTATGAGTTGTAAATGGCAATAAATTTGGGAATCCAAAGTACTTTAAAACTACCATTTGCAAGGCAAAACGTGTTGTTTGGAAACTATCTATGCAGCACAATGGACTTTGCTTTTATTTCATACACACACACACACACACACACACACACACACACACACACACACTCTTTTCTTACAAGCTACTATTCTGGCTAGAGATACTGGGGAGAGGAGTAGAAGCTATTAGTGATGAATGCTTTGTTCTGAGAAATGCAGTGAACTTACTACTTACTACTCAGAGTAAAAAATGTATTTTTCTTAGAGTCAAGAGATTAGGTATAACATATGAGAAAACGATTCAAATGGGAAATAAGATTTTGAGTAAGTGACCTACATAGGTAGAAAATGAAAATTCTTTTAAATCCATTGGCTCAAGCTTCTAATCTTCCAAGCAACCACACTGACAGAGGACTCAGGACAGTCCAGTGAGTACTAATATTGGGGACATAACCTCTGCAGTTAAATCACAGATGCCCTCAGTTCTGGCCACTCAGCTGCACATCCCCTATTTAGAAAGCCATCTTGGGGTTCTACCACGTGGCACAGAACAGTATAGAAGATCACAGGATCAAGGGTACAAGAGGCCAAGAGACCTAGCCAGAGCAGCAAGCTGCTTTCAATCAGCTCTTCTGTTACAAAGCAAACAGAGTGACGTGTCAGTTTACAGAGAAATAAAATGAAAAATTGCTTTCAAAAGCCTCACAATGGTCCCTGCTTTGAGGCATTGGAAAAAATTGATTTCGGTAATTGAAAGTGAGTTTTGCTGTGCATGAACAATCAGCTTCCCAGAAGATTCTACCTACATGGCCCAATGACTTTTGCGATACCAGAATGAAGATTGGTCTATACCCACAAACAGGCAAACAAGCCAGGTGGGCTAAAATCTGTGTCTCCTTTTCCAGACACCTTTAAACATAAGTCTATAAATTAGTTACTACAAATGCCAATTAAGATCTTCTGGACATGATAGCAAATTGCTTTCTTCATATGGCTTCGCTACCAAATCTTAACCAAGTGAAAGATGAACCCCATCTGGACTAAATTTTTTTTCACCTGTTAAGGGAAACACTCTCACAGACAGCCACAATTCTCAACCACAGTCCAGGCAGCCAAATTATTTTGTCTGAAAATCCATCTTCTCAATTCTAGATAATGAGATGAAATCCTCTTTTTTTTTCTGTGAGTAGAAATCTAAACCAAACCAAACCAAAAATACCTTGATATTTTTAAAGTCACATCCCTAAAGATAGGAAGGGATTTGGGGGTGATCATCTCATTTATCCCTGTTTCCAAAGAAGACCACACTTAAAATATTCCAAAACGGCCAAAGTAATATATCCAGTCTTTTAATGAGCTTCAAGGAAGATTACAATACTCTATGTCATGTGTCTATTCTGGGATTGTCAAATCTTTAAAGTTTAATTCTTCCTACTGACATTCCATTCCATCCAGTGTAAGCTGAAGCAATTGAACATGAATTTCTGGAACCTTCACCAAGCCCTGGAATTACTCTGCCTTTCCATCTTCTCCAGCCTGCTAACTCTCTGGTGGTCACATGACTGCTGCTTAAATATACCAGTCATAACCCCACCAGATATGATGTATGTAAAGATGTAAGAACAGAAAGTGGCATATAGCCAGCGCCAAAAAAAAATGTTAGTGATGTCATCATGATGACAATCGGCCCAGGTGACATGGCCAGTCACCTCCATGTTGCTCTCACCAAACACTGGATTGTTTTTCAAAGTGACCACTGCACCAAGCTTGACATAGCCCCCTCGTTCAGCTTTCCTATTCCTCCTCCTGCCTGCAGAGCACTGCTAAACAAAATTCTAGAATTTGGCCGATCTCCCTACAAACTCATGCTAAGTCCAAATGTACTCTTAGTGGACCAACACCTTATTATGGACCTCAGGTGCTCTCCCCAGCACACTTCCTAAGTAAATCACTCCACGTCTTCTCTATCTTCATTCTTCTCCACCCGAAATCTCTTCTCCCACCTGATCTCCTCAGGAATGGATTTTCATACAATTTTGCATATACCAGTGCCTCGCATGAATACTTGAAAGATGGAGTTTGTTCAATGAATATGTATCAGAATGAAACTAAAACAGTAGTCAGGGTAGTTTCTACACAACCCTCCATTTCCTTTTTTTTTTTTTTAGTTTATTTATTTTTGAGTCAGAGAGAGATGAGTGAGGGAGGGGCAGAGAGAGAGGGGGACACAGAATTGTAAACAGGCTCCAGGCTCTGAGCTGTAAGCACAGAACCCGATGCCGGGCTCAAACCCATGAACTGTGAGATCATGACCTGAGCCGAAATCAGATGCTTAATGGACTGAGCCACCCAGGCGCCCCCATTTCCTTTTTTCTAGAGAATTGGGGAAGGTCTCAGCCAAGAACAGTTTGCTGTGTTCATCTGTTTTGTCATCTTGTTTCCTCGACTTTCACTGTGCTTCCACATCCTAGGTTATCCTGTTGCTACTGCGTCTGCACCACAGCGGTCACTGCGGTGACATCTAGAATCCAGTCTCCAGTAATAGTTGCACACTGCAGTCCCTCTCGAGGTCTGCAATTGTTCAAGTTTCTTGTTTTATGATTTTTTAGTGTTTATTTATTTTTGAGAGACAGAGAGAGACAGAGCATGAGCAGGGGAGGGGCAGAGAGAGGGAGACACAGAATCCTAAACAGGCTCCAGGCACTGAGCTGGCACCACAGAACCCGCACTGGGCTCAAACTCACAAACTGTGAGGTCATGACCTGAGCCGAAGTCGGATGCTCAACTGACTGAGCCACCCAGGCGCCCCATCGAGTTTCCTGTTTTAAATAGCCTTCTCCACAATACTTGGACAGCTCCCGCCAATTCTATTCCTACCAGGAATTGACAAATTATGTGCAAATGACGGGACTTCCTGTGCATGCTCCCTTTGAACTTACACTTCTGTTTGCTGAGAATGGCCTCTCCCTTTTGCTCAGTTCTCGGGCACTGGGGTCAAGTCCGCTCTTATGATTTACATGACTAGGTCCCTCCTTTCTTTTCCCAGTCTCAGCTCCATGCTACACCATGCAGAGTCTTGCATGCACAACTGTGGACACCCCAGTCCAAATTCCATACATATGCCTCTACTAACAGTTTTTGATGGCCATCCCAAGGTTTGCACACATCAGCTGTGCAGTCTGGGTGGAGAGAGGGATGCAAAAAAAGAGGCTGGCCCAAGCCCTGAGAGCAGAGAACTCCAGAGTCCCAGTTATGGGCGAAGTATGTGATCTAGAGGGGTGCTGATGTGCCCGGGAAGGAGGTGGGTGTGCCCAGAGTTGGGGTAGCATGGTCACAGCTCCATTGCCTGGGTCTGAGGACAAGTATAGCTGCCATTTTCATCCTACTCGGATCTGCAAAAGAGGTAACGATGGATGGCAAAACCCTATCTAGCCTTTCAGTTGAAAAATGCAAATCCCCTTATTCCAAAGTAATTAATTCTGTAATGATTTCTGTACTGCACTATCAAATATTCCTTGATCTGTGTAGCCTGAAGGACTAACCATTTTTTTTTACCCTTCAAATGAGGTACACACGAATCTTCATTTTCCTCCCTCTCTTCATTCCTTCTTGTTCTAAGGCATTTCCCCCCTGCTATAAGGCATTTCCTCTCTTCCTTTTCTCCTTTCTCAAAAAGGGTGCCATTCTTCACATGGAGGCAGCATGCACACACTGATGGTACACAAGGTGTATACAGAATCGACTCCTCTGAAATTACTTACTAAACCTAATATGCATTATAAAAAATCAAGCATGATAAACCACTTACATTATTGCATAGACTGATGCTATGTAAAAATCTAGCACTGACTTTATATGTATATAATATATATTATATGTATGTATTTAAGGAAATAGTAAGTTGAACAGTAATTCACTTAAATATATAAATCTTAAATATTAAGTTAAATATATATTTATGTAGATATATGTACATATATATTCTATATACATATCTACATAGATATATATAATCTATATATCTACAAATATCTATATAGATACACGTCATCTGTATATAGATATAGATATATTAAATGTATATAGATATACATTTAAGTTACAGATAGATATCTCTCTCTATATATAGCTATATATAGAGAGAGAGAGAGAAGGTAACAGTAAGGAGTTGACTTAGATATGGCAAAAATGATGAAGGTAGATTAGAAATGATAGAGATTTGGGAAATATTCTGTACAGGAGAACTCATTAGAAAAAGATACACAGATCTTGTCCTGGGTCTTTCACTTGGCGGCTGTACAAACTTGACCCTTACGAGACTGACTTTCCTCATCTCCCAATTCACAGAGGCATTAGGAAGCTCAGTGGAGAAATACATGGACAGGTTATAATGTGGTTCTCTCCAAGGCTGACCTTCTCTCTAATCTTAGTTCTCACATCCTTCAGATTCTGTTTTTCTCAGCTGTGATTTGCATGTCAATAATTCCAGGTTTTTCCTATTCATTGCTATTGGCTCATTCTCTCCTTCTCACTTGGAGTTCCAGTGTTCTAGAAACAAAGTCCTCTACCTTATATATTAGTCAGCTAGAGCTGCCATAACAAAATACTGCAACCGGGTGGCCTAAACAACATAAGTTTCTTTCCTAGAGGCTGGAAGGCCAAGATCGAGGTGTTGACAGTGTTGGTTTCTGGCTCGCAAGTGCTCACTGTGTCCTCACATCACCTTTCCTCTGCACCATGCACAGAAAGAGAAAGGGATCTGTGATGTCTCTTCCTCTTCTAATAAGACAGGAGTCCTATCGAATTAGGGCCCCATCCCTATGACCTCATTTAAATTGAATTGCCTCTTTAAAGGCCTTACCTCCAAATACTATCGCACTGGGGGCTTAGGGCTTCAACGTGTGCATTTTGGAAAGGATGTTCGATCCATAACACTTACCTGTTTTCCTCTTCTTCCTGCATGAGCCGAACTAATGAGTAATGGACATATGCTAATGATTTCCAGGAAGAGGCTGAATCACCCACAATGCTTTTTAAAATTAGAGAAATCCAAGCCCCACTGCAGAGCTACTGAACCAGAAAAGTTTGAGCTGTCATTTTTACATCTACGTAAATGACTCTGCAGTCATACCCATAGAACCACCGATCCACACTCCTTGCCTTCCCCTCAGCATCCAATTCTTCCTTGTCTTCCTCCTCCCCATTCTTCCATTTCTATCCTTACTATCCCACTGAAACAGCTATTTCTAAGGGCTCCAAATGGTTTCAAAATTTCAAAATTGCAGGGCATTTCTTCGGTCTTGATTCTCATTAATTTTTCTGCAACAGTTGTATGCCGGGGTATCCCTCTTCCATGAAGTTCTCTCCTTTTTGGTTGTCCATTGTTCCCACACGTGTTACATCTCCAACTCATCTATGTGAGTGGTCTTCATTGACTCTTATATCCCTATTTCCCAAAGCGCCATCCTCAGCATTGTTTTATTCTGTCTCATCATGGATAATAGTTTCTCATCCATTCCAACAACTTCAAACACTATGTACCTGAAATATTTCTAAAACCTGTAGATTACTCTTGTGAGCACCTTTCCCGCTTAACCACGTCCAGATACGCATGTCCTCAGGAGTATCCCATTAGTTCTGCAAACCCAGCATGTGTGTTTATGCATCAACGCTGAGAGACCACCATGTGCCAGGCCCTGTGCTAGATTCTGGGGATGCAACGTGAAAAGCAGAAACAGTCTTGCTTTCCCAGGACTGGCAGTTCCATGAAGACATAGAAACCAGCCACTGCAACCTGCCATAAAAATCACCATGAGCAGGGAAGCTCAGAGTGCCGAGGGGCACGGCCAATCCAGACCTGGAAGTCTGATCCTGGAAGGCTTCCTGGAAGGAGTAGTATTGAAGTTGAGTCCTGAAATATGAGTAGGAGTCAGTGAGAAGAGGGAAGAGAAGAACTGATCATAGTGACCGCCAATCAATTCTAGGCAGCCCAGCGTCCAACTCTTATTCCTATTTTCCCCAGTCTGGCTTGAGAGTGCCCTTGGGAATGAGCTGAGGGGCACCTTCCAGACAAAGAGTGCTCTCCAGTATGGCAAATCTGGGGGGTAGGAGGGGGCCTGATTTCAGCATGGCCAGTTTCACGAGCTCTCATGGGACTCTGGATATTTTTTAAGTTTTTATTTATTTATTTTTGAGAGAGAAAGAGAGAGAGAATCCCAAGCAGACTGTGCACTGTCAGTACAGAGCCCAATGCAAGGCTCGAACCCATGAACCATGGATCATGACCTGAGTGGAAGTCAGACCCTTAACCGACTGAGCCACCCAGGTACCCACCAGGACTCTGAATCCTGAGCAAAGCAAAATCATGAGAAAAGCATTTTTTTCACATGCAAAAGACTGAAAGAAAGTAGCCAGAGAGATAAGAAAACAAACCTAAAGAATGATGTTGTTGGAAAGAAAAGCAGGTGTTTCAAAAAGGGAGCATATTGTGTTAAGATCTCTGGTTTTGAGGTCATGAAGACCCCATTTGGGACTCTGCACTTTTCTTTGTGATCTGCATGACCTTGTGCAGTCGTCTTTAATTGAGAGATGGAATAATAATCATAGCTATACCATCTGGTATCTAGCTATCTTGGTAAAGCACTTAGCACAATGCCCAGCACATATTAGACTGTCAAGTGGTGAGCAGGATCAGAAGGTCAGACAGTCAAGGAAGGTAAGGATTAGAGCATGTCCCCTAGAGTCACATACCAGGGAAGGCCATGGGAACTTGAAGACAGCAATTTACAGAAGAGAGAGGGACAGAAACTAGATTTCAATGGATGCCAAGGATGCAACATGAAATAAGCAGACAATAAATGGTAATGATTCTTTATGAATATTTGGCTATAATGGGGAAAATAGATTTGAGGGTCTTTAGTGAATTACTTGGGACTGAGAGGAAATTTGTTTTAGTGTTTCTTTTTTCAACATGGGAGATCCATAAGCATGCTTAAAAACTCATAGAAAGGGGGCTGCCTGGGTGGCTCAGTCAGTTAGG
>NC_043713.1:43515180-43527354 GCF_006229205.1 Suricata suricatta
TAATACTGAGTAAAAATATCCACAATTGTCTGAAAACGTTGTTAGGATAGTCCTCCCTTTATCAACTACATCTGTGTGTAAGGCAGTATTCTCTTCCCATACTTCAACCAAATAATCATTTCACAACAATTGTACACAGATGCTGAACCAAGAATCTGGCCATCTTTTGTGCAACTAGACATTAAAAAATTTGCAAAAGTGTAAAATAATATCACTCTTCTCACTAATTTTTTTGTTAGAAAATATATTTGTTTATCTTTTAAAACACAATTGATGTACCTGGATGGCTCAGTTGGTTGGGTGTCCGACTTTGGTTCAGGTCATGAACTCACAGTTTGTGGGTTTGAGCCTCTCATTGGGCTCTGTGCTGACAGCTCAGAGCCTGGAGCCTGCTTCTGATTCTCTGTCTCCCTCTCTCTCTCTGTGCTTCCCCTACTCATGCTCTGTCTCTCTCTCTCTCTCAAAAATAAATAAACATTTAAAAAATTGTAATGCAATTTAATTAACATATGCTGGACTTATGTTTTTAAGTCAGTTTATAATTTTTTTAAATTCTCTCTTTCAATTCCTAATATGGTAAGTGTCCATATGTACATATAGTTCATATAAACAAGAAGTTCATTGGGGTGCTCAATAATTTTCAACTGTCAAGGGCTCCTGTGATCAAAAAGCTTCAACAGAAAGCTGGAAAAAGAATTGTACTAGAGTAAGCAGGAGAAGGAGAATGGGAAAGAATCCATCCAAGATGAAGGGGAGGCTCTTTCTCCCATAGCAAACAAAGAAGGAGGAGAGGATTAGGCAGATGCCAAGATATTTGGGGTTTGGTGGCAAGAATTCAAAGGATTTCCCATCTGAAGTCTTTTCTTTGAGTGTGATATAGGGTTTGAGGGCATGTGTAGAAAGTGAGGAAAGGGGAAGATAGGTCAAGAGTTTGAAAGACCCATGGAGCAGCTCTGCACAACAGGAGAACCACCTGGCCAGAGCCCCACAGAGGGAAGACCGAGCAGCAATGGGCACAAGGGGTCAGGTGAACATTCACAACCCAGGCACAACCCTTTGCTCTTTCCCCTGCCAAAGTAGCTGGGCAGGAGTGTTCCACCGGGTGATTTTACCATAGTTACTAAATTTCTTATTCATTTAATAATACAACCATACAGAAATAAGGAGAACAATATCTCCGTCCACCACCACCATGTTAACAATGCTAATGCTGTGTGCTTGGATGGCTCAGTCGGTTAAGTGGCCAACTTCAGTTCAGGTCATGATTTCACAGTTCGTAGGTTCAAGCCCTGCATTGGGTTCTGCGCTGACAGCTCAAAGCCTGGAGCCTGTTTCAGACTCTGTGTCTCCCTCTCTCTCTTCCCTTTCCACACTCATGCTCTGTCTCTCTCTGTCTCAAAAACAAAGAAACACTTAATAATAATAATAATAATGCTATAACAATAATGCTAATGTTTAGGCCACTCTTTATATTCTGATTTTATAATATACAGTTTTTAATTCTACTTCTGATTGTTGATTTTGAAATGAAAATCTAGAAGATTGGACAATCTTGTTATTTTATTGTAGTTTCCAGGCACAAACAATTTTACTGGGGAAAATGGTTACATGGATTGGTTTTCATTTTCTCTTCAATGCATTACACAGGGAGGATCTAATGCCAAAAAAAAAAAAAAAATCAAAGCTCAGTTTCCTTGTCTGAAGTGAACAAATTAAGTGGCCAACTTCAGTTCAGGTCATGATTTCACAGTTCGTAGGTTCAAGCCCTGCATTGGGTTCTGTGCTGACAGCTTCAGAACCCAAAGTCTAGATTGGTTCCAGCCCTTGATTGTGCACTTCTGACCACCTGTAGAAGTTCAGACTCCCCAGCTACGGAAGCACTCACTCTCTTTTCACTTCAGCTAAAGGCTCAGAGGATTACAGGATACTCTAAAGTGTTTGAAAAGCAATATCCCTGTGTTGGGCTGAGGTCAAGCTGAGGTCATCTCTGCTGAAGTCAAGGTCAATGACTTTCACTAGTTCTGATGCTGGCAATCTCTTTCTGCCTCCCTAGACATCCAATGAGCCACAGGCCACTCAGTGCAGCACTCATTCTCCTAAAAATGCAGTGCAGAACGAGAAGGGCAGTGTGAGGCTGGCATACTTATTCTGAGAGATCTGTTAACAGTTTGCTGTTGAAGGATGTAATGTTGGTTCCACCAAAACACCATAGAGTTCTTTCATTTATTCCACACAATCTCTCATTTTGAGAATGGAATTCTTAGCAATAATAAGAAATACTGAGTATATTGCTTTCACTAGTTTACAGAGTGATTTTCATTTGTTTCTTTGGGTGATTATAAAGACTGGTACACAGAAACTGTTATAACAAAATTATAAACTGTACACTGAGCACATCTAGAAAACCGTTGACATCTGGTCACAATGTTCTGTCGGAAAGCCACTCTCAGACATCACGGAGACTCATTGTCCATTGTCAGTACATGACTGATTCACTAAACTTTTTTTTAAAAAAATGTCTCGCCCCATTGAAATGAAAACGCTAATTAACAAAAAATAATCTAATCAGTTAACAAGAAGAGGATTCTGTGTTTGTTAAAAGACTATCAACTGACCCCAAATTAGCCAATTTCCCTAGAAACTATTATTCTGTTTGCAAAAGAAAATCAAAGCATAAACATCCTTTCAAGTCTCTTAAATAAATGGGATCATATATGAAAAGGGACACTTGTACCCTGAAAAATGAACATACTTAAAAAGCCAACAGCCCCATAGGAGATAGGAAGTACACTTCTATAATATATGACAAATCTGGTCCAATTAACCTCTGACCTTCCAGGTCACTCAGACTCTCCATAATTCAGATCTAAGCCAGGGAAGTAAGACCGCTTATCTCATAAGCCCGTGCACAAAAAAAGACACATGTGAAACCACTTTGGTCAACTCCTCACTCATTCATTTATTCCTTCAACCAACCAAAGTGTATTGACCACCTTCTTTTTTCCAGGGTTGCATAAAAAACTAACACACAATCTCTGCCCAAAGGAATTTTTTCTTGAGTTAGAGACCTAAACAATTAATTACCAAGCAGTGTGTTTCTAACTAATGCAACTCCATTTGGAAACCTCACACACAACTCCTAGTGTTTGTTGTCAAGTACTGGATAAAAGGCCTTTGGTTTTTGGACCTCCTGACTGAAGCACCCCACATATTTGGGGAGGGGGAACATGAAAGGAACTCAGGATTTTCATACTCAGAAATTGGAAAGGTACAAAGCTATTTTAGAAGGTGCTGTGGAAGAAAAGAGAAATGGCATCTTAATAAAATCAGAGGAACAAGGACGTTTTTACAGAGAAAGTGATATTTAAATTGAATTTTGAAGAACAAAATACGAGTTATCTAGGCAGGGACTTCTAGCCTGTGAGAAATATCTTCTGTTGTTTAAGCTACCCAGTCTGTAGTATTTTGTTACGGTGGCCCCAGCAGACTAAGTCCTGTGTGACTAGAAAGAGATGGCATCAGGAATGGTGGGAGGTGAGGATTAAATGAGTTTATATAAGAGAGTTAGCTGTCATCGTTTTCACCTCTCACCCACTGAGCGTGGCCTTGGTGGCAGGATAACTTCCCAAGGAAGCCATCTTTCTCCCTGATGTAAGACTGAGCACTCACTCCAGGGACTTTTCACCTCAAAGCAGTGAGGCAAGAAGAGGAACTCTTGAAAGGCATCCATCCCAGAAACCAAAATGCAGGTCCTGCCTCAGCTGCCAGAGCTGGCTGGGGTGTGGCCACATACAAGCTGGTTTTCCAGCTCCCTTCAATTCTTTGAGCCTCAATATCCTTTCAGTAAAGTTTCCTCTGCTTAGGAAAAGCCACAGTCATATTCTGTTTCAGCTAAGGTCCCTGCCTGACAATAATTTTCATCTCCTTCCTGACTGGAGGATGAGAGAGATTGCTGGGTGACAGTAGAGGGGCAAGTGTCCTTCCCAAATGATTCATTTGTAAAATGATCAAACCTCACTGGTGTTATTTGTCCTAACAGTCCTCAGTGGGCTGCATGGGAATGTGAAAGTCATAAATGTCATATACGATCATCCCCAAAGACTTACTGAGACAATGAGGAGATGACATATGAGTCCGTTTCTTAGTTTTGAAAAAAATTTGCCAAGACATTTTGGATTAATCTATAAAACAAAGGTTTTGAAAACATTACTCCTGCCTTGAACTCACAAATGTGGCCTTAGAATTACCTATGCCCACTTGAAGTTTATAAAATTTTATTATTAATGTTACTACTTGGCAGTTACCTAGCTTTTTATTTCAAAGAACTATACATATGCTAATGACTACTTCAAAATTCTTGCCTGTACTACAGGCATCTGTAAACAAGAAATGAGATTGAGAATACATGACTTTTGGGGCACCTTGGTGCCTCAGTCAGTTAAGCATCCAACTCTTGATTTTGGCTCAGGTCATGATCTCATGTTGATGGGATCAAGTCCCAAGTCAGGCTCTGGGCTGTCAGTGCAGAGCCCACTTGGGATTCTCTCTCTCTCCCTCAGCACCTCCCCATCTCTCAAAATAAATAAATAAGCTTTAAAAAAAAAAGAATGCATAACTTTTTCAAGGTTTGGCATGAATATGTTTCTTGACTTTTTTATCATAAGCATCAGCATCAACATTATTTCCTCTTACTAATTCGGTTTGCAAAGCATGTCTACTAATATGTCCTTACTGGAGCCTTATTCACTTGTTTATATATTCCAAAATATTTTTTCATCTTTAAAATGTGTCTCGGATCTGCACAAGGTGCTGGTGTTACAGCAATTAATTACCGAGGTTAACTAATCCCTGAGATGACTAGGAAAGTATTCCCTGCTCTCACTCTGATTCCAGCCTAATGACGGAGTTAGACAATAAACAGGTGGTTCCAGAATGCTGGGAATAGTGCTGGGATAGAATTTGGGGGACCAAAGTATTGTAGAGGCACACCAGAGCTGGTCCACCACAAGAAGGGGGTGAGGAGCGCCTACAGACTTAGCACAGCTTTGCAAAAAGACAGCACAAGGATAATGCTCCATTTCATTTCAGAGATGAAGAAGGAGCCCAGGGAGGCCAAGTGACCCAGAGCCAATAACAGCAAAGTCACAGAGTCCAGAATGCCAACTCTGACTCCTTCCCCTCTCCCTGCACAATCAAATCGTCACCAGAACCATTGCTGGTGCTTTATCATTGTCATCACCATCATCATTGTCATCACTATCATCATTGTCATCACAGTAAAGAATTTAACAGGACATGGACATGCATACTCCACCACATCATTTTATACCCAGAGAAGCATCAAAACACCAGTGAATGAGACAAAGACATTATCTGGTCATGACTGTCGAGTATCACAAAGGCTTACAGTTACTATGGGTTTGTCAGGTGACTAGTGCTAGGCTCCAGTTTGCAACGGGGATGCTGCGGGGAGTAGATATATGTTGAGGAGTGTTTAAAAGAGAGTCAGAGGATTTCGTAGCAAAGCCAGAAGGGGAAGGGATTGGAGATGCGAGAGCACCTCAGTTGGCTCTTCAAGAGGCAGGAGCTGGCAGGATGTGACCACAGTGTGACCCCCTGCAGCAGGCACACAGAATACAGCTGGAGAGAGGAGCATTCAGGTAAGGCAAAACCAGGAAGACACGTGCCACCTCCAAGAGGTGAATTTCTTCAGATGTACATTTCTTCCAAAGGTATGCGTGTAAAAAAAGAAAGAAAGAAAAAGAAATTACAGAGGTCAAAAAGAAGGACTGGTGATGATTTAGGAAAGAAGCAAGAGCAAGTTTTATCTGAATCATTAGAGGTCTCATCCATGGGAATTTCTATGACCACCTGTCACATTTTTTTGTGGTCACAGATTATGACCATTTCTGCTCCTTTCATAGAAAACATTCCGTTTCTAGCATGACTCCAAAGTACTTTTTAAGTGCCTAGTTTTTTGGTCTATTCCCCCATTTCAACCACAGCTCCCTCATGCACAGAATTTTAAACACCTTGCTCTTTTCTTGAAACTAGAAATATCTCGGTTAGTCTATTAAAAACATGAGGATTCTGAGCCTCCCTGTGTGTGTGATAATAATCACCAAAATGTTGGTTTACTTCTTACTTTGTTCAAATTTCATTTAAATGTTGAAACACTCACTACTACAGACTGGACTTCGAATATTGATCATTTAAAACATTTTAGTTGGACCCATTAGATCCCAAAGTCCTTTGCTTCCCCAGAGAATTGATTTTCGACTATGGATGTGTGAGTGGCCTTTAAATTGCCCAACCAAACTCCAAACTGTCATAATAGCTGGGTAAGAGATAAGGGGGAAGAAAAGTATCCAGTCGTCCAACCACATTTCTGCCTTTTTGTGCAAGTTTCAGATGAAATACAGTCACTCAATAAAGTCCTTCTGTTTCTCTTTCCCTCCCTCCCTGTCTTTCTCCCCATTTGCCTAGAGTGGGGAACCCTAAACCCTTTGGAGCCCGGCCAGCAGCACCAGAAGAATCTCTTGACTATTTTCCCAGGGAATTCCTGCCTTAAATGTCAGCGGAGTACAACTCCCCAGCCAAAGCAGTGTCCGCCTGGATCTGAATCAAGGAAAATGTGCCTGCTGTACCAAATGGGAAAACCTGGATCCACGGAGCATGGGGGGCAGAGGCAAGATTATCCACAGAGGTTTCCACATTCATGGAAAATCCCAAGTTTTCTCCGATTCACCCCACTGAGAAATGGGAGACTAAGTCAAGGGTTTTGGTTCCTTACAGGGTTTTTTTTTCTTAATTATTTTTATTTTACTCTTTCGGCGGTGAACTGTTTTTCTGAAAACCATTCTGAATTGTCACAAGAGTAGGGCAACATCTCTTTGGAAAGGGAACGATGCTCTGTTAAAGCCCTCTGTGGTAAGGGTTGTGGTTGTGACTGCTGCCGCTGTCATTCTGTTTATGTGTTTGTTTTTAATGAACATACTGATATATATGTGCTCTGGGGGGAAATCATGATGCTGAGATCCATGAAAGCAAACTAAGATTTATGACTTACGATTGAATCTCCCCCTACCAGCCTGGAGACACTTCCCGTCTGGTACTGAGGCATTGCTGGCATTTTTAGTGTTCTTTTGTGTTAGTCTTCAATCTCTGAATACATGAAGAAATATTAAAAGTTCTGAGGGCAAGGGTGGGAGAAGGAGTCCACAAATCCCAAAGATATACATCAGCATCGAAGGAAAACGGTGTGGTGTGGTAGATTAAAAATGCGGAAGTAACGTGTGTCAATCACGTTTTGCTGGTTTTTTTGCTGAGGATTCTTGAAATGTTCATTTACTCTTCTCCCATTTTTCTCAGATGTTACTAACCTACAACTTCACAAGGCTTTTCAGCGAAAAACTCACAAGTGTGACTGACATAGAGCACCGATTTGATTGATTTGATTTGATTTTGATTTTGAGAGAGAGAATGTGCATGTGAGCTGGAGAGAGAAGCAGAGGGAGAGAAAATCTCGAGCAGGCTCCACACTCAGCGCAGAGCCCGACATGGGGCTCGATGCCACCACCCTGGGATCATGACCTGAGTGGAAGTCAAGTCAAACGCTCAACCCGACTGAGCCACCCAGGTGCCCCAAGGACACTGGTTTTAAATCAGGTGCCATGTTACTATCCTCCCCCTCCCCCACAAAGATCATAGCACTGTACAGTAAGAAAGTCAAGAAGATTTAATCAGCAAACTGTTATTCCACTTTTAAATGAATTAGGACCTTTTCAAGGTAGCAATGGGAAAAAAGTTTTAGATTCCAAATCTCATTTGGCTCGAGGCCCAGGCCGGTTCAAAACAGATCAACTTAGAAGCTCTTCCTTATATTCGCCAAGGGTCTTGCCTCATATGGCCCGCACCATCTTCACAAGTGCATTGAAGCTGCTTTCTTCCACTATTATCCTACATGCATCACCCCAGACAACCCTACTGGAAACTCTGTCCCTAGTACAAAGAAAAGCCAGGCCAAGAGCTAATTATTAGTGTTGCAGGAGACTCAATAATGCCTCCTCAACTGTAAAAATAAAAAAAGACAATATGTAATACCCAATAAGAAAAACTAGCCCCAGGAGGTGGAGGGTTAATCTCTGGTCAATTTTCAGCCACTCCGCTGAGAGTACCAATAAGTGCACAAGTCAGTGCCAATTAGGGTGGCCCTTCCCTCGTTGGGAAAAGCCATCCCTTAGGAACTGGACTGTCAACACATGCTACCAGGGCAGTGAGCAGCCAGCCAGAAGAAAGGCGAAGAGTCTGAGAAACCATGGCAACCAAGATTTTGCTGGCACTTTGTAAAATGGTGACGGGAACTGCCAAGACCAAGGAGTGAATGTTAATGAGCCTAGGGCAACCTGCAAAAAGTGGACCTGAAAAATGTCCCCTGAACGAGCAACCTTAAGGGAACACCATGGGTTTCTATGAATGTGACTGACCACAAGCTTCCTTCACAAGAATAGAGACACTGCAGCATCCGTCTTGGGTTCATAGACCTCAGAGTCCCCTCTGACATAAGGTTCTTAGGGTCAGAGCAGTTAGAAGATCTGTCTTGAAAGTCAAAGTTTTCAAATTTTTAAAAAACATTTGTGACCCATTGTTTAAATCGCACTCTAAAATCTGAATGGTACACAGCTTTAAGAATCAAGATGGAATGCTTTGAGCATTCTTTGCCGATTCGCATAAATGCTCCCTTCACCTCTCGCCAGAATTTATTCTTACGTTCAAGGAGCACATTTTAAGAAGCAAACGAACCCCGCCACCTCCCCAGCCAACATTAACAAGAGTCAGTGTGCAATTACATTCTTAAGGATGTAAATTTAATCTCTGTTATCTGAGAATGCTTGAAACAAGAATAAAATGCTCCTGTGAAATTCACACTCAAAATTTTAATTCCTCTTTCTAATAGCTTTTATCCATTTCCAAATCTCAGGTCCCCAAACAAGACAAAAAAACAAAAAATTTTCATTGTGATGCGTTCGTTCTGCACTGGACCCCACAAATGATGTAGTCAATCTGGTCCCTAGGTTTGTAGATATCAAATTTACCTACGATTTTCAAAAATGTTGTCCTCACTCAACTTGCGTATTTTTAAATTTGTTACTTCTTACCCAACAATTGTTATTAATGTAACAGTCAGTGGAGCACCTTGGAAGTCTTATTTCCTATTTTCCCTATTTCCCTATTATCCAAATAGGAGCTGCCCAGGCTACACATGGACTTGTCTGTTGTGCTTAAAATGCTGCTTCTCGGGTCAAAAACTTCTAACAGAACCCCATGGATAGTTAGCCCCTCAACAGCAAATGTACTGCAGCCCAGGTCTCAATTCTTCTCAACTGCTGGATAACACAAATCTGTTTTCTCACAGTTCCCCAATTTCACCCACAACACACAACCAAACAAGACCAAGGCTCAGCAGTCCTTTGTGGTGAGAAGAGTAGAAATAAAAATGGGGGAAATCCTCATTTTCAAAGATTACCAGCTAAAGAAATACAATGTAAGCAAACGTTCTGTGTTCCTGAAATGCCCTGTGTCTACAGTGATCAGGTAGAGAAAAGTTATTTCAAGTTCAAATATAACTCGACGATTGCCACATGGTACAGAGTCTTTCCACCCCTTCACTCCAAAAACCCAATCAGACAAGTGGCCGTAATCTGACTCCCAGTGCACTGGGAGCTGTGGGGCAGGCGATGAGAGCCGCACTCTGGCCAGGGAAGGCATGAGTGGCAGACCTGAAGCAAGGCAGTGGGGGTAAGTCCTTCTTTGCCTTAAGGGGACAAAGCTCAGGGCCAAAAGATGAAACTCTGATTCTTCTATTATAGATATATGGGCCTTCTCAGACAGAATCTAGAAGGAAATCATAGGACAGGTAGGTGACTCTTATAGATCTGGGTACTGGGCATGTTCGTAAGAGAAGCATTGAGAAGGTAGAAGAAGAAAAAAAGGATGCTTTGTTGCAAAAGCCTCCATATATTTGAGACCCGTGCATGCACAGGAAAATTACCCTATGGAAGTACAATCTATCTACAGTATTTTTCATCAGAAAAATTACTCACCCAGAGGCTCAGCTGCCCAGAAGCAGATCAGGCTGTGTGTTCAGCTAGAAAGTAACGTGTCCGATTCAGTACAACCCGGGCACATCAACAAACCCCCTTTGTTCTGGGGCGAAAGAAGCAAAACAAATGGTGTTGATCCATTTCCAGCGAGTGTGAACGCATAAGGGCACATTGCCGATAATAACAGGAGCTATGACAGACTCCGTCGAGGTGAGAGTTTGTGAAGTCAGGGGTATGTATGTGCTGCCTGGAAATTTTGGGGTTCGCGGCTAACTGAGTCTGTTTGGTCTGCCCTGGAAGGAGATCAGATTTTGTGGGGTTTCCAAAACAGCTAAAAGCACTGCTAAGGAGCATATCTATCTATTTGGGGGTTCGTTGTTGTTGTTATTGTTGTTTTAATTTCTCTGGTTGATGAAAATTTCAGGCTGAAAAGAGCAACTGAGTTTCTTAAATTAGGTCTCTGGAGAGGCATGAGAGAATGGGCCTGGAGAGAGAATGGGAGGGGGGGTGGCTGGAGAAAGTGAGGGAGAAGGGGTGTAGCAGGGAGGAGGCCTTTGGCCAAGCCCCGCCTCTCCTGGTGATCTGTGCCTCTGCCTTGGAAAGGGACATGATGAGGCTTCCTGCCCACCAGCCTCCCCAGCTCCCTGCTTTGTCCTCTAAGTTCTTCCTACTTAATCTGGCCACAGGCGACCAGAGCGTGCAGCACCTTGCCCCTCTGTCATTTCCGCCGCGGCTGTGGTCTGCTGGGGTGTTCAGAAGCCACTTTCCTAACGTCTTTTTCAATCTGTGGGTTCTTGGAGTTTCTCCCCCTTTGGGATATTTTTAATGTCTCTCCCAGAGCATACATACTCCCTGCCCTGTTCCAAGCGCTGTTTTGTCTCTTTATGTTCTCTTCCTCCAGGGAATATGATGTCATTGTCCTCCCAGCTGGGCTTTCTTGTAATTACATGATTCACTTAGAGGAGCTCACAGGCAGAGGACACCTGGGCCAGGGCTGGCTGTCCCCCTTCTGGAGCCACCCCCGCTTGGGCAGAAAATGGGTTTCTCTTTCCAACTCTGAGGCAAAGCCCCGTATCATATCGGAGCAGAGGCTGACTTGAGATACTGAAGGTCAAGGGAGAGTTCCCCTTAGCCCTTTTTGGCACAGCATTTCCCCACTGCCCATCCAGAACCCAGGATCCTGGGGACAAAAAGGGGGGCCAGGAGGGGCAGCTCCTCCTCATAACCCAAGGGTAAAGCTCTAATAACTCTAATCTGTTCAAATGCTTGACTTCCTTGACTAACCTTTTCCCTGGTCCCCTGGTGATCAGAGTCTCTGCTAAATGTTCTCCACACTCCTTCACTCTCAGGACTATAACAGACAAAGGATAAGAGCAAAGGTCTTGAATAATGGGGTGACTAGCGTAATTGCCCCCCATGTCGGGGATTCTAGCCATTTCTTGCCCAAATGAGCACTTGGCATTAATATCCTCGAACTGCATCCTTTCTCAGCTCCTAAGATCCTCAGACAACATGAGGAGAACAGGCTGGGGGAAGAAAGCGCTCCCTCTGGGTGGCTGTCTTGCTGTGCCCCACCCTCCTCCCTGCTCCCCCGTCCCCTCCCGCCCCTGGCGACACAGGTTCCCCTGGAAGACGCAAGCCCACGGACTTCCAGGGCCACGCAGAAGTAGGAGAAGGCCGCCGAGAAGACGCTGGAGAACAGCCGCTGTGCCCAGAGCCTTGTGCTCTGAGGACCGCTGTCCCCCGGCCCCGCGCCCTGCCCCGCCGGGCTCCGGGTCCCCGCACTCGGCTGCCCCCTGGAGGGCGCGGGCGGGGTGCCCGGGACGCCCACCCCAGCCTCCGGGGATCCCTTAGGGAAAGTGTGTCTGAAGGGCTACGTCAGGGGTCGCGAGAGGGTCAGGCACAAGAAGGGACTGTCCCCTCGCACTGCAGAAGCCCCGCGGAGCCAGGAAGCTGCTTTCCCAGGCGCGGCCGCGGGGACGCCGGGACGAGGGCGGGACGCGCGCCGCGGGAGGCTGCCACTCGTCCACCTGGCCGCTGCCCCGGGCCTGGCACCCGCCCGGGAGTGGCC
>NC_043713.1:43527454-43703031 GCF_006229205.1 Suricata suricatta
GGAGTGGCCCTGCCCGGGGGCCCCAGGCCGACGCGTCCCAGCGCCACGCGTCCGGATCCGCAGGGGAGACGGAGGAGTGTCCCAGCGCCGGCTCGGGCCCCGCGGGTCCCCACCGCCCGGCCCTTCACCCTGAGCTCCCCGCCCCCTAACGACTCTACCTTCTGGAAAGACAGTCTTCTGCATTCCAGGCCTCCTCGCTGGCCTCTCCTCTAAATCCCAAGTCTCTGCTGGGGGAGAGGAGAATCAGGCTCCACGAGTACATTTTCAGAATGCCATTTTGAGCAATAATATGTGCAAAGTTGCACATGACCTCCCTTTTTTTAAATTGCTTTACGTTCAAAATATAAACGACATGTTAAAAGTACAGTGAAACTTAAAACCTTGCTCTGAGGGAATTAGCTCTTGCTCAGAAGTAAATATGTTTCATTCTTAATTCTTTAAGAAGTTTGATTTAGACATTGTCCTTTCTAGAGACAAATCAGTGAAACTGGAGGATCTTCGAATATTAAATAAAAGGAGGCTAGAATAACAGGGGACAATTAATTCATTAATTAAGGTTTTCTGGAAGCATTCTTTCTTGGTATCAAATCACCTTTGAGGGGCCCTTCCCCACAGTAGAGCAAGACTACAGGCCTGGAGTCTGCCCAAATTCACAAACCTGGCTTGATGGTTTCTAATATCAATTTGTTTTCTTTTCAGTAAGTGTGGACCTTTGTGTAGAAGAGAGAGCATCATGGTGGCCTTCAAAGGGGTCTGGACTCAAGCTTTCTGGAAGGCAGTCACAGCGGAATTTCTGGCTATGCTCATCTTTGTTCTCCTCAGCCTGGGATCCACCATCAACTGGGGTGGAACGGAAAAGCCCTTACCTGTGGACATGGTTCTCATCTCCCTCTGCTTTGGGCTCAGCATTGCGACTATGGTGCAGTGTTTTGGCCACATCAGCGGTGGCCACATCAACCCTGCTGTGACAGTGGCCATGGTGTGCACCAGGAAGATTAGCATTGCCAAGTCCGTCTTCTACGTGGCAGCGCAGTGCTTGGGCGCCATCATTGGAGCAGGGATTCTGTACCTCGTCACACCTCCCAGTGTGGTGGGGGGCTTGGGGGTCACCACGGTAGCATCTTTAGCTCTTATTTTTACACTAGGACTCCAGGCTTCCCACAGATTCTGCTAAATGCCACCCTGGTGGCCTGAGAAACTTCTAAAATTGCTAATTTATTCCCAGGAAATTTCTGATGATTCTTGATAGGGGAGACAACTGATCCCAGCAACCTTAAATGTATTCATATATAATCATTGTTTGCTCTTGACTGACTTCAATATTATTAAGTCTAGGTGACACAAACATTGTCTCTCTTGCTCCCATCCAGTGACTAGACTATACATTTAGCTTACGGAATTTTTATTACAACTATTTGTTGGCTCACTATTTGTTGTTTCTTGTCATGTTCATGATACTTAAAATGATCGACATCAAGGGCCACACTTAAAAAAATAAAATGGCATTTGACCCTAGTTTTGTTCTTAACTGATAGGTGTATCAGTTGTTAGCTCAGCACAAGATTGATTTAAAAATCGCACACAGTTTAAATTTTAATTGAAATATATATTAATTAATTTAAACCTAATTAATGGATTTAATCATTGCCTTATAAAATTGCACGACTCTCAAGAAACTCCTTTATAAGTGCAGCACATTTTGCTTCCTTTGTAGAAAAGGACATTCAGCACAAATTCCCGCTTGGTCATCATAAGAGTAATTATCCCAAAATGAGTGGAAATTTATTCCTTCCTTTGTTTTTGTTTTTGTTTTTGTTTTTGGATGTCGGGGGAGTGTCTCACTTGTGGGGTAGAATAGATGACTCAAATTAACCATTGCTTTTTCCGGTGATGAAATATGCCTTTCGCAATAATATGTTATCACAGAAAATGTAATCATGTTTCCATTCAGAATGAGCATTTTTCTCTTTCTAGGTTCATGGAAATCTTACTGCTGGTCATGGTCTCCTGGTGGAGTTGATAATCACATTTCAGCTGGTGTTTACTATTTTTGCCAGCTGTGATTCCAAACGGACTGATGTCACTGGCTCAGTAGCCTTAGCAATTGGATTTTCTGTTGCAATTGGACATTTATTTGCAGTAAGTTTTCAAGTCCATTTAGATAATTGATTCATTTCATTTATCATCACCCTAGAGCTGGCCTAAAGAAGTTGTGTTTTACAGCTCTAGTTCTTTAGTGTCCAGCCATGTCTGTCCGTGTTAGGTGATTATTTCACTAACTTTATGATGAGACTGTGGATATGGCTGCTAACACCTTGACAGTTCCTCTAACTGACTTGGCAAATGGTAGCAAATTGCAATGAATGCTTTCTGTTACTAGTCCTGTTCCAGCAATATCTGAAGTTGCTTTCTTTTTCCCTATAGATCAATTACACTGGTGCCAGCATGAACCCTGCCCGATCCTTTGGACCTGCAGTTATCATGGGAAATTGGGAAAACCACTGGGTAACCATTGTGCTGATAGTACCCGTCCTCCTACAGTTCAGGACAGCTGCCCATGGAACTCTTTTTTTTTTTTTCCTTTGCCCACTAGTTTTCTTACTTCCTCTCAGTCTTGACCCTGCTTCCCTGCCCCCACTTCATTACATCTTTCATAAAGACTAAGGAGAAACTAGTACAGATCTACAGTTAAACATCTCACCTTATATCTGTTCTGCGCCTTCAGTAATAGCCTTCTTGTTTTTTATATAAGCATTGCTCTGGATACTGTATCTGGTAGACTGAAGCAGAATATATTTCACTTGGAGGTTGCCTATGTGGAACAAGTGAAAATCGGGATGTTATGGTGAATATGGTGTTTAAATAATTGAATGTAAAGCCTTCCTGGCAATGACAAAATATACACTTACCAAGAAATTTAAAAAAAGAAAGAAAGAATTAAAAGCAATGTCCAGAGCAAAAACATTTACCATTTTTGTTTACAAAAGCATGACCCCAATTAATAGTATGTGGATTGGAAGCATTTGAACTGCAGATATAGACTAGATGTTTCACATATTTATGCTATTACCACAATAACTGTAGCTGGACACACAAATGACTTCAGAAGAGGCACACTTTCCAGTCTCACTGGCTGACCTACTTATTAAAGTGGTGGCAGAACTTCCAGAGCAGCAGTGATGCCCAGCTTTAAATATCGCGATCAATTTTATTTCAATTGTTTCTTACAACATGGGAATTTAAATCCCTTCAGTGAAGAATGCAGCCGTTTTAAGGCCACTCACATGCTAACTTATAATCACCAATACAAATATGAGATAGGGGACTTATTGTATGCCAGCCTCAAATAAGGCTAACTTCTCTTGTCACTTACATGCTGTGAATGCTATTTTACAACTTTTAGTTTTAATGCATGACCGCAACAATGTCACTTGTGTTTGAATTCCTTTCATACAGTGGTTATTGGCCCAGTGACATCCACTCAACCATAGTGTATGTTACAAATGAGAGGAAACGGCACCATTACTAGAAGATTCTCAGCTGAGAAAAGTGTATTGAGTCTTTAAAAGTAATTTCAGTCATTAAAGAACGAGAGTCAGTGTTCAAAAGCTAGAGTTTGCACCCAGCTATACAAAGAATGTCAATACTACCACCCATGAGATTGGTCATTTTGTCACTGATGTTTTCCATTTATGTCTCAAAATATTTGCCACATTAACAACAATGGATCATTTTAATGGGCAGTATATAGTTAATAATGGTGGAAGTGCAACTGTAAGTTCAACTTATTACATTCAAATTTTTTTGGCGATTAAAATTTAGAAAAATAACAACTTAATTTTATTTATGAGGACTTTAAAATGTGGGTGAAAATATATGTTTTTATTAATTACCTACTGGTTGTGGTAAGCCAGCTAAAATTCAAATCGCAGGAAACTTTTTACCTTGTTTACTGAATTGAAGGTTTCCCCTTATTGCAGAGCTATTTTATAACAAACCCAATCCTACTGAACATGAATGTCCATCCTGTAGGAATAGTTGTGTGAATTTTAGAACTAATTTGCAGCATATTTGCAGATAGGGAGATCGATTTGTCGATAGAAAGACTAGAATAACGTCAAAATATTAATGGTGAATTTTCTAGGTAGAGTAATGACATTGTTTTAGTTTTCATCTTGAAACTTTCCATTTCATTTATATTTGTAGCAATAAAAGTTATTTGCCTTTATAAATTTTTGAGAGTCATTTTAAAGTGCATTATGACTTTGTTTTTGGAATAGCAACTTGAACCTGAGATTTGCACTTTTTGGGGAGCATGTTGCCAGATGTCTTCTTCATAGATGTTTTGGGAATGCATCGTAATTCTTTAGCAGACCCTTGTTTCCCTGGTGAGAGTCATAGCATGTGGAACAGAACATATGTAATGAGCTCTTACCAAAGGGACAGAGATCAAAGACATTTAGAGGAGGGCTCTAGTTTCTCCTTTGAAAGGGCATGAGAAGGTCAACTATTACGTGGTTTTTTTCTGTTCAAGATAAGGAGTTCAGTACCCACATCCACTCTAACAGTACTTTCCCGGTTAAGTATATGTGCTCATCTCCAGCTTAAATTTTGAATTGTCTTTAGATTTTGCAATGAGGATGCTAAGTGGAATTAACTTCCAGAAAGTGTCTTAAGCCAGAAAAACATTTCTCCTATTTTTTTCACATGAGAACAGGGCAGTATCATGGAAAACAGTGCAGTAGTTCAAAAGAGAGGCTTGAATCACAAAGCCCTGAATCTCAGTGCAAGCACTTGTTAAGCTTGAACTCTGAAGCAAACTTCTTACCCTCTCAGGGGGTTCGTTTTCTTACTCATAAAAGACAGATAATAATAATATTTACCTCAAAGGTTGCTGTTTGAATTATGTGAGTTAATTCAGGAAAAGTGCTAACTACAGCTAGCTCAATAAACAAGGTTTCCGTTGCCCAACTGAATCTGTTGAATGAATGTCTAATATTTTGCAGCATATATGTGCTCTAAAGCAAATGCTAAAGTTCACTGAAACTCGAAACTAAGTTTGTTCTAGATACAATAATGATATGATAAAGAGCTTCCATTTGTTGGATTAAAAATCCCATGGAATTGCTAAGCCTCAACTAACCCAGTACTGTTCTTTTAAGTTTGTCTGTTTGTTTGTTTGTTTGTTTGTTTTTGAGAGAAAGAGAGATCATGAGCAGGGGAGGGGCAGGGGCAGAGACAGAGAGGGAAAGAGAGAATCCCAAGTAGGTTCACTGCACTCAGCCTGGAACCCAACACAGGGCTCAATCCCACAAACCATGAGATCATGACCTGAGCCAAAATCAAGAGTCAGACGCTTAACCAACTGAGGCACCCAGGCGCCCAAACAGACAACATGGGTATTTTTACACCAAGTGACTGTGGTAAGAACCATGAGGATGAAACTACTCTCTGCAAGATTAATAAACAAACCAGGAGGGTTTCAGTTCAATCAAATCACCAGATTTTAGGGAAGAAAAGCATGTACAAACATGAGGTGCCTGGGTGGCTCAGTTGACTAAGCCTCCAACTTTGGCTCAGGTCATGATCTCACAGCTTGTGAGTTCAAGCCCCACATCCGGCTCTGTGCTGACAACTCTGAGCCTAGAGCTTGCTTCAGATTCTGTGTCTCCCTCTCTCTCTACTCTTCCCCCACTTGCCCTCTATCTGTCTCTCAAAAATGAACATTAAAAAAATTTTTTAAAAAAGAAAGAAAACCATGTAACAAACAGAAAATGACTTCTTGGCAGCCTGTTTCCATACAACTTTGAATTGTCTCAGAAGCATGGAATGGAGCCGGTTGCTCAGTTGCGATAAAATTAGAACCACCGAATACTTTATAAGTATTACTTCAATTTAATTTTTACAACCCACAAGGTATGTGCTATTATAATCCTCACTTTGCAGATGAGAAATTAAGGTTTGAGAATTTAAATAATTGACTCAAGAACTCACCAAATTGCTAAGTGCTGGGGCTGGAATTCCATGTATCATGCTCCTCCAAATAACTAAAGCTCAAAGGATAAAATCTGTATGTTGGTCACTATTATGCAGAAAGCCAATGTAAAATGGAAATATTAAGAAAATAAGGGGTGCCTGGGTGACTCAGTCTGTTGGGCCTCTGACTTTGACTCAGGTCATGATCTCATCATTAGTGGGTTTGAGGCCCGCATCAGGCCCTGTGCTGACTGCTCAGAGCCTGGAGCCTGTTTCCAATTCTCTGTGTCCCTCTCTCTCTGCCCCTCCCCTGCTCATGATCTGTCTCACTCTCTCAAAAATAAATAAATGTTAAAAAAAATTTTTTAAAGAAGACAAAAAGAAAATAAGATAAATACGCTCCAGAAATTCTTTTTTTCTATTTTAGTTGAAGAATTCTTTGTGTCTACTTAGCATACAGTACCACCAAAAAGCAGATATTTTTTTAATAATTTTTTAATGTTTATTTATTTCTTTTGAAGACAGTACACATGCACATGCACAAGGGAGAGGACCAGAGAGATGGAGAGGGAGGATCCCAAACAGGCTCCGTGCTGTCAGCACAGAGTCCAATGTCCGAGTCGAGACCAAGAGTCAGATGCTTCACCGACTGAGTGCCCCCAGATGCCCCTAAAGAGATGCTATCCTGACTAAGGACTCTCAAAAAATGGAAAGAAAAGTAATTAGTGAAAGCAAGAAAAGAGAAAACAGTCTTTCCTTGTTTTCTGTTCAAATGCTATTTAGCAATTCATGGATCTCTAGTGTGCATTTGACGTGTTTTCTTATATTCATTCCAATCCTGCTTACTTCTGCATGGTCCATTTGCTTTCTTCATGTAAACCAGCTAAGCGCTCCATTCACGAGTTGTTCAAAGGAATAGTTGTAGACCACTTTCACTCTATAATGCTTCCATCTTTTCCCCCAGATATATTGGGTTGGACCAATAATAGGAGCTGTCCTCGCTGGTGGCCTCTACGAGTATGTCTTCTGTCCAGATGTTGAACTCAAACGTCGTTTTAAAGAAGCCTTCAGCAAAGCTGCCCAGCAAACAAAGGGAAGTTACATGGAAGTGGAGGACAACAGGAGTCAGGTAGAGACGGATGACTTGATCCTAAAACCTGGAGTGGTGCACGTGATTGACATTGACCGGGGAGAGGAGAAGAAGGGGAAAGACCCGTCAGGAGAGGTGTTGTCTTCTGTATGACTAGAAGATAGCGCTGAAAGCAGACAAGAACCCTTAGAACTGTCCTCGGATTTCCTTCCACCCATTAAGGAAACAGATTTGTTATAAATTAGACATACACAGGGTTATTGTTTCCTGCCTCACTGTTAGGTCCAGACAAGAAATAGTTCACTATTCTACCAACGAGGAATGGAAGAAACCTATTGTGAATTACAAATCTAGAAAAAAATGAGGCTGTAAAATGTCCCCAAAGCAAATAGGTATCGAGTTTACCTTGTTGTCATTCACTAATTATGGATTAAAAATGTGTTTCAAGATGTGGTTAAGTCTTACCTAACAGAACTTATAGACATACCTATCAGCTTATTCCTCCTCTACCATGAAGCTGATATTGTCAGTCCTCGTTTGAGGATCCATTGAGTCAAGACAATGTGTCACGGAGTCGTGCACATTCAACAGAGGAAATATAACAAGCTCTTTCATGGGCAGTCCCTTCTTAAAACTACCTCGGCAAAAGAATATCAACAAGGGTCATTGTTAATGAATTGTTTCCATTTATATTTCAAATACCTGGCTTTCAACCTGAGCTCCAATTCATAATATTCCTTCCTCTTCCTCAGTGCCCAGGGCAATGTGGAAAGCCCAGAAATTTGCCGAATTTTCAGAAACCCTGTACATTTGTTAGTTTTATCTGATAAAACATCCGAATCATAAGAAATACCTATTGAGATTCAGGACAAACAGAATCATAAGATCTTATGGGAGTGGAGGAAAAATTAACATTATAAAAAAAATCATAAGAAAAGGGGAAATCTATATTCTGGAATCAAATAGTTGATCTGTTTTCAGTGCACACCCTCAAATACACCACATGAGGTTAACAATCGACGCTTTTAACCATGTAACCATTTTGCTTATTTTTTTAATTTATTGGCAAAACTGGGGGTTTTGTCTGTTTGTGACGTTGGTTATATGTATTTAGACACTAGCTGAGATTTCTTTTTGATAACAAAACACAACTAGCTGAATGCTGACTTTTTGTTAGTAAGCTCTGCTCTCTCTGAAAGATATAAACTGGCCGTCCGGGTCCCCATCTCTGCACCCTCTCACTTCTCCTGGGATTTGTTGATAACCTTGCCCGTGCCTGTGATGATATTTTAGTGAATTAAAATGCATGAGAGACAAGGAAGACCATGTTGCAGACGGAAAGGAGAGGACCTCAGAACACTCGAGATTCAAAGTTGACTAGCTGACCAATCATTTGTTTGCAGAGCTGTTGTGTGTCGTAATGAAACACATTTTTAAAGTGTTTTCATTACTGACTCGTTTGTCAAGATACTTGGCTCTTCCGGCAGTGCGTGCCTTACGCTGGTAGAAGGGTCTCTGGAAACCCCGGTCTCTATCATCTTAACCATCTAGGCTAGACTTGGTCTTAGACAAGAAGCTGCAAATGTCAGTTTTACTGAACAAAAATGTATTTCCTGTTTTACTGAACAAAAGCTAGTAGTAGTGGGCAAAAACCCATCACTGCAAAGAATGGCTTAAAATAAGCTGATAACCAAGGGCTTTCTTTGCCCACGAATAGTTCCAACTGTGTGCCACTTTTTAGTGTTAATGGCAGTTGTGCGTCTGTGGCAGTGAGATAATGGACCACTTTTGAACCTGATTCTTTTCGGTGCTAGAAAAGTGATGCGCGAGGCTCCCAGGGAAACGCCTGGGGTTGCCAGCGGTGTGTTTTTATGGCGGGTTCCTAAATCCCAGCCCCTTTCTGAGATGTGTGGCCAACCACACCCTCCACCGGTGAGGCCCATCCTTTCCTGTTTGGAGCTGCTTCTATAGGAAGTTAGGTGAGATTCTAAGGATGGTTTGTGCCTTGTCTGTTCAAATGTTTGCACACTACACCGCTCAAGGCTTCAAACCGGGGTGGGGAGGGGAACCGTGAAGTTCAGCTCAAAAGATAATTCTATCAGCCAGCAGAAAACATGTCAGCTCAAAAGTAAGCGAGGTTAACAAGGGAAAGTTATATAGATTTTTCGAATATGCTTACAATGTACTGGCTTACAATCATTTTTATTCAGCCATATGGTTTACTTCTTATGCACTCACTTTTATACTCACTTCCAGTTAGAGTATTTAATAAGTTAGTGCTGTAATAATAAAATAAAAAGGCATGAATGATGTTTTTGTAGTTTGTTTTCATAGAGTGCCTGGCACTTAGCAGGTATGTGTTACTTAATAAAAATATATGGATTTTAGTTAGGATTTAAGAATGTAAATAATTTTCTTTTAATCTGGATTTTACTTGGTATTTAATAAAAGCTTGATTTCAAGGACTACTAAGGGAGGGCGGTATAAATGTAAAAACCATAAAATATATTTTTGCATTCTACTATTTTAGAGGCGTGAAGTGAGTGAAAGCTTTAGCACTTTTTTCCCCCTGCATATGAGACAACATATTTTGTATTTCACTCAAGGCTCTGCCAGTAAAAAGTAATGAAATTGTACCTTTCTAATGACATCTATGCAGCAGGGGTCTATTGCCTTGTGGATGGCACCAAATTATCCAAGTGTGTTAAGAGACGAGGGCTTTTTCCTTTAATCCCTTCTTATTAATGAAGTGCATCGTGCAGCTCCCAGGAGAGTGTTGCTGACAGATATACAGAAAAGAGATCAGAGAGAAAAAGCTGGAAGGACATAAATGAATTATACCAAGCCGGGAAGCAAGGCCAACCGTCTCTTCCCTATGGAAAAATACAACATGCGCCCCAAACTGTAAGATGGTCCATACACTGAAAAGGTATAGAGTTTGTCAAAAGAAGTACAAAGGATAAAAAGTCATTTTTCAGTTCGGGGGCTTTCTTAAATATTTGGGTCCCAGAAGTCGAATTTATTCTGTCACTGTTGAACTTGACATTGCCTTCAAAGAGTCCTAAACTTTTACACTGGAGGGAAGGATTTTCTGGGATCTAACTCATTGCCAAAATGTAAGATTTCTACACTTTGTTTCTACTATTTGATGTTTTTCATAAATTCTTACACTTTCTGACTCTTTTCCTCATGTAGTTGATAACTACTAGCTAAAGTGGCCAAACAAGCTAGAAAATTTTACAAAGAGACTAGAAGTATTTGAACAACATATACGATGGCATTAAACTACCTAATTAATGATTTGAAGTCTGATTCCAAATAGCACAGAATATTCTTCTTAGGCCAAGAAACTAGGCAACTTACTTACTGGTTTAAATTCAATAACGAACAGAGGTGCCTGGGTGGCTCAATGGGTAAGCATCTGACTTCCGCTCAGGTCTTGATCTCACGGTTAGTGATTTTGAGCCTCAGGTCAGGCTCTGTCTGTGCTGACAGTTTGGAGCCTGGAGCCTGTTTCAGATGCTGTGTCTGCCTCTATCTCTGCCCTTTTCCTGCTCATGCTCTGTCTCTCTCTTTCTCTCTCTCAAAAATAAACATTTTTTTAAATTTTAATAAATAAATAAATGAATTCAATAATGAGCAGGAAAATTCCGAAATAGAGTAACAAATTCAAATGCTAAAACTGATCCTGCCGAGGCCCTTCATTGCAGATGTTGACACTATCCCCAGGCTTGTGGACATTGAACAGAGCAATTACCTTTGTGACAACTGACCATAAGAGTAAGAGCTCAAGAGACACCCATCTCTGACACTATAAGGCCGATATAATGTCTCAGTATAAGCACTATGGATTCTGCAAATTAGGAGTATCTTATAAAGTAATTCTGTCTTTCCTAATAGCTTTATGGCATCAAAATTATTAGCAAGATGTGACTACTACCTGGAAAGTCTAATGAACAAAACTCACTTTCCTGACCACAAATTTTGTGTGCTTACATTATACTACTTTATAGATCACCGCAAAATAGCAGTAACTTTTGAAATTCATAGTTCTCTGAAATACATAGGAGGCATTTAATTCAGGGCTGCAAAACTGTGGCCGCTCAGTTTTGCAAATGACTGTACCTATGAAAGTAGTCATCGTGTTACCCATGCATGTCAAAATCCGAAAGCTAAAAGATACACCTAATTTATATAACCTCTTGGAATATATTTTTAGATTCTCTTCAGGATTAATTACATAAACATGCAATTTATGAAGACATAATTGTTTATCACTTTTATGACCCAAATCACAATTGTAATTCATGATAAACTGGTGAGAATAAACTGAACATATGGTCATATTTACAATTATTTATTAACTGAAATGTTATTCCAACGTCAGAGCTAATGTTGAGATTTAAACCGTAATGTCTAATGTTTGGAATAATCTATTAAGTATCAGCATTGTGGTTGATTTCCATGAATTCTGTTGTATCTCATACTACTAAGTTTGTGCAAATAAACTTTTAATGTTTAAAAGGCAAGTGTTGCATTTGATAATGTTTGAAAATTCATTTATAGTTTTTCCAAGTTAGATCTTAAGAGCATCCTTTAGAATGGCCCAAAGGCTTAGATATTTGCGTATAATCAACACCAAATGAAAGAGTGGTGGAATTTGTATATTTTTAGAGGATGCAGAGGATGCCTTGCAGTAGGCCCCGTGTACACAGTAAAAATTGTGCATTAGTGGGCTTACTTCTAAATGTTCGCATCTAGGCAAAATAGGCCATCGCATATCAGCTGTCCTGACAGCGAGTCTGGAGGTGAAGACTTTAACAACTATGACTCGGAGGAGGCTGGTATTGCCAAATAAATGACCCTTCCTTAGGCTGTTTGGCAGATTCTGCCCAGCCAGATGGATAATGTAGGCAAAGTGAGTCCTGGGACACTACCTTGGGCTCTTCATTTGAGGGGCTCCTTAATTTCTGAGAGGTTAAAGTCCCTCTCAGAAGGATTGAGGACAATCACTGATGTAGTGTGCAACCCATCAGATGACCAGCGAATGATGCCGAAGGGTCCAGGGGAGATGGACCTCTCTTACGGCATTTGTCAATATTCACCAACATGGCAATAACAATAGTTCACATTGTAGTAAAATAGTTGGTACAGGTATCTATTTCCCCTACTAAGTACTAAACCTCTTAAGGGCTAAGATGGAATTTTATTTATACTGTATCCCTCACCCTCAGCATTGAGCACCAAGCTCGACATTTCGCTCAGTATGTGCCAGTTGCATGAATGAATACAGAACTTAAGGAATATCTTACAACCACTGGGAAATACTACACAGCACTGTTCATCAACCCAGTTGGTTTTTTTCTGTTGTGTACATATGTGCTAAATACTTGAAATCTTATAGTTTCAGTAAGGAGCCTGAAATCAGCTCAAACAGTAAAGAAAAATAAAAGAAAAAATACACAGAAAGAACAAAACACTAATTGGATTTCTAAAATTTATACCTCCCGTGTAGGCAACAAGACATGTTTTCATTGCTATATTTATACAAAGGCCAGATGTTAGATGAAATTTAGCTCAATGAGTATTTCAGCAAGAAAAGTTTTTTAAAAAGCATGGGAAGCTGGAGATATAAATGTCAGCCTGATTTTAGATAATTATCCTACTTGGAAAATGTCCAAAACAATATGTCACCTGAATAATTCTTACCTTTTTTTTTTTCACTTTTCTACCTCTTGACTCCTCAGGTTTAGGGAGACATCGAGAACCCTAGAAAGCTGAGTTGAGTTCTTCTACCTGCACACATTCAGAAATCTCTGAGAAACCATGGCATTAATTTTTGAAAGCTTTATGCATAGCATAGTGATAGCATATGGTTACTGCTCAATAAATGCAGAGTGGATGGATGAACGGATGGATGGATGTGTGGGTGGATGGATGGGTGGATGGATGAGTGGATGGAAGACACATTGCAATCCGGAGACATTAAGTTACTCTGTAAACATACGGCAATCATAGCCTGTACTCCTTCCTCCCTCATGAAAGTTCTGGCCATGGGTCAGATAGGTAGAGGAGAAACGCATGCACTAGAATAATTATCATTTATGAGTATGTATGTGGGGCTTCCTAATTTATGATTATTACTCTCAATCATTTATGCTTCAAGGCATATTGTGGGGTAAGCATTACTATCATTTTCATTTCCAAAGATGAAAAAAAACAAGTGTTAATGAGATTAAGCAAATTGCCCAAGATTATGGCCAAGAGTAAAGCAGAAACTGGAACTCACATCCCAATTAATCGCATTTCCCTAAATCACACAAAGTTCTCCCATTTCTCCCATTCATCTGTCAGTCTAATTTCCCATCAGCCATGTTTTCTTAAGTGGCAAGAAATATATTCTCACCATGTAAGAGGTCATTCTTATATACAACACCAACAAAAAGCAATATTTTCGATTCCACACACCTGGAGTGTCAACAGACCTCAGAAAAGGTCTCAAATAAGAAAATAGGGTTGGGACACCTGGCTGGTTCAGTCAGTGGAGGATATAGACTCTTGATCTCTGGGTTGTGAAAAAAATAAAGAAAAAGGAAATAGTGTTGACTGCTACCATAGATTTACTTTAGGAGACTTTGGATAATTTCAGACATTTTTTATTGATATTTTTCCTTTTGAAAATAATATAAAGATCACTATTTAAGATATTTTTCATTTGGTCCAGGAAGGAGAACTGGAGATTGATTGTGAAGTTACTGATAAGGTTTTCCACATTTCAATAATAATAACAGTAATAGCTTTCAATTATTGAACACTTCCTGTGCACAAGACAGATGCCTGGGTAGTCATTCCTCACAGAAACCTTATGAGGTAGGTATTGCTATCATCCTCATTTTACAAGTGAGGAAACTGAAGTCTAAGGAAGGTTACATGTTCAAAGTCAAATAGCTACTAAGAGCTAAAAGTGGGATTTGAACCCAGGCAGTCTGTCTAGACTCCTCTTAGCCGCTGCCCTGTGTTGGGTCTTGCCTTCTTACGTGTGGCACTGGAGGCTTCCAACTGTTCTAACATTCATATCTGCTTTTTCCAAGACTTTGACTTTTCAAATCCAGTAGAGATTGCAGTGTGTTTAAACTTCTCAATTGTTCCTGACTTCACCTCTCATTATCGTTTTGACCACCTTTGAAGCAAGATTTAAATATTCAAGTACAAATGCCACAAAGATAAGTCAGCTAAACTTACAAAGTATTTTCAAAACGGACTTTGAATGGCCAAGACAACTCTCTGTTTACTGAACAGGGGTATGACAGACACCTCTTACACAATATACCTTCCACTTTTTAGCTAAAGTTTCCTGGCTATTTAAATAAAATAAAACTGTAATAAAAGAATCAATAAAATGGTGTTTGGAAATTATCTGAGCTTACCCTAGATCAGTCTATAAAGTGTGCAGACTGTATTTTTCCTAACAAGATAAGACAAAGGTTATTTTTGAGTGGGCTACGGTACAACATTGTTACCATGGCAATGGCTTTGGGAAATAATTGAATGGAATGACAGATGCCCATACGTTTACCCTTTCCTGCAATGGTTAAGAGGAGAAAGATTTTTGTTTATGAAACATGACTGAACACACCTAGCACCTCTGCATTTGCAAACTACAGGATTATAGAGTAAGTCCCCAAATATTTAACTCAGACTCTCAGAAGTCGGCAATCTTCTGACACAGACTCTCAGAAGTGAACAATCTTTTAAGCCATCTTTTTTTTTTCCTCACTTGAGATCAGAGTTTATTTATTTTTTTTAATGTTTTTTATTTATTTCTTTATTTTTTTTCTCCATAATATTTTATTGTCAAATTGTTTTCCATACAAGCCATCTTTTAAATAATATAGAGCTGTATAACCAAGGACTATTGGAAACCATTTAATTCAATTTGGAGCTCCCAGAGGGGAAGAGCGAGGGCGGGGCAAGCATCCCTGGGTAACAGAGCACCTAGTGGGGAGGGGCTCCTAGCACTCCTGCCCCCCACCCCCTGCAGGAGGAGCCACCACAGCAGGTGTCCCCATGCAGGGAAAAGTCCTTGAGCTAAGTCAGCACACTCTTGTCAACCTGTATTAAGTTAGTGCCCCAAAGAGACCTGGATTATTATGCTAAAGGGAAACAGACTCCTCCCAGGGAATAAAAGGGAACCTTGATTTTCTTCAAGGAAGCCAGAAAGAAAGCAGGATCTCCCCATTTCTCTCAAAAAATCTAGCCTCTACAATGCACTTCTTTGCAAAAGAAGATTTATGAGTTTAAATCTCAACACATGGCTCCTGGAAATGATTTGCCATATTAAGCTACTCCAGGATTTCAATGTCAAAACTTATCACAAACGTGGTAAACTCCATCTTGCTGTTTCAAGAGCCGATCTCCTGAAAACAATCGAAGCAGCTGAAGAAAGAGGGGTGGAGGTTTCCCCGGTGACCCGCAGTAAGAAAGAGTGGAGGAAAACTGATACCGATTATTCAGCCCTGTGGTGTTGGTACATTGTGGTTAAATCATTCATATTCTTTGAACTCTAATAAAAAATTCTCATCAAACAATGATGACATTTTCATCTCATCAAAGTTTAATCACAAGAGTATTGTAATTCTGATTTTCTTCACCTCGGTTCAAATTGAAAGTAATTGTCAGACGTCATTTTAATTCTAACCATTACATCCGTCCTTACATGCTTCTCCCTCACATTATCATGGCCCATTTTGTTCTCTAAGAGGCATGTCGTTTTTTTTCTATTATTCAAGCAGTTTTTAAAAGAACTTTGTCACCTACTTACAAATAGTACACTTAGGGCTCATTTTCAAAAGCATTTGGAGATAACAAATGAACATGAATTGGAAAATGTTTTTATGAAACACTGAGAGACACCAGGGGTAATAAATTCTGACTATGGAATTGTTTGATGTTGGAAAAACATTTAATTGCCTGAATTCTTGAATGTTGCAAAAAAAAATGTCCTTAGCAACCCTCAGAACAACGGGCTTACAATGCTCAAAAGCAGAGAGGTGAACACAAGCTTGCTTAATTTTCTTCCATTGACACTTTGGAAAAATACCTCTGCTCTACCCCAGTTGAGACAAAAAGGAGGCTCCTTCCTGGTGGGGGTGGTAAGTGAGCCCTCATCTCTGTTTCCAAGGATATATGAAAATCAAGCAACAAAACCGTAGGTAGAGAACTCTAAGATTTGGGATAATATGTGTGTTGTATTTTCTGTGTTTCCCACAAGAAACATGTCTGACTGTCAGAATCAGAAAGAAAAAAAGTGAATGATATATTTAGAAAGTCTTAAGAGCTCTGACTGAAATGTGTGGGTCAGAGGGGGGTCACAGAAGAATGTGAAGACCTTTGGAATCATTCTCATATCTGTGTCTAAGTCAAAAAGCAGAAAGGTCCAACCAAAGCAAAAATTCTACATTCAAATTCTTAGGGGATGAGTGGGTAAGTACCGTGAGGGAGTCAGGAAGGCCTTGGGGAGATGGGGACAAATTGTGGCAAACCCTGCTCAGTAGATTTTTGTCACCTCAGAACTTGGGTCCAATATGTGCTGATCTTCTAAGATTTCAGACAAACTTAACATTTATAATTGTATATGAAGTCCCCAATTCTTAAATGCTGGCTGATGTGTATTTTTTTAACTGTAGAGACAAAGAAAATAAGTCTGAGATTAGACCAGTCTCAAACATCACCAATCTGAGACTCTTCTGTAAGGCCTCTTGGACATCTTTATTTCCTCATATTTATGTTCCTCAAACACCTCAAACTGAAAATGTCCCAAACAGAACTAATTGTCTAATTTCTCCCAACCTGTTTCTCCTCTTGTGTGTCCAAACCACAGAACATCTAGGCCAGAACCTGGCTATCATCCACGTGTCGTTCCCCTTCCCGTTCAATCATTTGTCAAATCGAAGATCTCAGTCCTTCTTGCCTCCATTCTTATTGTCTCTACCTTGGTTCAGGCCAATGCAATAGTCATCTAAATCACTGCATCACATTCTAAACCCAGTGGTTCTCAACCAAAGCTAACTTTGTCCCCCAGATGATAATTGGAAGAACCTGGAGACATTTTGATTGTTACAACTGGAGGTACTTCTGGCATCCAGTGGGAAGATGCCAGGGATACTTCAACATATCACACAATGCAAGGGACAGTCTTCTACCCCCAACAATTATCTGGCTTAATATGTCAATCGTGCTGAGGTTGGCAAACCCTGCAACTGGTCTACCTGCCTTCAGTCTTGCATCCCTCTAAGCAAAAAGAATAATCCGCTCTTGAAAACGAAATCAGGGTCTCCTGGATGGGTCAGTCAGTGGAGAAGCCAATTCGTTTTATCAGCTCAGGTCATGATCCCAGAGTCGTAGGAGCCCTGGATTGGGCTCTGTGCTGAACGTGTTAGCCTACTTAAGATTCCCTCTCCCTCCTTCTCTCTCACTCTCTCTCTCTCCTCTTTCCGTCTCTGCCTCTCTCCCCACTCACACTTTCTCTCTCTCTAAAAATAAAAAAAATAATAATGAATCATATTTCAGGGTTCTCTTTCAAATGTGAAAGCATATCTTTTCCTCTTTCAAAGGTTAGCTTTCAGTGAAATCCTTATATTTTAAAAAATGAAATCACATATCTCTAGAAAAATCTGGGAGATAATGTTTTATTTTTCTAACCAAATCCCACGCACATACTTTTTTGCAACAAGAATCCCTTTGCTTCAGAGAAGGATGGGCCTCATCTCCAAGGAGTCAACCTTTACTATGCTAATCTAACTGAAATATTCCAACTGCTCTCTCTCTGATTGGTTTAGGATAGGGTCTGAGAATAATTTGTTTAACATCATCTGAAAAATATTCTCTACTCTTCAAAGGAGGCTGTGATATATTTGTTTGCAAAGATGATCATAACAACTCTTACCATTCTCGTTCATGTGAACTTTTACAATACACGTCTCTGTTCTTCCCATCATGGGGTTAGGTCTATTTTTGATCCCTTGAATTTGGGCTGTTCCTGCAACCTGCTTTTACCAATAGGATGTTGCAGTGTGGCTTGATGGGCTTTTGGAGGCCGGGCTTCAAAAAGCCTTGTAGCTTCAGCTCTCACCTCCTCAGAACACTGCCCTGGGACTGGAGTGTGAAGAAGAGCAATCTAATCAACTGGGAGAGAAAACCACTGGGAGCGGGGAGGACATGTGTCCCAGTCATTCCAGCTGAGGCCCCCAACATGGAAGAGAGGTTATCTCAGACCATCTAGCCCCAGATAAGCCACCACTTGACTGACTACAGGAGAATGAGTGAGCCCAGGATTGCAGCAGAACTTTCCAGCAAAGCTCTACCCAAACTGCTGACTCACAGAGCCATTAGCACCCAACACGGTGATGGCTACAGGCCACTAGTTTTTGATGTGGTTGTTATGGCTCAATAAATGGCTGATACAAATACATGACGAAGGAAACTGGCCTTTCCCTCCTCTGTCCTTTAGATGGTATTAACATATCTGACTTTTTTAGCCACTCTGAGAGATCTATCTAGCACCCCGAGGAGAGCAGAGTAGAAAGAAAAGAGTCTGATCCTGCCTGGTATCACTGAGCTGCCCAATTAACCTCCCTACCTCTAGAACTCTTGTTATATAATAAAATGTAATACAGTTCCCTTATTGTTCAAGATACTTTCATTTAGTCTTTCTTTTACTTGCAGACAAAGGCGGACTTCCTTGGACTTCATTATCCTTGGGTTAAAAATTAAAGCCCGTGCATGATCTGAGCCCTGCTTCTCTCAATCCCACTCACATTGCTCTCACTCTGACTGGCACACTCACCTTGAACTTTTTCTGTTCCTCAAGAGAGCCATACTCTCTTCCTGCCTTGCTCAGGCTTTCATATGTCCCGTTCCTTCTGAGTGGGGCTCTGTTAGCCCCACTACTACACACCATCACTCTCTCTTTCACCTCAAAATAATTTAGTCATTTTTTGTATCATTTATATTAGTAGTTATACCAAGTTTGCCTATCGACAATATTACAGGAGCCCCTCTGCCCATTTTCCCACTCCCACTAAAGGCAATCACTTTCATGTCTTTTAACTAAATATTTGGCAATTGCTTCTACGTCTCTAAATAATAGATTTGCGCTGCTACTTGCTGACTTTTTTTGACTTTGGAGTTTTAAACGTTTATCTGTTGACTTGCCACTATTAAAGAAGATTCATTGTCTTTCCTTCTGTTTCTAATGTACAAATATAGACAGACAGCTGTAAAGAGCTGAGCTATGAGTTCACTATAATTTCTTGGCTTTTCTTATACTTTTTTGTTCCCTCTAAAGTTCATAATAATCATGCGGGGCTTGTTTTCTAGATTGGTAATGTATTTTGTCAGTTTAACCTCAAATCCTTCATCAATTTTCCAAATCTCCTCTTAAGATGTTGAGATACAGCAGACAATCTCTCGATGGCACCTTTCTGAAGAAAGGTCTCCTAGAACCTTCTGCCAGACTCCTGGAGCTCCTCACCTGGTAAATGGCTGCCACCCTGGGACCTCCCTTCACTGTCACCTTGAGAATTTCCTTTGGCCCTTTTCTCTGTCTCTCCTATTCTATACCTTCCTCTTTATCATTGCTATTTCTTTATCTTGACAATTGATTATAGTCTGAGAATAGAAATTTTGAAGGCCTCTGGCTTCTGGCAGATAAGAAATATGATGCCATTTGTTTTATTGATTCATTCTCTCTCTCTCTCTCTCTCTCTCTCTCTCTCTCTCTCTCTCTCTCTCTCTCTCCCCACCTCCCACCCACCCCAGCCTTTCTCCTCAACTTATGGGTGTCTCAGTTTTCCCCAGTGTGTTGATATTTTATTATGATATGTCTTGCAACTATTTAATTCACTTCATTTTGTTGCCAAGCATACATTGAGCTTTTTGATCTCAAACTCAGTCTGTCAATTCCAGTATATTTACTTGCATTGTCCCTTGGATCCAACCCTCCATTTTGTCTCATCTTTCTTCTGGAACCTCCTGTACTACATAGATGCTTTGCTTACATCCTTGGGTATTCTTGACCATCACTCACATTTTAGTATGGGGACCAAGAAAACCCAAAGGACTCCACCAAAAAAATTGCTAGAACTAATACATGAATTCAGCCAAGTCACAGTATATAAAATCAATGTGCAGAAATCTTTTGTATTTCTATACATCAATAATGAAGCAGCAGAAAAAGAAATCAAGGAATCAATCCCATTTGCGATTGTGCCAAAAACAATAAGGTACTTGGGAATCACTCTAACCAAAAAGGTATAAGATCTATCCTCTGAAAACTATATAACACGTATGAAAGAAATTGAACAAGACATAAAGAAATGGAAAAACATTCCATGCTCAAGGATTAGAAGACTAAATATCATTAAAATGTCTATACTACCCAAAGCAATCCACACACTTATTGCAATCTCTATCAATATACCACAGCATTTTTCACAGAGCTAGAATAAACTATCTTAAAATGTTTATGGAACCACAAAAGATCCAGAATTGCCAAAGCAATTCTGAAAAAGAAAGATAAATATGGAGGCGTCATGATTCCATATTTCAAGCTATATTACAAAGATGTAGTGATCAAGACAGTACGGGACCAGCACAAAAACAGACACATAGATCAGTGGAACAGAATATAAAACCCAGAAATGTAACCACAACTATATGGTCAACTTATCTTCAACAAAGCAGCAAAAGAATATATAATGGAAAATAGTCTCTTCAACAAGGAGTGTTGAGAAAACTGGACAGCAACATGCAGAAGAATGAAACTGGACCATTTTCTTACACCATAACAAAATAAAATCAAAGTGGATGAATTCCTAAATGTGAAACAAGAAGCCATCAAAATCCTAGAGGAAAACACAGGCAGCAACTTCTTTGACCTCGGATGCAGCAACTTCTTGTGAGACACATCGCTGAAGGCAAGAGAAACAAAAACAAACATGAACTATTCGGACCTCATAAAGATAAAAAGCTTCTGCACAGTAAAAGAAATAGTCAACAAAACTAAAAGGCAACCAACGAATGGGAGAAGATATTTGCAAATCACATATCTGATAAAGGGTTAGTATCCAAAATCTGTAAAGAATTTATCAAACTCAACACCCAAAAAACAAATAACCCAGTTAAGAAATGGGTAGAACACCTAAATAGCCACTTCACAAAGAAGACATCTAGATGGCTAACAGATACATGGAAAGATATGCACACAGCTTGTCAGCAGAGAGATATGAATCAAAACCACGAGGAGATTTTACCTCATACCAGTCAGAATGGCCAAAATTACCAACACAAAAAACAACAGATATTGGTGAGGATGCAGAGAAAGGGGAACCCTCTAGCAGTGTTGGTGGGAATGCAAACTGATGAAACCACTCTGGAGAATAGCATGGAGGTTCCTCAGGAAACTAAAAATAGAACTACTATAGCGATTGCAGGATAGGTATTTACCCAAAGGATACAAAAATACATATTTGAAGAGGTATTTTCATCCCAATATTTATAGCGGCATTATCAACAATAGCCAAACTGTGGAGAGACCCCAAATTTTCATCAAATGATAAATGGATAAGGAATATGTGATACACACACACACACACACACACACACACACACACACACGCACACACACACTGGAATATTAATCAGCCATCAAAATGAATAAAATCTTGCCATTTGCAATGATGTGAGGAGCCAGAATGTATTATGCTAAGTGAAATAAGTCAGAGAAATACAAATACCATATGATTTCACTCATGTGAAATTTAAGAACTACAACAGGTGAATATATGGGAAGCGGGGGAGAAAGCACAGAGGGAAACAAACAAGAGACTCTTAATTGTAAAGAACAGCTTGTGGGTTGATGGAGGGAAGTGAAGGGGGATGGGCTAAATGGGGGATGGGTACTAAGGAGGGCACTTGTTGTGATGAGCTCTGGGTGTTGTATGTAAGTGATGAATCACTGAATTCTACTCCTGAAACCAATATTGCACTATATGTTAACTAACTAAAATTTAAATTATAAAAAAAAAACCACATATGGGGACCAAATCCTCCAGACACAAGTGCACCACTCCTGTGCTACAAACTTCACTGTAGGGTGATCTGACTTGGCAGGTCAGGTGAAGAACCCTGGATGTCACCATCTACAGGACTGTGTGCTATGCTAGCCAGCTTCTCCATAGAAAGTTCTTCAGTCCCCTGGCTGTTTGACAACTGTAAGCAGAGAGGCTAGGGGATGCGCTCAACATCCAGTATTTTACACATTCACTTAACCCTCTGGTTTTATATAGTATCCTCATCCTCAACTGAGCTCAACTTTCCCTCTTTTAGAAAAAAATAAACCCACTTGTCTCTTGCCAGGGCAGTTGTTTATTGAGATATGGGAATCTCACTACTACAAAACCCAACATTCAACCAATCCTCCTCATTTTAGCCTTTCTAAAGCTCCCTCACCTACCAGTTTTAGGCATTTCTGAGCGGTGGATTTCAAACATTTAGTTGGATTTCATCTCAATTCCACTGAACTATCAATTCTTTCAGGTCCTTTACCTCGCAATCATTTGCTTTCCAGTTCACAAAATTCTGTAGTTATTGCCTCCTTTTCTTTCTTTCCTTTGGGGGTTAAGACTTTTAAAAATCACTTTAGAACTGTTTTATGGGGAACTTGGAAGTTCTTCTTTTACTTGGAGTTAAAGAATTTAATCTTCCATCTTTGCACAGTAATCTTCAAATCATTTCTGCTCATTGTTTAACAATGTTACTTCTTCTGAAGCCCCAGGAACCCACATTAGGTGCCTCTGCTAGTCTACTCTTTAACACCCTGTTCTCCCCCAGGCATGTGGATGTGGGTGTGGATGGGACCAAACCACAAATTTATTTTTGCCTCTTTCTGTCCCTTTAAACTTGTATTCAGTGGAGATAATCATCCCCATCCCTGGAAGGAAAGTTGGTAGAGCCCTGTGGGTTCTTACTTGCTGGCATGAAAGAGACAGCTCTGTGATCACTTTAATTCACATAGATTGACTAACTAGAATGTTTTAAGCCCAAAATATCAGGCAACTTCTCAACCTTCGAAGGGAAGAACGTTTCCGCTTGCCCTTGCTAAGTCCTGCGGTTGGCTGACTCCCAGGAAGGAGGTGTGACCAGCTTCTGTTTTGTGTCTCCCTGATGGCCCCCTTTCCCTTTCAACAACAGCCCACATGGCTGTGGGCAGAGGGCGGAGTAAACAGAATTGCCAGAGAAAACTACTGGTTGGGTAGCTTTGAGCTCTCTGGTCTGGCAAATGGGTATTGCTGACTCTTTCCTCGTAGGTTGTAGTTTTGTTTTGTCTTGTTTTGTTTTGATTTGATTTTTAAGTCTTTGGGATTCCCATCCCCAGGGACTCCTCATCTGCAGATTTCAATATGGGCTAAAGGGGATGTGTTCTCTCTGGCAGGCCTGCAGTCAGCTCTCTGCTCTGGGTTCACATCAGGAGCAGTTCCAGCCCAGCCCTTTCGCCCTGGGGAAGCATTCCTACATCATCTAATCTGACAAACTCCAGGCATGGTAGACTGACCCTGTGCGGCATGAAAGCAGCTCATCGCCCCCTCTGTCACCCTCCAGACTTTCCAAGTTGGAGCAAGACCCCAGTCTAAGGTGACCCCCATTCTCCAAACACACAGCAAACTCTCTAAGAGATCATAGTAAAGGCTTGAGGTGAAGAATGTAGTGTTATTCCCTTCCCATCCTACCCCTCAGGGTAAAAATTACAGGCTTGTAACACCATTTCCTTCAAGGAAATCTCCTAATCCTTCTTTCTGCTCAACACTCTTGTACCTCATACAGTTTTTAACCAGATGAGGGGTCCAAAGTTTAAGGAACTACTTCCAGTGTATTACTATATATACAAATAAATTATGTGTCAGAGAGAATCTGCTTCAGGTAGACTTCGATTTTTGTGTTTATTATATCAATGTCTTAATCAAAACGGAGACAGAAAGAATTGATTTTCAATTTTTTTTCATTTGGTTATTTGTCTGTCTCTATCACCTGGATCATAAAACTCACTAAGGTTAAGGAGACATAGAACATCTCTAGAATTTGGCACATGCATGGCATCCAGGCATCAATCTGTAAATACTTTTTAGTTCATGAATGAATAATTGAATGAGCTGATGAATGAGTGAATTGATTATTACTGGTTTTCTTTTTTATTATTATTATTACTGGTTTTCAACAATAGGCTGTAACACAACAAATGGTTATTAATTATTTCTCCCTTCTCTACCCAGCAGAGGTACCTGTTTGAGCTTCAGTTTGCAGTTGTAAATTAAACAGAAAACAACAGGAATGCTAAGTCTTAAGACAAGTTACCAGTGAATGTTCTTAAAACTTCTTTTTAAAAGATTTTAACAGGTGCTTCTGGGTGGCTCAGTCCATTGAGCTTCCAATTCTTGGTTTCAGTTCAGGTCACCATCTCACAGTTTGAGTTTGAGCCCCACATCAGGCTCTGCACTGACAATGCAGAGCCTGCTTGGGATTCTCTCTCTCTCTCTCTCTCTCTCTCTCTCTCTCAAAAAAAATACACACAATTTTTTTTTGTTAAAAAAATAAAATAAAAGATTTTAACATGAGCTCAACAACCTCCTATTTTGAGTGGTTTGGAGGTTGTCCTTGATAAGGAGTTAAATGAAATACCCAACTGGAAATATGCTCCAACACCATACTTCTGTGAAAATACAATAGCTTTGTCTCCTGTTTATGAAGAAATTGAAACCGAATTAACAGAAAATTAACTTGGTCAGGCCTCTTTCTTATTGTGCAAGCCAAGTGAAATATGAAAAGTAAGCAAATTATATCCTATTCTAAAATTCTATGATTCTATGATATGAATAGTGGAAAAGGGGTTAGACTTTCCAAATATTTCCAGCAATAATTTTGCAATTTCTAGTTATAACCATTTGGAACATATTATATCCAAATTTCTGTACTGAATCACTCCCACATTAATAATAAATTTAATTTCAGTTATTCAAAAAGAAGTGTAGACATTTATAAAGAGTTATGGAGAAAACCCAGGATCATATAAAATATACCTGATGTAAATATCACCTAAATGTGGTTTTTCCCAAACTTGTGATTATGGAATTTATGGATGTATCATATGTATGCACACCCACTTCCTAAAAAGATTTGAGGCGGATTTTAATTTTTTCAAAGATATCCAGTTACACAGGATAAATATAAGAAATAACAAGGCTGTAGACAGAATGATGCTTATATATTTTGAGTCACAGATGAAGCTTTGCTATACATAAGCGCTAGATTTAGCTCTAAAATTTCTGAGATCAAGTCAGAAGAAGAAATGTAGAAATGCCTTTGCTAAATCTGCCATAATGTAAAAAGAAAAATACCAGCTTTTCAAGAGTCACTATTTTAGTTTTTGTACTAAAGTTCAGGACTAATTTATCTTATGAATATTTACAAAACAAAGGCTACTCTATATTGAATGTCTGTTATGTGAAGCATTATCCTAAACTCTTCATAGGTATCGATAATTTAATCATCATAACAGCACTGCAAGATAGATTACTATCCCTGGTTCCAGGGGAGGAAATCAAAGCCACAGAGAGGTAAGTTGCCCATGGTTACAGTTGGAAAGGGGCAGCCCAACCCCTACTCTGGACACCCAGAGCTCCTTCTCTTGACTGCCGCACTGCAGAAAATCTTCATCGATGGTTTCATGGGTGACTCTGACGGTCTTCATTTCTTAAATCAACACTCAGTCACAGCCGGAGGCATAATATTGAACCTAATGAAAGCATTTGCACTATTAAAACTTAGCTGACAGAACCATTGGAACTTAGCTGAAGACACACAAATTACTCATTACTCAGTATGCTACAGGAGTGGAGAACAGCAAGCCTATAGGAGTAAGAATAATACTTGTAACTCACATGTATTAAGTGCTTACTTAAGCACTTAAGCTGAATGGCTTGGATGCATTATATCATGAGTCCTCGATCAATCTCACTAAAGGAGGTATTTAGTTACCTATTCACTCAAAACTGTTGATCACATACCTTCTAGGTAACAGATACGCTAAACAATGAGTTACAGTGATGAAGCAAAGAGTATAGTGCCGGAGGCTTGCATTATTAAATCATAAGAAATAAATGTGCAAGTACAAACAGGAATATGGTGAAGAAAAGATAGGGCATTGTGACATTTACAAGGAGATTGGACGAAGTCTGGGAGGGCTTCATTGTGGAAGTGACATTTGAAATGACATCTAAAGGTTGTATTGGGGTTAATTAGGTGAAAGAGGAGGAGGGACAAGCTCTGGAACCTGAGGAAACAGGACAAAACCCAGAGGGAGCAAGAGCAAGAGAGAAAGATTAATTTCATAAGCTTGCCCAATGTCAAGAGCTGTGAAGGGAGAGGCCTGGATTCAAATCCAGGTGCCTGTCACATTTGAGTTCATGCAATTTATTAACCCCCGCATCATTATGCTTCTAACCCCGAAGACGTTCCCCTTAGATATTCTTTGAGAGCTAAAATAGCAGACAGCTCAGAGTTCTTCAAAGGCACCTGACATGCAAAACCACAGGTGTTCTGGGGGTACTTGAAAAAGACCTCTTCCCTGGAGTCACTGCATTCTTTCATTTAATTTTCACAAATTCAGTGATATGCACTGGCACCAAAAGGGAAAAAGAAAAAAATGTACATTTCATAGTAAAAACGGCCATATCTGCATTCCCCATCGAGGGCATGTCCTGGAGGGAGAGTGAAATGGGTGACACGAGCCAGCTAGCTCTGTCACCTCTACTCTGTGAACCTCTCCGGTGAGAGCCTCTCGTGGTGTGAGCTCTGGGGTCTCCATGCTTTTCCTAATCATAAGCCATGTTTCCTGAACATGTGTGGTCCTTCTCACGTCCATGGTCAAGTGCGGGCTTCTTGACGTTCTTTTCTGAAGCTCATTTCTCCCCTGTACTATCCACGCTGCACCCCTATCAGGCTGCCCGTAGTCGCCGGGTTGGTTACACATGTGTTCCTACCTTCCTCAAAGGCACCAACTTTAGCTTCAGATGTGTGTCTTCCCGATGCCCAGCAGATAGGAAGTCTTCAATACATTTTTGAAAATTACTGAATGAAAATTTATTTAAATTGGTAAACTGTTTTTCAGGGGACTCCTCTTCACACAGACCAGTGAGAGCATATTTCACTGCACTAGACACTTTGACATTGAGCTTTCTTTTCCCAACCAACAAAGATTCCAATGTTTAAAGGAATCATCTGGGGGCGCCTGGGTGGCTCAGTCGGTTGAGCCTCCGGCTTCAGCTCAGGTCAGATCTCACATTTGTGGGTTCGAGCCCCGCGTCAGGCTCTGTGCTGACAGCTAGCTCAGAGCCTGGAGCCTGCTTCCGGTTCTATGTCTCCTTCTCTCTCTGCCCCTCCCCCTCTCATGCTCTGTCTCTCTCTCTCTATCAAAAATAAATAAAACATTTAAAAAAATAAAAATAAAGGAATCATCTGTTTATTAACGAGGTGCTGACCAGTAGGCTCACCGGCCAAACCGCAGACTCGATAAGATCAGACCACAACCACCAGTATATTTCCCACACAGGGGCCTGGGCTCACCCAAGACCCTAACCCACCACATCTGCCAAGTCCCCCACTACTACCAGGAAGACATGAGTAAAACAGGGTAAGGAGGGAATGATGAACAATGGAGGGAGGGCAGGAGGACAATAAGGCAAGCTAGCTAGCTATGAGTTTCTTCTAGAAACTGGTGCACTCACTGAATTCTGCTTTGAGGGTTTCACTAAAACTAGCAAGAGCAGCCAGCTTCAACATAGGGGCCCAGAGATAAACAGCTGTGAGTGCTTCTAGAAATTACAGAGAGGGCTTCGGATTCTCAAGCCTTGGGAGGTAGGGTTTCAAGCTAGGTTTAAACAGATCCCCAAGCTACAGGTGACCATCCCAGCTGACCTGCAGGTCACACTAACTAACATGTCACCCCAAAGGAAGCCTATCTACTCCCTGCTCAGCCTCAAGGCAGTCAAGGTGGACTGCAGGTATGATAAAATCAGTAGATAATTTTCTATTAAAACTCTGCCTCTAAACAACTAGTTTCCAATCATTTATGAAAAAAAAATGTTTAGTAATAGTAGAAAGCTTTGAATGTCTAATCCCCCCACTGACACACAGGTGCGTGCGCAGACACTCAGGCACACACATGCACACTCCTACTCTAAAAACAAACAGCGGTACCGACAACCACATGTGTCTCAGTATGGTGACAAACTTATCCACATATATTCTAGAAGGATTACAATGACTTTGTGGGGAAAGAAAAAAATAAAGAACAAATAAATCTGATGTAGGATAATTGCAGTCCCGGTGATCCCCTGGGATTTACCTTCTAATTTTTTTCACTTTTCAACTGTTTTGAGAAGAAGCCAGGTGTTAAGGATCAGAATGTGACTGACATTCAGAATGATGTTGATGACAATAAGCAACAATAGTAATCAGAAGAAATAACTGCGATGATAGTAATAATCCTGGAGGTGCCATCGAGCAAAATGTTGCCATGGAAACTGGGAAAATGAGGGTGGGGGGAGAGGTAGAAAATCTTTTACAATAGAATGCTGGGTTCCTGCAACTTCAGAGAATGAGCTCGCACGCTACATCCTAAAGAAGATTCGGATAAACAGCAATCTTTTGTGATTAGACACAATAGAGTTAAGGACAAAGCGGCTTGCCAAGATCAGAAAGAATGAGCGGGGTTGATAGGTTGGGGTATTTGCCCTCAGGTTCTGCCTCAGAGAAAACAGCTGCACAACCTCCTTGCAGAGAGAATTCAGACCAGCTGCGCAATGAGGATGATCCACAACAACATGAAAGTGTTCCAAGCGCCGTGTTTCTTTTCCATCTTCACAGCTGTCCAGACAGCTCAAGTTTAAGTGTAGCACACACATCACTCTTTAAGGCACCAGAGAGAACTTTTCAAGTCCCGGGATTGAAATGCGACAGATATAAAAACCATTTCTCTTTCCAAAAACGTAAAGGAATTGTTGATGACGAAAGAAGTAGGAAAATCTGTCTGGATCGCTTTTGAGCTTGATCACTCTATCTTCGGGGTATTTTTTTTGTTTAAAAACATCCATCACAATATTATACAATTATACATGAAGTCATCCAGCCTGGGAGGCCACATCCTGGCAAATCCCCGCAAAGGCCATGGCTCTCATATCTTGACAGCCAGCCTGTCTGAGAGCGGGCTGGGAGAGGCTTCCGGAAGCAAGCCCGTGAGGAGGGGTGCCAGGCCCTGCCAGCCACCAAGCCTGTTGCAAGGAGACCGAAGAAAACCTCGCTGGGGATGGTGGCTTCACCAAGCACGCTTCGCCATTAGCGCTCAGAGACTGACCAGGGAAATGCAAGGGGTTCACAGGCAAGAAGAGTTTTCCTTCTTTCCTTACCTTGCACTTCATATGATTATAAACTATTCTCCATTCTCTTTCCTACCTGTGACATCACACTACTCATTTCTCTTTTCTTCCCCTTACACTGAATAAACATCTTATGATGATAGAGGTACGACATCATGTCAGCAACATGGGAGTTAGTCTAAGCCGGTTAAGTGCTCAGTGCTTTATTTTTACTAGAGGTGACCAGTGGACATCTGGTCACTGAAAGTCATTGTCACACGTTTGCTCACTCAAGTGGAAAGAAGGCTAAGGCAGCATCATTCTTTAGCTTTGTGCTGAAGATTCCTTTTCTAACAAGGAAGAGTCACATCCATTTACAGCTGGACTGGTCCCAGGTTTGTAGATGGATGGAATAGGTCCCACATTGTCGGTGCCAGCCCAGTGTGGAGGGCACAGGACTTTCACCCTTCCCAGAGTAAGCCCTGCAAATCGCTCCAATGTCACCACCACTTGGAGAGTTAGTAAAAAAAAAAAATACCCATTACTGCAATTTGAAAATACTCTTGAAAGATGGCTGGGTGGCTCAGTCGGTTAAGCGTCCAACTTTACCTCTGGTCATGATCTCACAGTTTATGGGTTCAAGCCCCATGTCGGGCTCTGTGCTGACAGCTCAGAGCCTGGAGCCTGCTTTGGATTCTGTGTCTCCCTCTCTCTGTCCTTTGCCTGCACATGCACTCGTGCGCTCTCTCTCTCTCTCTCTCTCTCTCTCTATCTCTCCCTCTCTCTCTCTCTCTCAAAAATAAATATTTAAAAATTAGAAAGAGAGAAAGAGAGAAAGAGAAAAAGAGAGAAAGAAAGAAAGGAAGGAAGGAAGGAAGGAAGGAAGGAAGGAAGGAAGGAAGGAAGGAAGGAAGGAAGGAAAGAATACTCTTGAATCACAGACCTGGCTCTAGGTTTCTTCTGAAATCTCACGGAAGAGCCCCTTCCTCTGAGCACCTTCCTGGTGCTCATTTAGAGTTCTGCAAACAATCTAGAACACAGGCTCCAGCCCCCCTCCATCCCTAATGATTCACTTTTCACATTTGTCCCAAATTGCAAAAGGAGCCCCTGAAGTTATATAAAGTACATATTCCGTAATCAAGTTTCTGCTTCCCAAGTCACTTTGATTTCACTAAAAGCAATCGGTCAAAGAACGTCTTGTAAGCCGGTATCCCAAACAAATGCACTCACATGAAGGAAGAGTGATTTGAATTCTAAGAGATGTTCCCTTGAAATAAGCTTTGTAGTAAAGGTTGTGATGCTGAGAACAGATAAAAGAAAGCCAAGTTGCCCATAGAGTTCAAAACGACTTAAAATCAAATTTAATCATCAAATGTTAGGAGTTTAGCCAGATGAGCCCACAGCGACATCTCAGGCCTCCCTTCCTTCACCAAGATTTCTATTTTGTATGTTCTAGAGGTAGATGTCATGGGGTGAACAGGCAGCTGGGAGCCCTGGGGGAGGGTCAGAGGGCCCCCAGTCAGGGCGAGCCCCATCGTTACACAGAACAGGTGAGGTAGCCCAGGGCTGTGAAATATTAGGAGCAACAAAAATACGTAGTGACTGGGTATTCTCTGACTGTGGGCTGATTAGGCACCAATGTTTTCCAGTCCACCAGGACAAGTCTTCATCTCCATCCCTCAACTCAAGCCAGAACACACAATATTGATTTCTAACATTAAATTATACAGGTTTTTTATTGTTGAATATAGAGATTTTCCATTGTTTATAATGCACATGTCTTTTAGGAAAAAAAATGGAAGGAATTTGAGAAACCCTCCACTCAGAAGTATTCTAATATACAGAATTCATTAATTTCTACATTTCTGTTTCCTGAAGGAAGATCCTCTGACTCCCTAAGACAAGACCAGATCTTTTTTTTTTTTTACTTCTTAACTGTTTTATTTTTTAATAGTTTTTTGCCAAGTTGGTTTCCATATAACACCCAGTGCTCTTTCCCACAAGTGCCCTCCTCCACGACCATCACCCCCCGTTTTCTTCCCCCCTCCCTCTTCAGCCCTCAGTTTTCAGTGTTCAATCTCTCATGATTTGCCTCCCTCTTTCTCCTTAACTTCCCCCCCTTCCCCTTCCCAGCTTTCTCCTGTTAGACCTATGAGTGAGAACATATAGTATCTGTCCTTCTCTGCCTGACTTATTTCGCTTAGCATGACACCCTCGAGGTTCATCCACATTGCCACAAATGGCCAGATTTCATTCTTTCTCATTGCCATGTAGTATTCCATTGTATATTTTTGAGAGAAACAGAGAAAGAGCATGAGCAGGAGTGAGAAAGAGGGAGACTCAGTATTCAAAGCAGGCTCCAGGCTCCAAGCTGTCAGCATGAAGCCTGACGCAAGGCTCAAACTCATGAGCCTTGAGATCATGATCTGAGCCAAAGTCAGATGCTTAACTGACTGAGCCATCCAGGTGCCCCAACAAGACTGGATCTCAAAGGGCTATATGTTGTAAATGTCTAAAAGCAAGAGGCATTATCTAAGGGCTACCCTTCCGCGTGCTGATACAATAAAATATGGAAGAGCTGCTAATTGATCTATAATGATCTATGTACCTGATGATAATGATCCAAAATCACTCTCTTAACCAGCCTCTATACAACCTGGAAATACTCACTGTGGTTCTCAGTGCCCTCCTTAAAACACACAACCATTAGGCCACTCATTACTATCCCCATACAATTCTGCCCAGGCCCCCGAGTTAGATGCTTAGCAAAAGGAGGAGGTTCTTTTTCATAAATCCAATGATGCTAGCTGTACTTGTTACTGTAATTATGTAATTTAATTAAGTGTTATTAAAATGAATTAATATGAATACAAAGATCAAAAGATCTATTTCTATAAAAACCACAATTAAATGTGTTGGAAACAGACAATAAAATAAGTTGCCTAAAAAATGCTTTCATATTTAGTGTGAGCAAAACAACTGTAAAGGATTCAGGGAAAAAATCGTAAAAATGTAGATGAATACTCATCTCAGGCTACCCTTGAAGTTTCTGTGAATTCTCCCTTCACTTAAGAAACAAGCAGAACACTGTAACTGATGCTATATGGTCACTTATGCATGAAAACCAATGAACAACATGAATCAGCAGGTCCCCATTCATGGATGAGGGCTTGACCTACTTCCCAAGGCCAGTGAATTAGTGCATAATTATGGTTTCAAGTTGAAATAAAGCCCATAAAATTTGTGTAAGCTTTTTTTTATGATTCCTTTCTTTAACTGATTTTATGATTGAGCAACCAACCAGGCATACTATTTTGGTCAAAGAAGAAGAATGCTATTGTGTTACACACAAAAATGAGATTATATTGAGGTAATTTCTCTTTTACTGTGAGGAGCATCCTCACTTCGAAAGTTACAGAAATACCATGTATGTCCTTGGCAGTGATCTTGTCAATATGTTGACATGAGTATTTCCAAATCAGATGGCATACAATTCCCTTCTCTACTAAGAGTTACAGTCTTTGTGCCTCTCCTAAAAGATTCAATAAAAATAACATGGAATATGGCCTTTGAGTCTTGGAGTCATAAAGGAAGTGTTGAAGGATAGGCCACTGCCAGGTGAGATCACAAGTTGACAAGTGACAGAGGCTATGGTTTTCCATGTGTGAGTCTTCTGCTTGTGGAAGAATAAAGGCAAATCACAGATAAGACCAAGGGTGGTGATTATGGCTTTGGTTTAATCAATTATGTCTTAGATTCTGGGAAACAAAATGTGGCAACATGCTTCACTCTCCAGGTTGGGCCATAGAAGCTGTGACTATTTCTGTGTAGAAGATCAGCAACTTTAGGATGATGGTTGTGAGGCTGTCTGGCTGTCACAATGAGAAATGCCCAATTGCTAATTTCCAAATACCTAGTCCTAATAAGTGTCTTTAATGATGGAACAACTGAACCAAATCTTGTTAGTTGGTAATTTTGGTGACTGGAGCACGTGGACGATACATGACCTGATATATCCAGATTAGGAAACATCCAGGTTAAAACTCTGTTATGCAACCTTTCTTTTCCTTGTCTTCATCTCAGGACTCCTCTTTTCTTTATGCACTTACCATCCCTCTAGTTTCATTGAACCAATGGTGATTACTGCAGCCATGTTTCTTGACTTTACAGTCTTGGTCAAACTACTCTTTTGGTATATTCCAAGAAAGATCCACCCCCAAAGATGAGCCATCCTAAAACCACGTCATGAAGGTGGAGATTCCCAGCATCCCCATGGCTGGCTGCCACTCAACACGGTGATCTTTGTCTTGGCAGCGTGCTTAGTGGAAATCTGGGACCTCACTTACACAACACTCCTTGCTGAGAGCTGGGAATCCCCTGGGCTCGGCCCATCCTCAGTTACCGTGAAATAGTTGGCAGAGAAGTCACATATTGGCCCCCTGCATATTTTTCTTTTAAACTCAGAATTTCCCTGGAAAACACGTAGTTCCCCTGGAGGCATTCCGAAGGGAAATTTGACAGATAAAACCATGCTCTCAAAATGGAGGAAAAAAGAAGTAGGGAGGGACAGAACAAAGAAGGGAGGGAAAGAAGAAGGGAGGGAGGGGGAAAAAAGAAAGAGAAGGCATGGAAAGAAAAGACAAAAATTGGCTTATTTTCTATAAAGAAATTAAATACTATTAAAAAAGATAATTATGAAGAAAAGAGGTAAGGTGGCCATTGACTGAATAACTTTCTTGATGTGATGACTATAGAACACACTCAGAAAGAGCTCTAGGAATGCAGAATATAAAATAGCAGTGAGGTGAGGACTGTCCCCAGCACCGCCACATGTCATTGACAAGACATATTAAAATATGTATTCAGGGGACCTGGATGGCTCAGTAGGTTGCGTGTCCAACTTCAGCTCAGGTCATGATCTCACAGTTCATGGGTTTAAGCCTCACATCAGGCTCTGTACTGACAGCTAAAAGCATGGAGCTAGCTTCAGATACAGTGTCTCCCTCTCTCTGCCCCTCCCCTGCTCGCGTGCTGTCTCTCTTTCACTCGCTCTCAAAAATAAATATTTAAAAAAGTTTTTAATTTAAAAAATATTTATTCAGTTGGAAGCTAGAGCAGGGACATCTCCAAAGTGCTGGAAGTATGAGTCCTCCTCTGACCCCTGCACAAGACCATGTGGGGTGATCTACAGTGTAATACTGATAAAGTCTTAAATGTTAGGTACTATGCTATTTTCTTCATACAGAACACATCCAATTTAAAGTATTCCATAGACAGCAAAGGTATTTGCATTTGTAGGTCCACTGCACCACAGTTATGACAACAACAAAACAAAAAAGAGAATGTTACAAGGAAATAAGCATCAGTAGAAAAAATGGTGGAATAAACTGTGACATATTTGTACAATGTACAGTGGGATAGTGTACACCATCGGGGTTTAAAAAAAGAAAAGGGACACCTGGGTGGCTCATTTGGTTAAGCATCCGACTTTGGCTTAGGTCATTATCTCACGGTCTCTGAGTTCGAGCCCCACAACATGCTCCATGCTGATAGTGCAGAGCCTGCTTGGGATTCTCTCTCTCCCTCCCTCTCTCTGCCCCTCCTCTGCTTGTGCTCTCTCTCTCTCAAAATAAATAAACTTAAAAAAAAAGAACCCATTTGGAAGGGTGCCTGGGTGGCTCAGTAGGTTGAGCATCTGACTCCTGATCTGGGCTCAGGCACGATCCCAGGGTTGTGGGATCAAATCCTGCCTCAGACTCCAAGTTGGACTCCACAATGACTGTGGAGCCTCTCTCTCTGTCTCTCTCCCTCTTTCTTTCTCAAAAAAAAAAACACACCCATTTGGCAATAAGGGGAGTTGAGAGTATTTTTTAATATAAACCATTGTTGCTGCTGTTTCAGTTTTCTGCTAACACGTTAACTTCTACGATGCCCATGCAATACAGTATGATTAGATGTCATATTTATCAATAGTCATATGTGTTGTCTTATAGGAACATCCACCTCTTTTCATAACCTAACTTTGATATGATTTCTACATTATCAAAAGTCAATGTAAAATTAATTTTTCTCTCCATACAAATACTTCACTTATTGTTTTTGTACATTTACCTACTGTATTCTAGGAACTCTGACATGTGAAGATTCCTTGTTTTTGTTTTTTAAATGTTTTAATATTTATTTGTGAGAGAAAGAGAAAGAGAGAGAAAGCAAGCTGGGGAGGGAAAGAGGGAGATGATGGCACAGAATCCAAAGCAGGCTCCAGGCTCTGAGCTGTCAGCACAGAGTCCAACATAGAGCCTGAACTCATGAACCATAAGACCAGGACCTAAGCCGAAGTCAGACGCTTAATTGACTGAACCACCCAGGCACCCCAAAACTCTTTATAGAGTAGAAAGGGCTGTTCAGATAGCAATGGTTATGTTCAATCTAAGTAGCCATTTCCCATCCACTGCTGCCTTATAGCAGTTATTGGCTACTCTTGAGATACAAGAAAAAAGAGAGAAAGAATCAGACAAGTTTCATAGAAGTGATAGACAAATCTCAGCCACTTCCACCTTTTTAAAGATTATCATATAGTATCATACCCACAGCAAAAGCAAAAGGACGCATCAGGGTGGCAAAACAGAGTGGGGAATGTTGGTTAGGCAGCACCACCTAATGGCTGCTGGACAGAACCCGTATCCTCTACTTGGGAACACGGGCTTCTGTATCCCTTTTCCCTAGATAGGTTTTAGAGATAGGCAACATAGATGGTATTATTTGAACAACATCAAAAGAAGCCTACTACCCGGAGCCCCTTAAATGCTGGTAGAAATATGGCTAGACGCTGTCATGCTTTTTTAGATTTGATGCTATCCACTCAGCCTACCCAAAGCCCATAAATTCAGGGCACCACAACTGATAAGACACACCATGTGTTCTGTTTAAAGGTACCACTTCCAATTCCTGTTCCAACCAAGGAAAGGGAAAGTAGGAATTTCTTGGAATAAACCCTGTTATAAGTTAACATATGTCTGAAAAAGAACTTCAGAGAAAATTCAGGCTGAGATTCTAGTTCCAACAATTACCATCAAAGAACATGATTGAGATGAGGGATAATGTCCTCTTCTTCTCATTGTCAACACAGATCTAGAAGAAATGCTTCCTTCAACTCTTTCACTCTAACCCTGAATTTTTATCATCAGCAAACAGTGATGTTTTCCTATGCAACAGAAAGTACAAAGGGGTGTTGTTCATTGGATTAATTCATGAAAACTTCCTACTTCACTACTTTCACTTATTTTTTTTTCTGGGGGAAAAAAATTAAAGAATGACAATATCTGATTAACGTAGCTAACTTTCCACCTCTTCCATCTTCTTTCACTGCTGCTGAATCTGGTCTTTTGTCTTCAAGGCTTTTAATTCCTTGATCTTGACCACCTCACTCAATCCCCTACTACTCTTGCTTCATTTTCCCAGACCTACTTTCAAGAGGCTGGTTTCCTGGAACCCATTCATCCACTTCCACACCCTTTTTTGCAATTTTTTTGTCTCACATTATTCCAGTCAGCCATTTTGCTTTTGGTCCCCATTCTGAACCACAGACCTTTGCTGCAGGTGGCTGGAGGGCCACGGAGGAGAGAACCACATAGTTCACCACTATGTGGAGTGATTGGGTCTGCAATAGGCCCATGCCATCTAATTCCATCTCACTGAGTCCACTGAGCAATTATGTCTCTACTAACCCCTGTTGACTCTTTAGAGCTCTTCCAATTCTTTTCCATCTTTTCAAGCCCCCCATCAAACCACAGCCAGATTATCTAGTTGCCTTCTTCACTGAGGTAATAGATGACCTCAGTTTGATTTCCCTCAATTATCTTCCCTTATGCCTCAAATTTGCCTTCTTCTCATTGTTTCCCCCTTTTATCCTCAATTAATAAGAAGTGTCCTCCAATGCTAACTTTTTTTCTCAGGGCTTTGTCCCACTCCCTCCCTTCTCAGGTACTTAATCTGTGAATCATTGCCTCTCTCATGTCTTCCATCACTCCCTCTCCTTAGACATCTTCCTTCCTTGATTTAAAAAATACAGCTTTTCCCTTAAACATTTTTTGTCCTCAAGAGAAATCCCCATCCTGCCCCTATTTGCCAAACTGGAAACAGTAGTTGTAATTCATTGTCACCATGTTCCTACATCTCTCTGACTGTCTAACCTTTGGTTACTGTGTTTCCCAGCCACTAGTCAATGATATTTGGGCTCTCTAAGGCACTGGTATCTTCTACAAACTTCAATGACTTTTCCTTGGATCTCACCTTTTTTCTATCTTCCCTCAGTATCCAACCTTGAAACCCCATCCTACACTGCCTTCCAGAACCATACACCCTTCTTACTCTCCTACCTCTGCACTCATTCCTGCCCATTGTCGCTGCTTTCTTTTCCCTAGAGTTACCTCCAGGATAACCTTGTGCCCAATACATGGGATACAGCAAGGACAATGCAAATAAAAATCTCTGCCTTCAAGAAGCTCATGGTCGAGAAGGAGAAAGAAAATAATACAGGGATTAGGCAAATTATTTCATATATTATAAAGCAAAGCAGGTATGATTATTATCGCTATCTTACAGATAAGGAAATGGAAGCCTAAAGAGAGTAAATGGCATGAGTACATATAATCTGTATTGAGATTACTCCAGTCCCGAACTCCATCATCCTCCCCACCTTCTTATCCATGTGCTATACAAATTCTCCAATGCCTAATTAAAGACCTTTGGAATAGAAAACACCAGGCAGAAAAGGATTCTGCATAGCAGACCCTGACTTTGACCCTGAGCTTTGCCTTTCCATGTTATCTTTCAGGACTCTGATACCACCATTAACTTAGCCTCTGGAGTATACACTCTCAGTATAAACTTCCAACCCGAGAAAGAAAAGAATGATCTAAAATTGACCTCAGTTTCACTCACCTTCGTTCACTTTCCTAAAACAGGCAGACTGGAATCCTGAAAATTGTGAACATCTAACTAAGGAAAAAGTTAACTTGAAAGTACTAAGAAAATCTGAGAGGCATAGGTACAGGTTTCTGACTTAGGCATTAAACACATAAATGACTCACCCAACTCATCCATTCATGCTTCCCCCCTGCTTTTGGAAAATGTGTATTAATAAGGTTTCCAAGGCTTTTGTGTTCATTGTCCACATTCAGCCTGAGAGACCGAGCAGAAGGCAGAGCGGACTCCCACTGACCCTCCATGCACTGGCCCTTACAGTCCGCCTGTGGAATGGTTCCTATTCGCTCCCCGTCCCCATGAAACTCATAATAGCCTTACTTACTAACCACTTGGGGGTTCTCAACATAATGATAACAATGTAAGAATCCATAAAAGTTAGTTTAGTTCAGTTAAACAAGTCATTATTGTATTTCTATTACATGCCAGTCCCTGTGCCTGGCACAGAATGAGGCAATATTGGTTGAGTAAACATACAAATAAATAAATGCTTTGCTGTGTGCTGAGGCTCCAGAGATAAACAAGACATATGTACTGCAGTCCTCAAGGAGCAAATTTAGCTCACTTGCTGAACAACACATCCAAATTCAGCATATTCGAAAACAAGTTCTTCATCTGTTTATTAAGAGAATGTTGTCCCCTTTCTTTACCTTCTTTAGGTTTTCCATGACATTTAACTCCAGGGTCCTTTCTACCTCCTCTCCACAGGCCCCTCCACCTCCCAGGTCCAAGGCCTCCTCTTTCTTCTCACTATCACTTTCCCTGGTCATGACCTTGCCAGTTTTTATCTGAACCATTGCAGTAGTTTTCTGACTGAGCACACTCCATGTCCAGTCTGGCCTGTCCTGACTCCCACCCACACCACCTTTTCTCCACTCTGCCCCCAGAATTACTTTTCTATAATCTCTATAATCACATCAACTCCCTTTTTCAAAAACATTGATTGATTTCCCCCTTTTCTTCTAACCCAGCAGTTATAACCATCCACCATCAAGCCCCAGGCTTCACCTCCAATCTTACCTGAGCCATACCCATTGATCTTACTTGACCTCCACATACCCTGCCTGGGTCTCCCTGGATTGTTCTCTGCTCTTAAGCAAGCCCAGCTCTCTCCAGCCTCTGTGCATATGTCTAGGCCATTCTCTCCTCCTCAAATGCCCTTCTCCTACTCTGTGCCTGTTGTGGTTCTACACCTCCTCCTCCAAGGCCTGACTCAAGTCCCTTCATCCCCCAGAAGTCTCCCTAGTTAGGAACATTCTCCTTTCTGTTGTTTCTCTTAAAGGAATCCATCCATACTTTCACAATTACATGTTTCACAGTGTTTCTCATGTTAGAATCACTCTTCTCTGTCTTCCTTGTGGAAGTCTGAGCTTTGGGAGATCTCGGACTCCATCCAACTCATCTCTGTAATCTTCACAGTATTCAGACCAGCGATGGCTACTTGGCTTGGGAGTAAAATATTTTGCCTATAAATAAAATTAACATAGCATGGTGCTAATGAAGAAGGACTAAGGTTAAAATTCATTTTTTAAAAGAGGAAGAAAAGAAACCATTAACTTGCATGAAGAGAAGTTAGTCCCCTGATCAAGAACTGTGTCTCAATCCAGTCCTCCAGCAAATCTATCATATTCCAGGAAACCCCCGTAATTTCTCCCCAGATGTATAGCCATTTTCACAGGGAAGCCTGGCAAGAGAGTTTCCCTTACTCACGCTTAATTCATCATCATGACTATAAATACAGCTCAACGTACATGCCCTGCAGACAGTGGGCCAATAACATCAACACTCACATGAAGGACAACTCTAACAAAGGACATACTTGGCTGGAAAAAATACAAGAACAGACTTTCCACTTGTCTGATGCCAGTTTCTGAATCATCCCAGAATACGGCCTCATGACTACTAGAAGGCATTTGGACAAAGATAAGAAGATGTGAATTGCAACTTTTAGGGGACTGAAACAAAAGGAAGGACTCACTACCACCTGCTAATCCCCAGCCAGTGACTTCCTGTGTTCTGCAACTGGATAGCTGCTTCCTGGATGCTCATGAGGCCCTGTCATCTTCCTGACTTGATCTGCAACTTCTTCAGCCCATCCTTGGCCGCACACTGATGGTCAGCCTGCTCCTTTCTTGGACAACTCCATGTTTATTACTTTGCTAGGATGGCCATAACAAAGCACTGCAGTGGCTTAAACAATAGAAATGTATTTTTTCACACTTTGAAGGCTAAAAGTCCAAGATCAAGATGTCAACAGGGTTGGGTTTTTTTGAAGTCTCTCTGCTTGGCTTGTAGATGACCATCTTCTTTCTTTGTCCTCACATCACCTTCCCACGGTATTTGTCTGTACTTACCTCTCCTCTTCATATAAAAACAGCAGTCAGCAGTCATGTTAGATTAAGACACTCTAATGATCTCATTTTTACTTCATTACCTCTTTAAAGACCCTGTCTCCAAATACAATGAGATTCATAAGTACTGGGGGTGAGGACCTCAGCATATGAAATGAGGGGTGGGCATAACTCAGTTCCATGAGATATTGTGTCCCTATCTAATTTCTGATTCTGGCTATTTAGCACATCTCTGAGGAATGAAAGGGGCTAATGCCTCTGATCCCAAATCTTTGAATTTTCAAGATCTTGTCAATGTAGTGGTGAAAAGAAATCTATAATAAGATAAACCTACAGAAGAGACCCTCAAGACAGTATATATTTGCCTACTACGTTCCCTCTAAGTCAGCCTGTCTACATAACCAACCGGAGTTGGCTATAGTCACAGGATATGGAAAATCTGAAAATGCGGGACCACACCTCTACAAATGAAACATGACAAGAATGAACCATGACTTCTACTTGGCATCAACATCCAACCAGCTCATTCCTCAGATTCACTGTTACCAGTAAAGCATGGGTCATTTCTGAAGCTCTACACAGTCAGACTTAACCCCCAATATAACCTCATTATTAAAGTATCTAATGCCAACATCAGGTCCCTTTTAGACCAGGTTTCTCTCATCCATCTCCAGTCTTGCCACCCAATTACTGATGCGAATGTTAAAATAGTTTATTAAAAAATATAACAACATTTGCCCCAACCAGAGTCCAGCTGATCAAGATTCTGATCAAACTTTTTGTACAAATCATTTTTTAAAGAATAATTCAAAGGACAATGAAAACTGGTAGATATTAGGGTTTTTAAAAAATAAACTGAAGAATGTTCCAGGATCCATCCATATTTAGCCCAATTTTCTTCAACTTTTCCATGTAAAATATTGTACAATGGAAATTTATACTCTGCCTGATAACCCTGAGGCACTGTAAAATTCTTAATCATCAAAAATGCAATTATGCTCACCATACTGTAATTACTAAGGAAAGAAAGTGCACTCATACATTTTACAAAGATTTTCCAAAGAGAGGAAATGGTAGGTTATGTGAGTTGGAGGGGAGAGTTTCTAATTAATTTTCAATTAATCAGAAATTCAAATAACCAGAAGATCCTATTTCTTAAATATTCCATGATCACTAGCCATGTGCCAAATACTGAATGACTTTACTTTAGAAAAGTGCAAGAAAGGCCATTTCCTGATGGAACACCTTTCTGGAAATAATATTTAACAAAGGACTCCACTCGATTTGCATATCAAGAGAGGTCCTATGTAAATCTACAAAGCTCTGAACTTTTTAGACATTTCAGATATCTAAATACAAATCAGATAGCAAAAATCACTTTCAAATTTGAACTTATAAAACCATGAAGTGTGTCTCACTATCATAGGAATGTTGACTGTGGCATAGAGTTCCAGTAGGGACAGACCTTTTATGGTGCAAGTGACCAAAACCTCAACTCATATTGATTTAATAAAGGAAATTGGTTGAGTTGTAGCTGAACAAGCCAGAGGAAGTGGTGGTGAAGTAGGATCCTGCAGCTGGAAAGATACTGCCAACGGCCACGTTCTCTCATGGGGCTGACTTCCTCTTAAAAGTTACAAACTCCAGACCTCACAGCTTCACATCCTCACGCGCACTACCGAGGGGAAGAAAGGTCTTTTTCTATAGTATTTGTTGCATTTTTATTTCCCAGAACCCCCAGCAAATTTCTCCTCAGGTCTTTTTGGTCCAAATTGGTTTAAAGGTTGCCCTTCACAGAACAAATTCCAGACAACGGCGATGGGGTAGTCTGATGGCATAGGCCAACAGGGGCTACCCTGGAAGCCAGGGTAGTCTTTTTAATCCTACCCAGTCCCACGGGGCTGACAATGAGAAATAGTGGCTTCCCACAGGAAATCCAGGGCACTCTTAGGAAGGATAAAAGGAGACTGGTGGCTAAAACATAAATAAATGGATGTCTAACTAGACCCACAAATACAAAGCAAACTCTGAAAATTTCACTTCTACTTCCCAGTTTTGGCACCGAGTCAACAGTCATTTTCCCATCAGTAGTCTTTTTAACATTTTATTTCAAGGAGCTTTCATGGGAGGGTGCAAATAGTAACTTAAAGCTGCCCATGATCTTCTACAATTCTGGTAGACTGAGTCAAAACATCAGACATCCTGATGTCTCAAATTGGCCCTTTGGGAAAAAAAGGAACCAGTAGTCAGTCCCTGGAATATCAAGATCAAAACTTTCTAATACTAACAGTAGCTGACACTGAGGGTGTGCTTATTATGAGCCAGGCACTGTTCTAAGCCCGTCACTTGCCCTTGATCATTGAATCACAACACCTGCAGGAAGTTGATCCTGTGATTACTTATGAGGAAACTGAGGCAGAAAGAAACTAAGTAACTTCCCTGAGATCACATGTTAGGAAGTAGAAAGGCCATGGTTCAAAGTCCAGCCATATAGGCAGAGGAGGAAGAGGTCACGACTCAAGGGGCCGAGGCAAGGTGCCCTTTCGGGTTTGATCATTGGTACTGTCACTTAAATCTGCTTCCATCCAGCATCAGGGAAATGCATTCCAAGTCCCCAGAGTGAGAACACGATAAAATCCAGAAAGCCCAGGCTCAGCCTCATGGGATCCCTGAGGGAGCAGCTCCCAGGATAGGAGTGATGGATGGGCAAAGCAACAACGGGAGTGGCAGGTCACTGTTGGCAGCAGGGACACCCCTTCCCTGAGTCTCTACAGCCATAAGCTGTCAGGGGGAGAGCAGGCATTTCAGGGACTTTGGGTCCTAAGGGTCCACTGGGTAGAGGACCTGGAGCCAAAGGCAATGACTGCCACCTTATTATTGCTAAGTGCACTTGGAATTTGTCCCTCTAGCCAGTGTGACCTGGGAATGCAAAGGTTACACAGTATAGGACAGGATTAAATGAGAAGCATTACATTAGCAGATGCTGAGAGTCCTAGTAATTACCATGATTTCACTTCTAGACTATTCTACTTTTGCCCAATGTTGAAAGGCAGGGATAAGATTCTAAAATAGGAATCGTTACAAAACACAGCATCCCATTAGACGTTCCCTTGATCCCCTGCAAAGGTAGCAAATACAAAAAGAGAGACAGAAAGAGAGACAGAGACTTCAGTCCAAATTGAGTGCAGGTTTTGACATGTAGGATGTAGCTGCCAATGAAAATCTTGTCGCTGAAAGGAAGAGCTAAAGCAGCAGGGGGCAGACAGCTTAGAAACCACAGGGGGGCAAGGAGGATCTGAATGAGCAGTCGAAGCAGCTAAAGACCAAATGTTAAAACAAAGAGCATCAGAGGCGCATAAAAACTCCTGCTGCTGGCTTCCGCACACCGTCTTCTGCAATCTTAAATGGTTAAAAGAAAGGTTGAGGAAAGGGTCAGGTATTTCTGCCTTGGTGGCACAGCGCACATCCACCCAGCCTGAGTGATCGGCGGCTGCAGTGCGCCACCTAATGGTGACACCAGTTGCTTCTGATTTAAGTGTGTGATTGCACTTTTCAATCATCTCGTTTCTGGCTCCAATCTAAGTGAGATGATCAGAGCATAGCTTTGTTACAGCTATGAACAGTAGCCTTGCTTTGAGTTTTTATGGCTCCAATGAAGATGTTGAGTATGTTTTGTTTAAATATTAAAATTCAAATTAAATATCTACTAGTTGTGATGACAGCTAAAAAAAATGCATAAGGACATTGTTGTGTTTAATGAATATAAATACCAAAAAGGGCTGGGCTTCATTTACTGTTTCTTCAAATCCGGGAGTTTTAGGCTAAACATCCCAACATCTTTATTTTCTCCACTAATCCTATATTTTAATCAACTGGCAGTCCTACACATTTTTAAAACCAACCTTGTTAAAGTTAAGAGTCCTTCCCTAAGAAACATATTTTCTGCATCATTATCTTCTCTGGCCAGTTGTTTCTTCTTTACTTTTTATGCACACATCTTATCAAGATCCGTTCTTTGGGCTCTGTGTCCTTGAGTATGCTGTCGCCACTTGAACCCTCTGTCACAGGGGTAACTTGTAAAGGGATTTACATCACATTTATAACCAGGGTAAAATTACCAGGAAGGAAAAGGGCTAAGATCCCAATACTAAATACAGGAAAGGGATAGAAGGTGGGACTGCTTCCTGGAGCTTGCATCACAGATCAGTGCGGTACTAACGGAATGGAAAAGGCAGGACCACACTGGTCCGTCGGTCTGCAGCTCCACCCGTTGGCAGGTGTTGAAAGTAGATGATTTCTGCATCAGCCACCCTACTTTTTGGTTATTATTATGTTTTTTTACATTCATTAGAGGCGTGTGTGTGTGTGTGTGTGTGTGTGTGTGTGTGTGCGCGTGCATGTGTGTAAAAATTTAAGTCTAGGAGATGAAGAAGGAAGTAGTAAAAGATCATCATAGGAAAATCATAAAAAGAAACAATGACTTTTTTCCTTTCATTTTATGATTTTCTGTACAATTGCTTTAACAGCAACTGCAATGGCATGAAATTTGGTGCCTCAGAGTAGTGAGATGGGGCAAAAGACACTAAAATCAAGCAACTCAACCATAAGTTGGGTTTCTTCCTTGCAATTTTGGCTACTTCTTGCCACGCTGGTGCATGCTCAATGCTCAGATCACTGCCAGTCATTCCATAGATTCCGGGTGTCTCATAAACTAAGCAAATCACCCAACAGGAGCAGGATTTACAATGCCATCACACAACGGTCTCATTAATAAATGCGTATGCAATATCCCTAGAGACAAGAGAAATAATATTTAAGAAAAACAATACCTTGGATGAAAATAATGATTGGTGTTTCCAATAAAAAGGGGAACTAAGACCAGTAGGGGGCAGGGGAGGGTGTAGGGAGAAGAGAGGTGCACACTGGCTTCCTGAGGCCTCGTGCACAAGCTGAATTTGTTACCCAACTTCCAGCAACAGCGCTGGGCTGCAGGGATGTGTGCTGAAGCCCAGGGGGCTCAGCGAGGAGGTGCTGCCGTCAGCAGCCCCATCGCCAGGCTTCTCCAGGTTACACCTCTCCACGTTACAACCCATTTCCCTGCCCTATGAAAAGTGGGCTGTCAGAGCCCACGGTGTTCTTCCAGGAGCTCGAGAAGCTTGTGTCCACAGTGCTGGACTTCATGGCGATCAGGCTGCAATCTGGACTTACGTGGGACTTTGTCCAATGAAGAAATTTTTGAGAACTTTAAGAATTGTCAATTTCCTCAGAGGTTGCGCTTGGGGTGTCGCTAGGAAATGTTTGCCTTTCCAACCCTTAATTGTTTAAGCTTAGATTTCAGGCCTTTTTGGCACTTGGTAAACTCATTATTATCTTATCATTGTAGTCAGTAAAAGGCTCTTGGAACAGAAAAGAGCTGATGGCAACTCAAGGGGGATCGTCTGGTGGAACATCTAAAACACAGCTGAGGAAGTTAGCAGTTTGGGGACCTGTGGTACCTCCCCAAAGTCCCCTAGGCATTTTCAACAGGGACATTTGCACTTTCCTCTTGATAGAAAAGATTGCATGGCCCTTTGATTGCAGATCCTGGGTCTTTAAATTTTTTAATATTTAAATTTCTTAATATTTAAAATCTATAGTCCCTGGTAACATGGGAAGCTGCTGTCATTCATTCACCTCCCATCTTTCTCCCATTGAACCCTCTCACCCACTCACCTCTTCCCCATGGGAAGATGCTCACTGAGCTTAAATAAGTAAGCCTCAACCTAGCTGCAAGTTAAGGTCCCCGGGAGCGTCTACAAACTATTGATGCTTGTTCCCACCCCCACGAGATTCTGGTTTTATTTGTCAAGGGTGGGGGTCCAAGTATCAGTATTTTTCTTTATCTTCCCAGATACATCTATTGTGGAGCCAAGTTTGAGACACGTAATTTAAAAGGACTGGATCTAATTCACACACAAACTTGACTTTCAAGCCCAACCTGAGGTTTCAATAAGGTGTTATTAATGGTGGGATCCAAGAGGAACCTGTTCCTCCCTCAAGGAATCTCTGAGTGGCCACGAGTCTCTGCCCAGGCTCACACGTGGCTGGCAGAAGAGGATATGTTTCTTACGACATTGGAGACCTCATTAGGCTAAGCTGCTTCCATAATCATTTTGTAACCTTTTGCTCTATTTTCTGTGAAGCCAAACCTTTAAAAGGAGTTTTGAACTGTTTGCTACATCCAAGTTCCTCTCTCATCCTGAAAGCAAAGGAAACGCTAGCTGATATCACAATCATTCCCAAAGCGTTTTTCAGGATGACAACTACAACTTCTACTGACATAATAGAAACCTGACTGTGTTAATAATAATAATAGTAAAATACTCATAATCGTAATCATAATTATAATAATGTCAAGTCCCTTGAGACTACTAACAATAGCAAATTGGCCACACAACTAAGAAGATCAGCCTTCCATGCTGCTCAAATGTATTTTTAAGGCATTCCTTGAGACACAAGAGTCAATACAAGAGGGTTTCTGGTCTTTTGCATGTGTTTTAGAAACAAGCCAGATGAGGCTTCAGGTCCTTGGGTTGAACTTTGATGTCACAAGACGAGTCTCCTTTCCTCTGCTGTAAAATGGGGAAAATAAAATTGGCCTATGCCCTGAAAGGGTGGTTGTGGGGACCAAACTGAGCCAATGATATAGGAGAGTGTTATCCCATGTGGCGTGCCTTACACATGGACTGCCTTAATGTGGGCAGTAAGAAAAGATACTACAGACACCAGCAGATGCCCACAACTTCTCAGAGGCTACACAAGGGAGCCTTCTAGCTCCCCCACGTGTGTTCGTAAACTGTTACATCTACATCACATGAAATAGTCTAGGGGCACCTGGGTGGCTCAGTCGGTGAAGTGTCAGACTTCAGCTCCAGTCATGATCTCACGTCAAGCCCCTCACTGGGCTCTGTGTTGTCAACACAGAGCCTGCCTTGGATCCTCTGTCCCCCTCTCTCTTGCTCTCCCCTGATTGCTCTCTCTCTCTCTCTCTCTCTCTCTCTCAAAAGCAAATAAACATTTAAAAAATAGTCTAGAAGACAAGTATTAAAAGCCAAGTCTATTCCATACTCCAATAATTCATAATAATTCATTTTTAGGAACAGAATATCAATAATTAAAGATGTGCGGAAAGACAGATATCTCTTAATTTATTCATCAATATTGATTGTGCACCTACTTGTGACAGATTCTGTTTAAATCCCAATGTTGGTTACAAAATTATTTAGTACACTGAAAATATGGGAACAATCAAGATGTCAAAACATTATCAGTAATATATCTCAATTAAAGAATGTTACACAGTACTAGAAATAGTGTTTTGGTTTTTTATTTTTTAAGTTTACTTATTTAATTTGAGTGAGAGCAAGAGTGAGAGAGAGAGAGAGTGGCAGAGAGAGGGAAAGAGAGAATCCCCAGCAGACTCTGTGCTAACAGCAGACATGGGACTAGAACATACGCACTGTGAGATCATGCCCTGAGCTGAAATCAAGAGTCAGGTGCTGAACCAACTGAGCCGCCAGGCACCCCCAATGTCTTGAAGAATATGAAAGACACACGGAAATGTTTATCAGATGATGTAAATAAAAATCAACATTCTAAATGAAAATACATAAGCAATCTCAACTGTTTATTATCCATATGTTTTTAAAAGATGTGTGCGTGCATGTGTGTGTGTGTGTGTGCGCGTGTGTGTGTGTGTGTGTGTGTCTTTTCATTGTTAAAGGTAGGATCCAAACATCAGTGTTTTTCTTAATCTCCCCAAATATATCTGTTGTGTAGCCAAAATTGAGACACCTATTTTTTTTATGTTTATTCATTTTTGAGAGAGAGAGAGAGCAAGGGAGAGGCAGAGAGAAGGGGGACAGAGGATCCAAGCAGGCTCAGTGCTAACAGCAGCAGGACTGAAACTCATGTGTGAGTTCATGACCTGAGCCAAAGTGGGACACTCAACTGACGAGCCACCTAGGTGCCCTGAGACACCGAGTTTTAACTGACTGGGTCTAATTCACATACTCACTTGACATCCTTCAAGCCTATCTTTCAAGTATGTGTACATACTAAAACCATCCTAAATTACTTTAAGTGTCATTTAAATGCAATTCCTTAAAATTTTAAATTACTTTGCTCTGGGTGGTAGGATTATTTTTTTATTCTTTTTCTTGTATTTTCTGCATTCTCCAATTTTTCTACACTAAGTGTGCATTGCCATTATAATCCCCAAATGAACAATAACTTATTTTTTCTAAAATTAAAAAACAACATAATTAGTGTTTTACAGTGAATATAAATTATTCTTATTAAACATTATGATGAAGCTTCATTAATGTTCTCATTTAGTATTTTCCCACATTATAGTGCTTCCAGATTATATTCACTCAGAAAAAGTTTAAAGGGATTCTCTTGTATTTGAATGACGTCTTTATAAAATTAGCCGTTTCTTTGTGTGTATTTAAGCTCTTAGAACTACCTTTCAAGTTAGAATACAGTCATTCCAACTGAGGTCTTCTGGTTGCTATGACAATTTATTTCTTATCTCTGCTACCCTGTGATCCCATCACGTTAGCATTGGACAGCATCTTACTTGAATTGTTTGTGTAGTGATGCGGAGAAGCTTTGAACGTTCTTGCCTTTATATAATATTCTTTAGTAAAGAACTAGTCCTTTGGTATGTGCCATTTGAAGAAAGTTCAGAGGGGAGAAAATAAATAATACATAAGAAATAACAAGAGAACCATCATGCCTCGGTAGTTCTAAGCATAGACACGGATGCCACAGCTGAGTTATAAACAGGACTTGAGTTGGTCTGTATGGCAATTAAGAAGCAAGCCTAGGTGGGGATATTCTTGAAATATATAGAAAAATAACACTACCATCCCATCACCCATGTATTCATCCTTTCAAGAAATATTTAAAGAGCACCTCTTCTGCACAAGTCCTCTGCTAATGTGTTTAACAAGGGATACAAAGGACAATGGTCCCTGCCCTACAGAAGCTAACATTTGGGACAGTGAGGGTGCAGGGTGTTGTCACTGGGAAGTGGCTACCCAATCAGAGACCAAGTTTCCCAGCCACCCCATGGATCCATTGGTAGCCATGTGATACTCATCACTGAGTGAGAATGGATTAGATATGGGTCACTTTCAGATCATCTTTTTATGAAATAGGGTGGCTTCTCCATGCTTGCGTCTTCCATCTAGATGGAAGAGATGATGGTAGAGCCCCACAGTACGGAAGGAGCATGGGTCTCATGCTGTGGTGTGTTTTAAATAGGTCCACAAATTCTCTGATACGCCTCCCTGGAAAGTTGGAGCTTAATCTCCACTCCTTGAGTGTGAGTTGGACTTGGTGACTCACTTCTATCTAACACATAGAATGTAGAAATAATGATAGAGTGTGATTTCCAAGTATAGGTCATAAGAGACAGGTTTTATCTTGTTCCCTCTTGGATCTCTTGTTTGTGGGCAAGCCAGCTGCAATGCCACAAGGACTCGTAATGGACAAGTAGAGAGGGACTGTGAGGGAGCCATCTTGGAAATGGATCTGCCAGCCCCATTCAAGCCTCTGGATGACTATAACCCCAGGCAACAGCTTGACTGCTATTTCATAAGAAACCCCAAAGTCAAACCCACCAGCTGAAACTTTCTCAAATCCCTGACCCACATAAATTTTGATATAAGTGTTTTTAAGCCAGTAAGCTTGGGGCTAATTTGTTATGGAGCAATATATAACTAATAGATAAAATACATGAGTAAAGAGGCACCTGGGTGGCTCAGTTGGTTAATTGTCTGGCTCTTGGTTTCAGCTCAGATCATGATCTCATGGTTCATGAGTTCAAGTCCTGAATCAGGCTCTGCACTGATAGCAAAGAGACTGCTTGGGATTCTCTTTCTCCCTCTTTCTCTCTCTCTCAAAACAAAAATTTTTTTTAAATACGTGGGTAAAACTAATAAAATCCTTGAATCAACAGGTAGAGAACAGCCTCCAACCAGTCAGTAAATACCATGTTTGACCGTCGTACGAAACGACTAATAAAAGTCATGGGTTTTCTTTCTTAAAGCAGCTAGCATAACCTCCCCTAATTTGAGGTTACATATGTTCATATTCATCCTCCTATGCACCAAAGTGTTTATCACTTTTAGGTACTCAGTATTTGTTGAAGGCAGAAATGATTATATGAAAAGACCACGCGTGTCCTCAAAGAGGTACAAACCAAGTACAAGAGGCATTCAGAGGAAAGAGAACACATCTTCATTTATGAAAACAGAACATTTTTCATGAAACTGGTGATATTAGTGCCTTGAAATCAAAGAATTTTGAGAGACAGACTTGAGGCAAAGCTCTCCCAGCCAGGGGTAATATCGGAAACACAGATAGAGAGGAAAGTAAAAAATGAAAACAACTTGAGGACTAATAGACTACCCAATTTGATTGAAACATTGAGAGATATGGGAGATTAGGAGTCAAAATTACAAGGAAAACCTGTGATCTAAACCAGAAGACTGTAGATACAAAAGAATTGGTTTTCATATCAGGGCCATTGATAAAACTGGAATGGTAGAGTGACACCTGGCCTTGGGGTGTAAATTCTTAACCAGCAAGAGATTACTGATCTAAGTTATGACAGGGCACAGGGCCTTTCCTCCCAGAATGGAATGAAGGGTTGGCAGTAAGTAGTGTGGAACAGCTCAGGCCTTGTCAGGGGCTTCCCAGTGCTGAAAATGGCTCCGTCTGGGGCAGTCCATACTATTCCACCTTGTGAGTAAATTCTGTAAGCATGGAAGAGATTTTCTCCTGCATAAAGTTAACAACATTATCAAAAACATTTACTTTGGTCTCACCATCACCTTCTAACCGAACTGAACTAACTGGTCTTTAAGAAAGATCACACCCGGGGCGCCTGGGTGGCTCAGTCAGTTAAGAGTCCGGCTTCGGCTCAAATCATGATCTCACGGTTCGTGGGTTCGAGCCCTGCATCAGGCTCTGTGCTGACTGACAGCTAGCTCAGAGCCTGGAGCCTGCTTCAGATTCTGTGTCTCCCTCTCTCTCTGACCCTCCCTTGCTCACACTTTGTCTCTCAAAAATAATTTAAAAAAAAATTTTTTTCAAATGATCACATCTGCATCTTGGGCTTGTCTAACAAAGGGGAAGTCAAATATTCATTAGCCAGCCTCAAAGCATCCACATACCTTTTTTTTTAATGTTTACTTATTTAGTTTTAGAGAAAGAGAAAGTATGTGAGCAAGGGAGGGGCAGAGAGAGAGGGTGAGAGAGAATCTCAAGCAGGCTCTGTACCGTCAGCACAGAGCCCACCAGGGGACTTGATCTCACAAACCTGAGCAGAAATCAAGAGTCGGACGCTTACCCAACTGAGCCTCCCAGGTGCCCCAAAGTATCAGCTATCCTTCAGGATCGCTTCTCGGCCTTTTGGCTAAGATCAAGTGCAGCTATCCTTCAGGAGCGGAGCAATGGACCCCAGAGAGTGCAAACTTGAGCAGTAGAATATACCCGTGAGCCAAGAAATTCAAGCTCACATTTGACCCGGCTAACAGAAGCTGTCTGTTCTCAAAGAAGCAAGCTGGTAGGTAAGTCCGGTAGGACAGAGGGAAAACAGAGGACAAGGCAGAGGAAAAACAGTCATCTCAGGGTTCAAGAAATTCTCACGCATCTTCAAGCCAAGACCCTCTCCCAAATATCCCCACATCTGCCTCTGGCTTTCTTCCCGGGTCCATCTCTCACCGGTGCTGCCTTTGTTCACCCTTTTACTGACATCTGTGACCATTTCCTGCACTGAAACTCGCACTACCGTTTTGGCCTTCCTAGAAGATGGGCTCATTTCACCCAGCGAAGCTTCCTTCCCTCCCTGTTCCCGACAGAAGGAATGACTCGCAGGGCCTCTTTCATCTCTCTACTGGGGACCGGGTGCCACAGAGCCCACACTTGGGGATCCTCTGCAGCGCGGAGGAGGAGATGAGAAAGTTGCTGGTGTATTTCAGCCGGCTTCATTAAAAACAACTCTAGGCACTACAAAGTGTGTGTTATTAATATGCATATGTGATATCTTTGAGGCAGAGCTGCCTTGAAGGTGTATTTTCAGCAGGACAACGTTTTCCCACGTGAGGCGGGAACAACGGTGAATCATATGTGTGGGAGGGAAAAGCCTGTGGGCTATGTACAATACTTACTCCCTTTGTGTCTCACGTCCCTCTCCCCCTCACCCCTCCCTCCCATTTTATTAATGGTTTCTGCAATTACTGGTAACAGTGCATTGCCAGCCAGGAAAAAATCGGTGGCTGCTTGACAGATCGTTAGAAGGAGGGGCCGGAGAAAGGTCGTAAGTGAAAAGAAAGGAGGGGATTGCCTCGGCAAAATGGAGTTTCTGAAGCGAGGGTACTTGAGGATATGGGGAGGTCACCAATGGCGCTGGGGTGGGACTCTCTGTGTTATAGCACCTGACAGCCTATAAATAGAAAGAGAGAATCCAGAACAGAAGAGGTCACCCTGAGAGCACATCCAACATTATCTAAGACGATGCTCCTCAAGGGATTCCAAGTGGGAGGCCCCAAGAAACACGATAGAGAGGATCTTCACATATGCGTTATAGGTTCCTAGAGACATTTTAAGTGGAAACAGTGGTTAAAATAGCCAAGAAAAAGATTTGGGATTTTTTCCCTTTTTATTTATTACTCAATGTACAAAAGAAGGATTTCATATTACAGCCAGAAATGGAAAGAGTAGCCACTGAAAGAAATGTCACATTAAATAAGTAAACAAATAGATATATAGTCCCTAAGAGGAGTATCAAGAAATGCTGTTACAACTTGGCTTTGGTTACTGGATTTGACAATGGAAATGTCAGCCCAGCTAAATACAGCTGGGTTCGTATTCACAGAATAGAGCAGAATTCCAAAATGCACACAAGTTAAATCGGTTGGAAGCACTCTGCCCATCAGAGTTACTCTAAAACACCTGAAAGCTAATAGTGAAATTAGGTAGAAGGAGCACATTTTTACTTATTTGTATTTATTAGTGTGCAAACATTATGTGATCAATAGATATTATATTTTTTATTTTAAAAAATGTTCTCAATGGGAACCATAGAGGTAAGAAGGTATTTGCATTTGAAAAGGCAAATCTCCAACACATTTTGTGCATGCAGCCTTATACCTTATCCTTTATTAAATTTAAGTGAAATTACTGGTAACTGAGCATCTTAATAATAGTTGGTATTTTTTAAGACTACTATCCTTAGAGGGGCACCTGAGTGGCTCAGTCGGTTAAGCGTCCGGCTTCAGCTCAGGTCATGATCTCGTGGTTCGTGGGTTTGAGCCCTGCGTCGGGCTCTGTGCTGATAGCTAGCCCAGAGCCTGGAGCCTGTTTCAGATTCTGTATCTCCCTCTCTCTCCGACCCTCCCCTGCTCGTGCTGTCTCTATCTCTCAAAAATAAATAAAAAGCATTAAAAATTTTTAAAAAGACTACTATCCTTAAGAGTTTTCAGAGTATCTGTGAATATACATTTAATCAGTCCACTTGGTTCCATGACAAAATTCTGTCAAGTCGAGGAAAACATATCTATATCAGCCATCGGAGGCGGGCACATGGTAGTAAGCCCTGGAGCACACATTCAGTATAAGCATTGAACTAAGCCCAGAGATGAATGAGAACAAACCCCTTTATTAACTACCGTGAGATGTCACCTCTCACCAGTCAGAAGCTAAAACCAAAAACAAAAGAAATGGGGCACCTGGGGCACCTGGGTGACTTAGTTGGCTGAACATCTGACTCTTGATTTCAGCTCAGGTCACCATCCCAGGGTTGTGGGATTGAGCCCCACATTGGGCTCTGCACTGAGCATGGAGCCTCTTTGAGATTCTCTCTCTCTCTTTCTCTCTCTCTTTCTCTCTCTCTCCCTCCACCTGTAGCCCTTCCCCACTCTCTAGCTCTCTCTCTCTCTCAACTTAAAAAAAGTTAATAAAACGATAAAATTAAAAAACTGCAAGGAATAACAAGTGTTGGTGAGATGTGGAGAAAAACGAACCGTCATGCACTATTGGTAGAAATGCAAACTGGTGCAGCCGCCGTGAAAACCGTATGCAGTTTCCACAAAAAGTGAAAAATAGAACTACTCTATGACCCAACAATCACACTACTTACCCAAAAAATACAAAACCACTAATTCAAAAGGATACATGCACCCTTATGTTTATAGTATCATTCTTTACAAGAGCCAGGATATGGAAGCAGCCCAAGTGTCCCCTGATACATAAATGGATAAAGAGTATATAGATATAGATATAGATCATTATGTATATACACCATGGAATATCATTCAGCCATAAAAGAGAATGAAATCTTGCCATTTGCAACAACACGGATGGAGCTAGAATATAATGCTAAGCAAGATAAGTCAGAGAAAGACAAATACGATGTGGTTTCACTTATATGTGAATTTAAGAAGCAAAACAAATGAGCAAAGGAGAGAGAAAAGAGAGACTAAGAAACAGATTCTTAACTATAGAGAACACACCTATGGTTACAAGAGGGGAGGGGCAAACGGGAAATGGGGATTAAGGAAGGTGCGCCTGATAAGCACCGGGTGTTACAAGGGAGTGTCAGGTCACTGTGTTGTATACCCGACACGAACATAACACTGTATGTTAACTCTACTGGAATTAAAATTAAAAAAAAAAAACTTTTAAAATATCTTTTAGGGGGGGACTCCAAAGATGAGTGGGGTTGAATGGGTTTAGGAAATAAAGAAGAGAAAATGTCACCCACTAAATCTGGGAGCCTGTGACTTACAGACACCTAGAGAAGAAGGTCCCAGCCCTCAAACATGCAAGATGCCACTCAGAATTCTGACCTGTTTTCCCCGGTACCCCGAGCCGGCGTCAGCCTCCAGGCTGTCTCCCTCCTAACCCCAGCGCTCTGAGGTTAACTGTTGGCTAATGACCGGACAGAGTCACCCTCTTCGTCAGAGCCTAGCCATGCCCAAGAGCGCTGAGGGTTCTGAGAAGCCACCCACATAAAATCCCTGGCGGGGACTCACGGCCATCCCCTGCCAGAAAGGCAGCTCCCACTCTTCGTGACACGGGGCCGGTTCCTTCCCCCGGGGGGCCTCTGGAGCGGATCTCCAGCTCTTGAACTGTAAGAGCCTTTCGGAGCCAGCCTGCCCCTCTCTCTCACCCTTTCACTTCCAGTCTCTCCAACTCAACTGCGCGCTTGGAGAGTGCTCTCCGCACTCATGCAGTAGGGACACAGCGTTCTGGGAGGACAGCCTGGCCCTCAGGGAGCACACACCTCAGCAAGGCGTATGAGGAGGAGGAAGAGCGTCTGAGGCAAGACGAGGGACTCTGTGGAAAAATGACTTTGGAAATAGGCCTTGAAAAATGGCCTTGGACTCTCCCCAAAATCCATCTGAAACTACAGGTCAAGATTCAAGAACATCTGGATCCTAGTGGCGCTGGGGTGGTTCAGTCCGCTGGGCATCTGACTTCAGCTCAGGTCATGATCTCATGGTTCCAGAGTTCGAGCCCCATGTCTGTCTTTGTGCTGACACCTCAGAGCCTGGAGCTGCTTTGGATTCTGTTTCCCTCTCTCTCTGCCCTTCCCCCATTCACACTGTGTTTCTCTCTCTCTCTCTCTCTCTCTCTCTCTCTCTCTCTCTCTCAAAAATAAATAAACATATTTTAAAAAGAACATCTAGATCCTATAACATGTGGCATCCCACTATTGACAAGAAGTATCCCTCACAGAATTTGACAGAGAGAGAAGGGGGGAATTAACATTTTAATCTAAAAACTTCAGACTGCTTTCCAAACCTATAGATTTCCTTTTTCTTACACAATGAAAAATTCCAGACATCTTTTGTTTAAACTACCCCCTCACTCTTTTTGCACTTTTTCCTTATGTTTGCCCCTCCAAACACCTTGGCATCCAGACCACTGTAGAACTCCAGAGATGCCCTTTCATTAAAATGGCAGGAAAAATTGTGCCTCCACAGAAGGGTTAAGGGGACCAAGAGAGGTGCTTTGCCATTGGCTTTCTTTCCAAGGACTGCCCTTCCAGGAAAATTCACAGCCCTCCGATTTACAGAGGAAGCACTAACATATCCACTAAATGCCAACCCAACGCTTGAAAAACATGTCAAATTTTATTTGTACATAAAACTTCTACTGTTAATGTACATAAATGCCTACTAAACAGGCCAAGAGGAACAATCATTAAGTAGATTGACAGACTGGTTGCAGAGAACGGACAGAGAGGGATGGGCCCACGCATCGGGTACCCAGGATCCCAAGTGCAGTTCATGAGTCCACACTAGCCAAATGGCACTGGCCCGAACTGCCTGTCAGGGTGAAGGTAATTGAGCTGGGTACGATAAGAGCATTTGTAGAAACGAAGTGAACAGTGTTTAATTTCAATTTGGTCTCATCTCAAGTCACAGTATATTTAAACTTACGTAAGAGGAATGGGGGGGGGGATACCCTGAATAACTATGCGTGGACAAAAATCATTTGCAACTTATTTGCATATGTCTTAGTCACCACAGACAAAAAATAACGTGAATTCCCTGATGAATTAATGTGACTAAAAACAGTTATCCAGGTATCCTGAGGACTCCAAAGAACCCAGACCATAAAGGTAAGCATTTTAGATATTTGAGATATTGAACTGGAGGAATTTCTGCTTCCCCTGTGGAACATGTTAACATACATTCCTGGTCCAATTTGCCTAGATTCGCTGATTATACTATCTTTTCTCTTTGGATCATCAATTTTCAAAAAAAAAAAAAGAAAAGAAAAGAAAAAGAATCTCATAGCTAACAGAACTCTTGACCTAGTCTTGCAAAGAAGTGCTACACCATCCAAATACACTTCACAGAAGAAGCATTTATCAAAAGATACCTATCTTGTTTAGTAAACAGGAATGTAACCAGTACCCCCCCCCCACTGAAAACAATGTCAACTTAGGGAAAAGACGGAACCTGCAGCAGATTCCATACATCGACTCAGCAGGCTATTTACCAAATACTCACTTGTGACTGCTCTAGTGTTTTGCTGTCTTGAAAAATATTTAGCATGGTCCCTTCTCTAAGACAAAATGAAAAAAAGTTTTTGAAAGTTGGATGCAAACGGACCTCTGGAAGTGACAACTGTCGAATTTTCTGATAATTCAGACATGATGCGAGTTCGCTGCTGAAAAAAACCAGTGCCTTGGCAGTCACACCACAGACTGGCTCCACTCAACAGGTCTGACACACAGCAAAGGAAGTCCCTGCACAGTAAGACATTTGTCAAAGATGCATGACAGGTCATTCAATTCAGGAAAACTACTAAGAGCAGCCTAAGATTAATGAGCAAACAAAATTACGTTGTGTTGACTTCAAGGACTTTTTAAAGGGATGAAGGACTTCACGGGGACCTGGAGATCAGACCAAAGAATTTTAGTTTGAACACATGAGCTATGATTTTTTTCCAGTTTTTTTTTCTTTTTTTATTTCACAAAGCACATGAAAATGTTGTCTCCAATAACAGAAGACAAAGTTGATAGTTAATAGAGAAAGAGTCTGAAGAAGATGATGGAATCTAAAACAGATAAGAGCTGGGTAGGACCAGGTGCAAGACGGATGCTGTAGACCTCAACACAAGGAAAAAGTTTCCAAAGATTCTAAAATCAGTTCACAGAGTCGGCTCCCTTATTAGGTGATGAGCTCGTCACCCCTAGAAACACGTGAGACAAGGTAGTCTTTGTCAGGGATGCTGTGAGGTAATTCCCACATTGGGGTGGGAGGTGGAACCCAATGACCTCCACAAACTGGAAGAGTGAGGGGCTCCACTTCGTGGCCCCCTCCCGGCCCTCAGAAAGACACTATGCATGCTTGGGTAAGCACAACTACATCAAACCAGGAGGTGTTAAACCATTATTCCAGAGAGCTTGTTAATTCTGAGTAGCACAGGGACCTGGAGATTAGTGAATAATAAATAAAGCATTTCTTCTTTTGTTGGTAGCGTCTGTCCCTGTTCATTAACTCTCTCTTTCTGGTCAGCCACGGGGGTTTCTGGAAGGCATGATGCCTTTGGGTAGTTTCACTGCTGAGCAGAGCCACTAAACAGCTTGAAGCATGCTGCCTACACTCCCCAAAGGGGAAAATACAGTCTTTTCCTTTTTCCCATCCGCAGCACCTCCTTTGCCCTATCTCCGATCTGTAATGTCAAATACGATACACATAATCTATATACCTATTCACTCCCCACTATCCATTGGGATTCATTTGTAAATGACTAAGACAAGCAATAGAAAGATAACTGTGGCCTTATTTTTTAGCGATTGATTTTATTTTTTCAAGTCATATTATGGAATTCCACCCCCCCCCCCCGTTGGTCTTACTTGAAATTTTAGAAATTGGAGGTGCTTTTTTTCTCTTCAGAAAGCAAATCAGCCTGTTTTCCACTGCAACCATTTTGTGCACTGGCAGATGAAAAATGAGTGAAGCAGGATGTGGAGAAGAACTGCCCGGCTCAAGAGGAGAGCTCCTCATTCATTCATGCCCCCCGCGCACCCCACCCCCGCCACTGCTCCATCGCCACGACGGAGGCACAGGGTACAGAGGAGTCACACCCCAGCTCTCTCCTCAGTCCCGCTGCCCCCCTCCCCGTGGCAGGTCTGCAGGTGGGCCCCTCCTCCGTGGGACTCTCCTTCTTGGCATCTGTACCACTGAATTCTTTGATTCTCCTCCTATTTCTCTGATGCTAATTGTGTAGCGCTTTTGTTGGTTTCAAATGCCCCTCTTTTCATCTAAATATCACCCTCCCTTTTCTTTCCATATTCCTCCCTGCCCTCAAGCCCTAATTACTTCACTGAAAATTATTCAGAATTGTATGTCTCTCCCTGACCTCACTCCTTAGCCTCAGACCTGCTTGTAAACTGCCTGCTGGCCACCCCCACCTGGATACCCCACTGACCTCGGAGTTACAGCCGCCCGCTAACTGGTCACGGAACCAGCCCAGGTCAGTTCCTTTAGGCCTCCTCAACAGGAAAACAAAGGAGCTTAACAAAATTATCTCCGAGGGGATAATATGGCAGTTTTGTCAGATGTTGAACTTATCCTCCTCTCCTATGATAAGCTCTGTTTCTTGTTTTCTGCTCGACTCCTCCCCAAGGAGACTGAAACCCCAAAGGTCTGGAGGAGCGGCCAAAAACAAAACAACTAGGGGCACCTGGGTGGCTCAGTGGGTTGGGCATCCGACTTAGGCTCAGGTCACAATCTCGCGGTTGGTGGGTTTGAGCCCTGGCATTGGGCTCAGTGCTGACACCTCCGACCCTGGAGCCTGCTTTGGATTCTGTCTCCCTCTCTCTCTGACCCTCCCCCGCTCACACTCTATCTCTTTCTCAAAAATAAATAAACACTTTAAAAAAAGGTTTTTTTTTAATAGAAACAAAACAACTAAACTTGAACCTGGTCTCGCCTCCAGCTCAGTGTTCTTTACACCTTACCCCACCGCAGCATTTCTCAGTCTGCCTCCCATCTTTTTCTCTGGCACACTCCATACTCCAGCTTGCTTGCAGGTGGTCTGCTCAAGGACCCTAAATACCCATCCCACAATTTCACACCTCTGTGGCTCTTCTCTGGCTTTTCCTCCTGTCAAACCGCCTCTTTTCACTCCAGAGTCCTTTGACTACTGGAATCACACCCACTTTTCAGTGCTGCTTGAGAGTCAACCTTTTCTCATCCCAAGGAATCCAAAGTGTCTCCTGGATATTTCCTGGATGCTCTCTGCCAGTGGTTCTTAACCTTGACTGTGCATTTGAATCACCTGAAAAGCTTTTCTGAAATCCCAGTCCCAAGGCTGCACCCCAGATCAATTAAATCAGAGCCTCTGGGGAGGAACCTCCGGTGTTTTTATAGCTCCCCAGTTGATTCCGATATGCAGTCAAGGTCGATAACCACTGCATTGTACCATTTATCACTTTTCTTCCTTGTAGTTGTAATTACGCCATATTTGTCTTATTCCCACTACTAAATTTGAAACCCCTTGAGGGCACAGACCATCCTATCACATCTGCTTATCCCCCGCAGTTCTCAGTGAATCAGAGATGCAATAAATATTGTTGAATTGAACTTGGAAACTTGAAATTGACCATAAACTTCAATTTCAGATCTTACACACAATTTTAGAAGAGGAATCGTATTAGTGGAAGACAAATTTGAATCTTTTTAAGGCGGGGTGTTATTTGCTATTACCAAAAATATTCTGATATGACTTTAAAATCAGAATGGCTCCCATTAAAGACCAATGACCTGCAAATATGCATACTGATGCTTTCCTTTGCTTTTACACTTTTGTTTCTGAACCATTGACAGACAAACTGAATATTCTGTGATTCCTTGAGAACTCACTGCCAAATGCAATTGTGTGTATGTGCTCATTTCTAATTGAAATAAACAAGAGCAGTCGGTAACTTGCATAGTGACCCGCCTTCCCCTGCTCTGAGACAGAAGGTACCACGTGCAAAACTGCAATGTGAACTTAACACAGAGCATCTGACCTCCTTTCAGGAACCGCAGAAAATGAAATGAAAAATGAGACAGGGACGACTTGCCAGCCTTTCATATGGCTACAGTTGCTAAGGAAACTGCTTTCTTAGCTTCAACCTGCCCAGTACAGCCCGGTTCACATATTCTTCTGGGTTTTTTTTGAAAATGAGGATATCAAAGAGGGAAAAGATCATAGGGAATAAAAGTCAGGGTTGTACTGGTCCAAACAGAGCCTGGTGCTTCTCCTTTCTCAGTCACCTGGAATATCTGCCACCTGGCAAAACCCTCCTGGAACTGAAAATCATAGAATTAACCGATAAGGTAAACAAAGCAATGGGAAGCCCTATTTGATATGCAGCAGTAGCCAAAAAACTGCTTCCTCACCCCAACTGGGCTTTCTTTCCTGCTGGGAAAGTAGGAGACAACTCTTAACGCAGCAGGTGAAGCGCCTCAGCCCTCTCCTGCCCCACATCTCCGGAGAAAGTGCTCCTCGGTTCTCAGCACCGTGAAAGTTACCTGGGGCTCAAGGCAGCACCTGAACCACACACATGGGAAGGTGCAGCCTGGGACTTCTGGAGTCTCCAAGCCCAGCTGGGGAACGCAATTGGCTGGCCAACGGAAATCAGAGGTAAGGAGGTCCACTTGCCTAGTCACCGGCCCTCACAGAGGACACAGAAAGAGAAGAAGGCTCACAGGAGTGGATGACACATTCCATCAACAGGCAATTAAATAAGCAAATATTTCTTCGGCATTTACTGAAAAGATATGATGCTTGTGCAGCAATGGGTAGTGATTCATTTTGGAGAGTAATTTGGCAATAAATATTGCTGTACTTCATATTCAGTGATGATGCCACCTTCTTCCTCCATTTTCCATAAATACTATTTTCTGAATGAATAATCTACTTATTCCTCCAATTCTACTGAGATATAGCATAAATAAAAGTTCTCTATACAGGAGGCCAGTAGCACCATTTGAATCAAAGCAGGGGAACTGGGTAGCTGGAAGGAAGGCTCTTTCTCTGCTGATCATTTGCTCTTTTTGGATTTTGAACTGTGTGAACATTTGAAAATAAGAAAATCATATTTGAAGATAAATTTAAGTGTTGCTTACCAGGTTAAAATGTCCAAAGTGTACTACAGGTATTTTTTTAAGATGTCTTAGGAGAAATGTGTATTGGTTTTTCTCAAGTTTATAAGGCTTTCAGAGGATCCAGATAATATATTAAATGTTATTATCTAGTAACTAATCCTATGAAAGACAATGATAAGTATTTTTATTATGTTTTATATAATATGTACTATATATTTCAGCACATGCAGTTTAAAATGTGGGATTCTACTATATGATGCAACACAGCTTCATAAATTTTTTTTTTCAGACTCCTGGGATATCACAAATAAACTGGCAATAATACACTCAGATCTAAAAAACATTTTGGGTTTTCTCAGTCCTTTACACCAAAAAGCTGAGGCTTCAGTGGAAAAGCCACACTATGTGAGGGAAATGGATTCACTGTAGTCCAAATTGTGAATGGGGTGCTCCAGTCATAACTGGACAATCAAGTTACCCACCTACTTTTACTTCCTCAGCTAAAAGTCAGGAAGCACAATATAATTATGGTAACTTAAAAAGGCTAATTAATGACCACTGGGATACTCTCAGATGCAGTGTGAAATCTATCTGAACATTGATCATACTTGTCTTTTTCCTCGTTTTACAGGTGAATGAAAAGATGCCAGTGTGTTGTCTCAGATGTGTCCCTGAGGGGGACATCCTGCGGATGTTACCGCTGGAGGCAGGTATAGTCTGCTAAGCCCAAAGATTACCCTGTGGTCATGCAGGACTGTGGGAATGTTGTAAGGCTTCTGGAGACCTGCTCCCCAAAATCTACAGGTCAAAAGGACTTCCCGTATTGAAAACACACTGCAGTGAAATACACAAGAAATTGACTTGGCATATCATATTAACAGCACATTAACATCTGGCTTAAACTCAGAGTTCTGCTCTCATCTTCTCCTCTGGGGATAACTGGAATAATCCATGAAGCCAGTGAGGAACTGTCTGGAGTGCTTCTCCTCAGATGTTAGGGGTTCACAGCCCTGCTCAGGAATCCATGACCCATGGGTTCCTAGAGCCGTGCTGGGACCTGGCAAGGAATACCCAACCCCCAGACCTGCTTCAGAATAATTAAACCCAAATCTCTAAACATGGGGCCCTGGGTGCTTCCCAGGCTGACAGGCACTGGTTTCTATGAAGAGTAATTGTAAAATGTGACTAGTCAAAGGATAAAATATTCCTGAATGCAAGAGCCACCTCAAGAAGTTATTAAGATAGGGGCGCCTGGGTGGCTCAATCAGTTAAGCATCCAGCTTCAGCTCAGGTCATGATCTCACAGTTTACAGGTTCAAACTCCGAATCCTGCTCTGTGCTGACAGCCCGGAACCTGGACCCTGCGTCAGATTCTGCATCCCACCCCACCCCACCCCACCCCGCCTCTCTCTGCCCCTTCCCCAGTCACACATACTCTCCCACCCCCAACATAAATAAACATTTTTTAAAAAGTTATTAAGATAATAGCTGTTGAGACTGTGGTCCCAAGGTGGGTAAGTGTGTACGTGTGTTTTATATGATGTGTTTCCTCGGTGTTATTGTTCTTTTGTTTGCCTGTGTTTACAGAATTGCCTTGGCTAATAAAAACTGAGGCAACCTGGACATAGAAAGGCATACATCAGAAAAGTAAAAGTGTAGCTTCCCACCAGGGAATGCTTTTGTTGCTTGGATGCCAACTACTTTGCCTGCCTGAAGAATGCAAACGCCGTACAAAACCTTGGCCAACCCCGCCTGAGCTGGCTGAAAACGTCTACTCTGAGCCAGGAAACATTTTCTGTTCCCCACAGCAACCAGTTGGCAAGGACTTTGCTCACACACGTAGATTCTGTCTCTCAGGTCTCATGGCCAGGAGCTTTTTGCGCACTCTGAATAAACCTTCTCCTTCAAGGCTTCCTTGTCCCCAGAATGCACGTCTACATGCTCTACACATATATGTATTCTGGAAGGGGACAGACTTCCTTTAGGATTTCCTTTGAGGATGCATTTAAAGTATGGACTTTAGGCAGCGCCAAAATGACCTGTGGATAGAGGCATGCGCAGGCAGCATGTGTGTTCTTTCTCCCTTGTGTGAAATTCGATAGAGTATCATTGAGTCTGGGGAAAAGAACGGTGGAGGGCTGAGGAATGTCTTCATTTCCTTTCCTGTCATTAAGCCCCTCCATAGTCTGGGCTTTGTCAACTCCAAGCAGATCCCATCTCCAGTATGAGGCCAGGCTCCTTTGATTTTGCTTCATTTGGAATCTAACTCAACCTTGTTATACGCCAAATCCCCTCCAGGGTGTCCTACTTTTCTGGATCTCCTCCTGTGTCAGAGCTCCTATGGCTCGGTTTTTCTGTCCTTCAGGAGAACAGTACCCCACCACCTCCCACTCTTCCCAGGGAGAGAACTCCAGGCTGGTCTGCCTGCTATTCAGAACACGACACAGACGCATTTGGTGATCTTACGTGAAGATTACGAGAAGGTGAATTACTGTGACAAAATTTTACTAGCCAGGTTTGAAATTAAATGGAGCATGCTCTGAATTTGATTGAAAGAAAAAATGGGATTCAAAAGCAATTTGAAAATTGGGCTAGAGAAAAAAATTCCCCTTTCTCGGCCTCTGCCAAGATTTTTCTTGGTTGCTTTCTTTCCTCCTTATCCAAACCTAACTTATTTCCACTTCCAGTGCTTCCTCAAGCCTGAGAAACGAATCAAGATAGAAGCAGGCTTGTTTTGAGAAACCAAAACTATTTCAAACCATACAGCCTCCGGAAGAAATTTCGGTGCACTGAGATTTCATGGACTCTGAGTTACACCGACTTGTGGTGAGATTCTTGATCTGCCACATAATAACCAAGTACCTTCAGCAATTCCCTTGATCTCTTGGGGTCTCAGTTTCCCTACTAGTAAAAGAGGAATAACATCTCAAAGGGTTACAATGAGGATTCTGTAAAATAATATGACATCTTGATGTGGGAAATACTGTCTTTAGAAGATACAAATTAGTTAATAGTAAGGGCTTTATAGTTCAAGTTTTATCTTGTGAACTTGTGGGTTGTGTAACCTTGGACAAGTTACTTAACTTCTCTAAGCTCCAGTGTTTTCAAATATTGAAGAGAAATTTTAAACTTAGCTTACAGTGTATGATACATTCTAACTGCTCAAAGTCATAATTTTAAATATTTTTTAATGTTTATTTCTTTTTAAGAGACAGAGAGACCATGTACAAGCAGGGGAGGAGCAGGGAGTGAGGGAGACACAGAGTCTGAAGCAGGCTCCAGGCTCTGAGCTGTCAGCACAGGGCCCGAGATGGGCTTCAACTCACGAACCATGAGATCATGACCTGAGCCAAAGTTGGACGCTTAACCGACTGAGCCACGTACCCAGGAGCCCCACAAAGTCATAATTTTAGAAAAGCATCATTTTGAGCCACCTTCAGATTCATAAAGTTTTCTACTATATAAAGTTTTCTATTATAATAATTTTCTATTAACATGTATATAGCTCTGTCGCAAATTATTTGTTTTACTGGTTTATGGGAAATTTGCTAAAGAATCTAGTTGTCTCCCTTCATGGACTAAATGTGTTTACATTTAGGTACCAAGTTCTTCATTTATGTGGAGTGTTTGTTTTGATCACTCGAATCCAAGATGACATTGTACTGGGCCCTTCAAGACATGACCACAAAAATGTTTGTCTCCCAAGTATAACTAAGCCATGTCACCCTCCACCAGATAACCAGTTCCCCGGTTATTGAATGGGCCCTTGGTGAGATCACAGGAGTAAACATTCAACAAAAGAGAAGTCCCCCTTGTGGTTAAGGACTAGGGCAGGCCAGTGGAAAGCTTGTCTGATTCTGGTGGGAGCCTGGGGAGGGAGTGTGGAGGTGAGGGAGAGGTTGGGAGCATAGAAGAACTGCGTTCCAATTGGGACACCAAGACCAGACCACAACAGCAGGTGCAGCCTGCCTGACCAGACAATGCCCTGAGACCCAATCTGTCCCTGTGACCCCAGAGATACAGTCATGACAGGACATGATGTGGTTTTGTCTAGACAGCAGCCACATCCATCCCAAGAGAAAGCACGCTGAGGAGAGGGAAGAATCTGGTCTGAGAACAAAAGCAGAAGACCGGAAGACAGCTGGTGGCAATTTCCCTTCTTTTCTATTATTGACTGGTGTGTTACCAAGATTTTGCAATTAGGTTGATAGATCTCTGGACAAACGAGGTAAAAGCGTACAACATTATGTAGTATCCAGGGCCAAGAATAAACTTCCTTGTGACTTTAATGAAACTCCTGGGTCTGCAAGGTGGGAATGTCATGTTATTATTATTTTCAGGGATGAGCTGAGAATTGAAGCCCCTAAGTTCTCCCAAGTAGAGGGCACACAACTCATCCAATCCCCTCTCTCTATCATGTGTGCTTGGCCACCATTAAAATGCATGTACACGCACCTGCACACACTCACACACATGCACGCATGCCTCCTTCAACAGCACCCTCAAATCCCTGTGGCTCAACAATTGCTTGTTCCACCTTTTCTGCAAGTCTAATAACAATTCTGGGTAGCTAGTGTCTCCATTCTTCTCCCACAATTCACTTCACACATCTCAGCCCCCACCCTCTGCATTGATTGGAGGAGAGACAAGAACCCACTTCTTGATATTCCATGCTTCACTATGCCTGATGCATAGTAGGCATTCATTAAAACAAGAGAGAGAGAAAAGGAAGGAGGGAGAGAGAGGAGGAGGAAGGAAGGAAGAGCTTTTACAGCTCAATTAACATTAACTTGCCCAACTCTTGTCATTATCTTATTTCTTTTCCCATTTTTGCTCTAATTGCAAGCTCTCAGGAGGAAAGAGTTGCTCAAAATTAAGATCAAATACTTCACTGGTCAAAATAAATGTATTTCCACAAGAAAGTCTACATATATAAAAATAGATTCTGCATTTTCCATATGCATATAAATAATAAAAATCAGAATTTGGTTAAAATCTCCCCATAAGGAAATGGTTAAGCAAATACGGTACATCAATACAGTAAAATCTTGCCACCTTAAAAAAAAAAACACTGTGTTTTAGAAGAATATTTAATTGCATGGAGAATTCTCCCAATAATCCTTAAGTGAAAAGCAAAAGCAAGTTGTACAAAAAAATGTATGTGTGTGTATATATGAAAGTGTAGAAGGGTGCATACTCCAGGATGTTAACAAATGTTATCTCTGGGTGGGTACCTGGGTTGCTGAGTCGGTTAAGCATCTGACTCTTGACTTCCACTCACGATCTCACAGTCTGTGAGTTTGAGCCCTATATCAGGCTCTGCACTGACAGCACAGAGTCTGCTTGAGATTCTCTCTCTCCCTCCTCTCTCTGCCCCTACCCTGCTCACAGGCTCGCTCTCTGTCTGTCTCAAAATAAATAAATAAACAACAATTAAAAAAAACAAGGGTTATCTCTGGTTAATGAATTATAGGTGATATTATTTTATCTTTCTATCTTTACACATCTTCCCCAAATTCTTACAAAATCTACGTACATTAAGCTTATAATCAAAAAGAAAGTTATTACAAGAAAATAAAAGCCATATGAATACTAAATGAAAAAGAAATGATTTAAGAAAACCTCCACATGCAAATGAAGATTCCCAGAACGCAATGGTTAGTGCCAGATGTCATAAAGGCAGGAAGGATTGTTATAATTATTGTTTTCCAGATCAAGATTCCCAGAAACTTCCACTGCTGTGTGAGTGATTTCCAATTACACTATACAACCAAACTCTTAGTTTTACTGCTCGTTTTCCAGGCAAAGCTGACCACGATCTCTAGGGAAATACATGTGACTTACTACTTACGTTCCTCTGAACACTGCAATACTACCAGAGCTAGTGGCGTTGCCATTCTGTTGCTGTTGTTATGGACTGCTTATTTGTTTGTTTGTGAGGGTTGTACAAACACAGCCCCACACACAGACAGGAAACCGTAAAAGAGCGACCTCACTGTTTGGAACCTCAGGAAGACGTGCCTCTGAGTCTGCCATGATAACATCTGCTTCTAATTGAGATGATTTATCAAAGTGGCCATCAGCGGGAACGGGTCAGCAAGTGCATAAATCTAGTACAAACACTTTCGGCTCTGAGCCTGGAAACATAAAGTCTGGTCTTGTTCCTGACATTAAGTAGCTCGCTGGCTGAGGCCACGTAAATCAATTAATCTCTCTGTAACTCAGTCTCTCCATCTGCAAAGTGGAATTAATAATAGGTATGGATTCCCAGTTTGTGTCTCTGGCCACAAGGATGCTTCTCCCTCACTCACTTATTCTTCCAATAACCATATATATCAAGGGGCTCCGGTGTGCTCGGCACTAATTCCTCAGGCCCCCCTCCACCCCACACGGCTCTTTGTTCCCACAGATGGGCTGCCTAGGGACTCCTGGGCCCCTTCCCGGCCCTGTGTTCACACTGCCTGTCCATTAGGATGCCAAGGTGGAAATGGAGGAAGGGCTTAGGAGAAAAGCACAGTGGGTGTCTGATGCTTGCCGCCTTATGTTATGTGATACATCATGTGTGTTATGACCTGAGACAGATGACCGTAGATGGTATGTAGAACTCAGCTGCTTCCTCACAGAATACCACCAATATAAGCGAAGGGTCGTGTTACCACTGGCGTGGTCGTACCTGGAAATGATTTAAGTTTTTTGTTTTGTTCTACAGCTGTTTGTTTTATTTCCTTGTCTGTTTTGACTGTGTTACTAGGACCTACTGAACATCCAAAGCAAATACAGAGCAAATAAAAAGATGACCCCACAGGCCCCACGACGGTCAAAAGACGGATAACTTAGCTTCTTCTCGAAATGTTAGAAATACTTCCCAGGTCTTACCAGCAGGAGGAGAGGAGGCTCACTCACTCAGGGGGCTCGGTGGAATAGGAAGCACTGGAATCATCGCTTCTCCAGGGCAGTGAGGCGTCTGCAGACACTGGTGCCCATGACTCAATACCTCTAAGGAACCCTGGTCTTGAGATTCTGTGTTTTAAATCAATTCTGGGATGTCTGAATCCTTTATAACAGCACTGGGGTTACCATATGTGCTCTGCGTCATGAAGTCAATGCAGCCAGAGCCCTTTTCTTATAAACAATGGGGATGTTTAATACCAGTTCAGATGGTGGTGAGTAGCCTGGCCCAGGGTGGCGGAAGCAGCTTTTCCAGGATGTGCCCGACTCAAGTAGCACTGTGGCTTCTTTGAAGTGTGTCTCATTTTTCACATTTTTCTCTTTTGGGTGAATCTAACCCAAGTAGGCAGTTTCCAAACTTTAATTTTAAGCGATAGGGATTCTTTTCGAACATTTCCCTAAATAAAAGGGACTGGGACAGAGACGGAGCTGCAACATTCATGGGTGCCATTGGACGCCAGTCCCCATAAGCAGGAAATCATTCATGTAACAAGACACAAAAATGCATCCCTACAGGATGGGGGCCAGTATGAACTCTTCCATGAAAAGAACTCACCTGAGAGTCTCATGAGCAAGTACATAATAAAGTCTACATTCGTGTAAAAATGTATGAATGTCTATACTCATAGCAGCATTATTCAAAATGGCCAAAAGGTAGAGGGGAATCTAGCAGGCTCATTCAGAAGAACATGCGACGCTTGATCTCAGAGTTGTAAGTTCAAGCCCCAAGTGGGGTATAGAGATTACTTAAATAAATTTAACGTCAAAAAAAAATAGCCAAAAGGTGGAAGCAACAAGAATGTCCATCAACAGTTGAATGGATACACAAATGGGGTGTATATATATATATATATATATTCGAGTCCTAAAAAGAAAAACAAAAACTGACACCTGCTATGACATGGATAAAGCTTGAGGACATTATGCTAAGTGAGAGAAGCCAACCACAAAAGGACAAGTGTTGTATAAGTCCACTTATATAAGGTATCTAATCAAATTCATGGGCAAAAATCAGAATGATGGCTGGGGGCGGGGGTGATGGGCAGGGGAGAGGGCCAGGGGCAGGAGAAGGAATAACAAATTAGAGTTTAAGGGGTACAGGATTTCAGTTTGGAAAAGAGTTCTGTGGATGCGTGGTGGTTACGTATAGCACAACACTGTTAATGTGCTTAATGCCAGAGAATTGTATGCTTAAAATGATCAAAATGATACATATGGTCATGTATATTTACCACAATATATTTTAAAAAGCTTGGTATTCACAGAGTACTAAAAAATTAGAGTAATAAAGTCTTTTGACCCTGAAGGTTTCTGTAAAAAAAAGTCATCAGGAATTATGGTGCCTGTAGTGGTGAAGTATTCATATGCATTTGCACCTTTTAAATGTGACTTTTAAAAATTTTTTAAATGCTTATTTATTTTTGAGAGAGAGACACATACACACAGAGACAGAGCATGAGTGAGGGGGAGGGAGAGGCAGAAGGCAAGGAAGACACAGAAACCGAAGTAGGCTCCAGGCTCTGAGCTGTCAGCACAGAGACTGACCCGGAGCTTGAACCCACAAACTACGAGATCATGACCTGGGCCAAAGTCAGATACTTAACCGACTGAGCCACCCAGGAGCCCCCAAATGTGACTTTGAACTGCCATTTGGCTAAACAAAAATATAAAATATATGGCAGCTCTAATTGCTAAGCATACCTATGTTAATCATCTAAAGCAAATGATATTTAGATTTGGATATAGAAAGTCAGACATGGAAAGAAAAGAAGGAAGGAAAGAAGGAAGGAAGGAAGGAAGGAAGGAAGGAAGGAAGGAAGGAAGGAAGGAAGGAAGGGAGGGAGGAAAGGAAGGAAGGAAGGAAGGAAGGAAGGAAGGAAGGAAGGAAGGAAGGAAGGAAGGAAGGAAGGAAGGAAAGGAAGGGAGGAAGGAAGGAAGGAAGGAAGGGAACGGAAGGGAACAGAAGGGAGAAAAACCCCGGTTGCGATTTTCGTGCCATGGAATGACGATTAGCATTCCAGGAATCACCCGCACTAATTAATCATGGATGTCACTGGTTGCTTTAGGACACATGGATAAGAAACTGCTTTTAATATCCAATTCCATATTAAGGCTAGTCCTTTTCATGATTCCAGGAGAAAAGATGGGTATTAACATCTTTATAATGGCATCAATTTATAATAACACACAGCGATAGCCTAAGATTTGAAAGTCTGGATGCTGATTTTAAAAGGTGTTTGGAGACTGGCCTCTTGCTTGCAAAAGACTCAGTGCAATGTCCCAAGACTCCTACATCTCACCCACCAACAAGGGAGCATTCTTCTGCAGCAATCTTTCACTCTTACCAAGATACCATCAACAATGATCACTAGAATATGCAATTTCGGTCATTTTTGTAGCAGCGAGCAGCCACTTGTGCTGATTCATCCACAGATTTTCCGGCCAGATGCCCCATTGGCAAAGCCCCGGAGCCTTTCCTTCATGAGTTCTCCGCTCCAGCCATCCGCGGTAATTCCTTCCTCTCCTCTCTCCTGATCAGCCAGTTGCAAATAGAATCTGTCCAAGGAATAAACAAACCTTCCAGAATGGATAAACTAGGCTGCTCTGAGGTATATGTAGAAAGGGTCTGCAGGAGTCAAGTTTGAACCAGGGAGGGGGCTGCCCCCCTCCCTGCCTCTGTGCCTTCCCTTGGGCAGGGTTGAAAGCAAGATTGAAAAGGATGAGGCCACCAGTGAATAGAAGAAAATAAAGGAAACGTTTGCTGCTGTGGACAAACACAATCTGTGTATTTCAAAATCTGCTGCTTCTGTTCGAATTTGTTTGAAGTTAGTTTTTATGGTCGCAGGACTGAGACAAGTTTCTCAATGAGCTAGACTTTGAGTTCCACTGTTAAGTGAGCAAAGAGAAATAATACAATGTGTGTGTGCATGCAGGCATGTGTGTCTTTTTTCTTTTTTTTTTAAATCAGCAATACCATGTTTTAGCCCTAAAGCTTTCAAAGTTAGTCAGGGATTAAGGGGAGAGAGTGATGCCTTGGAGGACTGTTAAAAATATGCTATTGCTCTCTCCACAATTTTGCCTCAAGGCAAGAAAGACACAAATGGGGCTGAGCCTGGAGTAGAGAAAGGAAACTGATGTTTATTGAGTACTTACTCTGTGCCCAGATGATTCACTGAAGGTAGCTTATGAATTCATCCAAAACACCTTTCAAGTTACTATTGTTACCTCTGTTTTCTGGTTATAGAAACTGAATCCCAGAAATCCCTGGTAATGTAACCAGTGATCCACGGAGAGTGATAGAGATGGAATTCAAACTAGGTGTTTCCACTTTCACCCAGCAGGGAAAGGCTAGCTAAACTGGGAGAGAGTTGCCAAAAAGGAAGTCTGCTCATTAGCTAACCACCAAGCAAACTAAGCGGACCTTTTCTTACTATGCATCTGACAACCATTGATAGTCCAATAAGCACTTTGAAGGGCTCTGAACACGAAGCCTAGCATGATTATGATACGTAGGACTTGTAAAAACGCGGTAAGATTCAGAACCTCATGACAGCACAAGGGTCAGTGACGGGACTACTGATTTAAAAAATTTTTAAATGTAAGAATCCATATTTATTTTTACAAAGAGATTCATATTTGACATTTTGTCTTTTATTCTTATTTATTTAGTAGAGGTTGTTTTTTAAGAAAATAATCGAGGGAGAAACATGATAATCTGTTCACAATCCTCATAGGATAAATGCACACCTAAGCCATCACCTATAAACCAATGTCAACACATCCTAATTGTAGGAAAACTTTGCAGGTAAAACAAAACAAACAAAATAAAACCCTCTCTAAGGCACTGGACATAAAAATAGAAATTTATGAAATGACGGACTGTGATAGATCAAAGGTAGCCACAATTTGGGTTTAAGACCATTCTTGCTGCAGATTCCCTTGAATCTAGGTGTACTTGACTGCTCGACCAATGACGTATGGCAGAAGTGACCCTGTTTCCTTTCCTGGACCCAGTGCTTAAAAAGACTGACAGTTTCGTGGAACCTAGCCACCATGCTATGAGGAAGCCCAAGCAGTCCGATGGAGGACTAACACAGAGAGGAAATGAAGCCCTCAGCCACAACCCCAGCTGAGCTCCCAAATGGTGACCAGTAACAAGTATGCATCAGTCACCTTGGAAGTGGAACTTTCCACCCTTCTCAGCCCTCTCTGCTGGTGCTTTGTGGAGCAGAGATAAACTATTCCCACTGAGCCCTCCCCAAATGGCAGATTTGTGAGCAAAGTAACTGATGATGGTTGTTTGAGCTACTAAATTTCAGTATAAATTCCAATGCATCAAAAATAATGAAAATAGGGGCACCTGGGTGACTCAGTCAATTGAGCATCCAAATCTTGATTTTGGTTCAGGTTATGATCTCAGAGTTTGAGGGTTCGAGCCCTGTGTCAGGCCCTGCCCTGGCAGTGCAGAGCCTGCTTGGGGATTCTCTGTCTCCCTCTATCTCCACCTCTCTCTCTTTTTCTCTCTCTCAAAAAAAATATATTTTTTTGAATAACAAAAAAAATTTCATCGCTTCCTTAGCATTTGATAAAATACAAAATTACATAGATATTTGTTTTTATCATTTATTGTCTGTCTCTTTCACAGCACATAAGCTGCATAATGACAGGAAATGTTGCTGTTTCACTGACCTATCTATACCCAGCACCAAGCACAGTGTCTTGCCCATGAGAGACACTCAATAAAAATATTTATTAACTGAATAAATTAATGAGAGCAGGAATCAGGCTTGCATATGTTGATGACGCACTCCTTCCTCCCTCATTTAAAGACAAAAACCAGGGTGCCTGGGTGGTTCAATCGGTTAAGTGTCCAACTCTTGATTTCAGCTCAGGTCATGATCCGGGGTCATCAGGCTCCGTGCTGGGCCTGGAGCCGGCTTGAGATTCTCTCTCTCCCTCTGCTCCTCCCCCACTCTCTTTCTCTTTCAGTAAATAATTCATTCATTCATTCATTCATTCATTCATTCATTCGTTAATAAATAAGACAAAAACCATAAACAGGAACCACTCTTTGGGTACATTGAGGTTTTTATGAAACAAAAGAATAACACAAAGTAAAAAAGATCAAATTGGTAAGTATTAGACCTGACTCCCTGTGAAGAGGGGACTCACAGAGTCTCTGGTCTAGGATTATAGGTCACTGACCAGATTCCATCAAATATTCAAACATGGCCGTCATGTCCATTTCTAAAGTATGGCTTCTCCAGGCAGAACATTCTTCGCTTCACCAGTTATTACTCCAACGATATGGTATCACGAATGAAAACAACACAGGATATGGCCCTTGGCCAACTAACTCATTTACTCTCTCTGTTTCGCATTCAAGGTCTGTACAGTCACTATGTATAAAAGTCCTGTTGAATATGACTTTTTAATGTTACAAATGAAATCATAGTTGTGAAAGCATTTTAACTATAATTTAATTTAATTCTAAATCACCATCATCTACATGAAGATTGATGAGTTACTCTTTGTGAAGCACTTAGAATATTGCCTGGTATGTAGTAAGTGCTACACACACAATTGCTTAATAAAATCAAACAAATGGGACCAGGCTGCATCCACTCACGACCACCAACCCCTCCTGCCTTTCTGACCTCACTTCATACTACTTTCATCCTTGCTCATTGTTTCCTAGACCTACTATCCCTCCTTTTATGCTCCAGGCTTTTTCCTACCTCAGTACCTTTGTATTAGCCGCTCTTTCTACTGTAGAATTATTTTTTTAGATCTTCCTATACTTGGGTCTTTTTCATCCTTTAGACGTGAGCTCTTCAGGAAGGCTTTCTCTGACCACCCTGTATAAGTTAACTCCCTCCTTTTGCTTATTAAGTCACTTTCCAGCACATCATCCCATTTTGTTTTCCATGAGACTTATTTCTATATAGTTAGAGTAGAGTTAGGGTTAGGGTTAGGTATTCATTTTTGCATGGTTTCACTGCCCATCCCTCCCCACCAAAATGAAGGTTAATGGGAGCCAAGACCTTGTCTGTCTTGTTTGTGGCTAAATCCCCAGTGTCTAGAAAACCACCTGCACTTCATAGGTGTTCAATAAATATGTGGTGAATAAATGAATGACTGAAACCTCTCCTGGCTACCTTCTGGTGTGTCAATGATACCTGTAAGGCATGTTACCCAGTACTGGACCAGTACACTAGGTGATATCAGACCAAGAGTCATTGTAAAGGTAGTTGACATTTATCAGTGCAGCCAGAGATCAAGTGAGCGTTCTTGGCAACCACATTTTAATCTTCACTCACATCATGCTTTCAATCAAGATCCCTGAGCCTGTTTCCTACGTGCTTCTCCCAGCCAAAGTTCCCCTTTTTTGTATTTATGCTTGTCCACACCTGGCTGGTGCCTTTAACTGTTGCCTCCCCACCTATGCCTAAGGCCATTGCAATGGAGAAAAGACAGCAAAGCAACCAAGGGTACAAGAACTGCCCCAGGGTCTGCCTATAACTTCCCTCTCACATCCTCTTCATGACTTCTGTCACAGCCGCCATCTCCCTGGCTTCGTAGCCAAATGCCCCCTCTCTCCGAGCTAACCTCTTTGGGTTACTTTGTTGATTGGCCTGGCTGGCTTTTGATTCAGCCTCTCCCCAAGATTGCCACCCTGTCCTCTACACCCCTATCCCCCAGACCTGAAAACTACCCTCAAGTCCAGGCTTCAGAACATAACCTTCCATCATCCAGGAGAAAGAACAGATAGTCCTGGAGTGTGTGTGTGTGTGTGTGTGTGTGTGTGTGTGTGTGTGGTGTGCCCCATTGTGGGACTTTACATTTATCCCTATTGAAGTCTATCTTGTTAGATTTCACCCACTGTTTCAGGATTTTTCTTCTGTCTTTCAGTTTATTTGCCTAACTCATCCTGCTTCCCATAATCAACAAAGGTGATCAGTGTGCCCTGAATGATCTCATCCAAGTCACTGGTAATATTGAACAGTACAGATTAAAGACAGACCCTCTTCAAACATCCTGCAGGTTGACAATCATCCTTACATCAGTAAACTCCAGGAACTAGTGGTTGCATCAATACTGCCTAAACACAGGATCATCCAACCTACACGTTTCTTCCAATTTGCCAACTGCCTTGCTGAAATTCAGTAGTTTATCCATGTAGTTCCTGTACCAGACTTAAAGGCAGAACACAGCTGGGGATTGGAAATACTCCTGTGAGGTTGGAACCACCAATAACTTTACCCCCATTTATCCACCAGAAAATAATGTGGCCAGACACCAAGGTTTAGGATGCTTTGTCTTGAGCTATCTAGACTTTAGAGGGGTCTCTGACTATACCTGGAAGGAATTACTTTCTATTCTCTCTTGACAGGCTCTTCCCCATCTCTCAGAGAGCCACAGAGGATCCAGATGGATTCCCTTGCCTGCCCTGGTTGGATTTCTTAAGGAGAACAGATTGATCACACACCCATATGGCTGTAGTTCAAAGCAATGAGTTACACAGTAAGGTGCCCGAGGGAGAATATGTCTTTCTGCCAGAGTGAGAACACAAGCAGCTATGAACTTGGAAATCCAAACCCAAAATGCTACTACAATGGAGCAGGAATGGGGAAGCTATTCAGGGAAGTACTGTTATCTTATGAAACCATCTTGCACTGTAAAGAAAGGAAAGATAAAGGCAAAGATTATGTAGTCTAGACAACAATGGGAAAGCTACCTCTAATTTGCCCTTCCCGGGCCTCTACATCTAAAATAGAAGCTCTGAGGGGTGCCTGGGTGGCTCAGTTCGTTAAGCATCTGACTTCCACTCATGTCATGATCTCCCAGCTCATGAATTTGAGATCCACATCAGGCTCTGTGCTGACACCTCAGAGCCTGAAGCCTATTTCAGATTCTGTGTCTCCCTCTCTCTCTCTCTCTGCTCCTTCCTTGCTGATACTGTGTCTCTCTATCTCTCTCAAAGGTAAATAAACACTAAAAAATATTTTTAATAATAAAATAAAATAGATGCACTAAAAGACTGAGGGATGAGAAAAAACAAACTAGTTATCAATTATAATATGACTTACTGGTTTTATAATGATATTTTCTTAATTTTTCTTGTTGATTAGATTATAGTGGTAAAAAAAAATGCCTAGAACATTCTAGAACATTCTTCTACTATTGGTGGAGTTAAAGATTTATCATGCTACAAATGCATCTTCTTCTTACATGACTGACCAGCTAAATGATAACCATTTAAGGTGAATAGTAGGAAAAATGTGAGCAGAGGCAGACAGAAAATAATTAGGATCCAGAATTTGTCATCCAAATACATTTTACCCCATTTTCTAAAGTACATTCAATTTGGCTCTTCATTAAACCTGCAAAATATAGGGCTGCTCATTCGCCAAATTCCTAGAAAAAATAACTGTAATGTTTGGGGGAGGGATCATTTTTTTCTTTATTAACGGAGAAGAAATAAGCATGACTCATTTACCTACACAAACATAGCAGAGTCACAGATGCCAAATATTAGAAGGCATGAATCCAAGGTCCTTTTTGAAAATATCAAGAACAAACATACCTTTGTTCACTCATTTAATAAGTATTTAAGGGGCATTTGGTCTATGCAAAATCCTTAACTAAATACTTTAAGGAGGATATGAAGGCATGTAAGAAATCATCTCTTTTTTAGAAATATATACTGTTTTTATAGAGGTAAGAAGACCCCAAATATTGATGACAATGGAAGAATTGTATATGATATAAACTTGTCCAATTACTAAGTTGTGCACCTGAAACTAATGTAATATTGTTTGTCAGCTATACTCAATTTTTTTAAAGGAAGAGAGGGGAAAAAAGAATTGTATATGATAATGCAATGTTTTCAAATAATGTTTGTATCAGTTATCTGCCGTGAGGTAACAAACTTAGCCACTTAAAACAACACACATTATCTCATGGTTTCTGTGGGTCAGGAATCCGGGGGGAACTTAACTAGAGTTCTCTAATTCAGGGTCTCTCACAAGGTTGCAATCAAGAAGCCAGCTAGTGTTGGGGTCTCATCTGAAAGCTCAATTGGGGAAGAATCTGCTTCTCAGCTCACCTATGTGGTAGCCGGCAGCTTTCAATTCTTTTTTGGGTTGTTGAACTGAGGTGCTCAGTTTCTAGCTTGCTATTGACTAGAGGCCGACCTTGGATCCTCACGCTGTGGGCTTCCCAAACATGGCAAATTCTGCAGCAAGCCTGCAAGAGACAGGGTCTACTACCAAGATAGAAGTCGTAGCCTCTTGTTTGTAACCTAATCACAGAATCAGCATCCTCTCAAGACTGAGATACTGTATTCATTAGAAGCAAGTTACTCAAGAGAGGAGATTATCCAAGGCAGAGAATATCAGGAAACAGGCATCATTAAAGACCATCTTAGAAATGACCCACCGCAATGTTTAAATATGCTAAACTGCAAGCATAAGTATATAAAATAGCACCCATTCAAGTTTAGTAAGAGCACCCCCAGGACTTGACTACAGAAAGCATCTACTAGATATAAGAGAATGGGAACACTCCATTGCGCTGACAGAAAAGTAAACATTTGACTTAAAAAGAACACTTTCAAAGCAATCAGGGGATAGAAACCACTGACCTTCTTAAACTTAGAGCAGCAGGTTTCACCTAAAAAAGCATATGTCACAACAACTGTTCATAATGGTAAAGGGCACATATGTACTCACCATTCCTATCAACAACTGAGCCTGGGAAAAATACAAAATTCAGAGGAGTACTTATATCTGCATTTTGTCTTCTTATGTCTATTGTTTAAATAAACAGCACTTTGTGCCCTATGCACTACTTCTTTAAATTTGTATTTTAAAAGTCAGCCTCTCTGTCTCATTTGCTGTTTTCAAGTGTGCAATGAATTAAGGGTGGAGATGGATGGACATAAGCCATATCCGCAAATAGCAAATTGAAAGCAGCTACATCTCCTCTCTCTCTCTCTCTCTCTCTCTCTCTCTCTCTCTCTCTCTCTCTTAGAGGAAAGTATAAAGGGCAGCGTTTGTTTCTCTCCCTCCTCTACTACTTCAAGGAAAACTATCAAGTGTTCTGTGGGACATTCTAACAGGGAGTAAAGCATCACTGCTTTGACTTTGCCAATGAACTGCCAGTGTCAGGTTCCCACCTGAGCATCCTATCCAAGCATGAAAGGAGAAATCCTTCTGTTGGTTCCCCTTCCTCAACCAGATTCCCTAATGGAGCAGGATTTTTACATCTGCACACAGTAGCAAGTCTTGGTTGTCCTTTTACATCATGACAATTATTATGACATGCAAGTATCAGTAGCTAAGAATCATGAAGTGAAAGCCATTGCCAATCACTTATTTTAGTGTCTCTGAATGAAATCTAAACCTATTACTAGTAAATCTTCATTAAGTGTCATATGTAATATTTTTCTCCCTCCAGTGTATCCTCTTTCTCTTCTCCAGTATCTCTCCTTTCTTCTCTCCCGATATCTTTAAGACAAAATATCATCATCCCCAAAGAGTGATGATGGCTGCCATCCCGACTGATGTAGAGAAGCCTACGTGTTCTTTAAGCTCTAGGGTAAGGTTCCAGGCATCAGTATTTTTTAAGTTTACTGAGTAATGGTTATACTGTGTGGCCAGGGTTGAACACTTCTCCCATATTTGGCCTGATTCTCTAACTGCATTTGTGTCTATATTGGAAGGAGTAGAAAGAGAAAGAAGTTATGAAGCATGTCAGAAAGACACCAACTACACCAATCTACCCTTTATATGGTGGGTTCAGTTGGGACTGTGGCTCTCAAACTTAGCACATGTTAACTTCACACATTAGCAACTGTTTTAAATCCTGATGTCCCACCACACTCTAGCTCAACTAGGTCAGAGCCTCAGGAAATGGGACCCAGGATGATCCTCCAGAAAGGCTCCCAGCCAGACCTGCTCCTCCTCTCTGAGACTGGCTTCTCTTCAATACTTTCTAAGCTCTCCAGGTGATTGCAAAGTGCAGCAAGACTAAGGACTACTAAATTAGGATCATTTCATTTTATGACCTGACCAAACATGATGCTTTGGCTCAAGTCTGCCTTCTTGAACGCAGATGCTAACAACTGCCTAACCTCCACTCCACGCACTTCAAACACTTCCATAGTACACCATACCAGTGTGTTAGAGAATGAGGATACAAAAGTGAAGGCAACAGTCTCTGCCTTCCAGAATCTCATAGTCTAGGAAAGGAAACAGACATAAATAAAATCTTCTGATACAATGTGGTACATGCTTTGATAGACAACGAGGATGTACAGAACACAGAGGGGGTAATTAATGCAAGGTGGCAGAGACAAGGGAGGGGACAAAGAGAATGGCAATAAAAGAATAACCTTCTTAAGGACAGTTAAATGGCATTTTCAAGTTGGCCACACACAGAGGGCATCCTAGGTAGAGGGAACAGCTTGAGGGAGCCAGGAGGTGTGAAAGTCCCTGATGCATAAAACTCCAAAGTGTGGTATAAGGCTGGAAAGAATGGAAATGGGGCCAGAGTGGAAGGCAAAGCCGTAGTTAGGAAGCAAATGGCAGGCCCTTCCCGGGCACTGAGCTTTATCCATTAGAAAGGGACACACAGAACACACAGGGCAGTGCTGGGATCAATTCCTAATTTTAAAGAGGTGACTCTAACAGCATCATGCCTGAATTTGAAGATCATGAAGGCTAGCTAGAAAGAGAAAAAATTACAAGAGCTGAACTAAGCCAATGGCAGCAAGAAGAGAGAGGAGAGAGGAATCATTGGAGAGCTTAGGAAGTAGGATTTGGTAGATGATTCAGTGTGTCCTGACATTCTGGACTGAGCAACAGGGGAAATGAGTGGTGTTGCATTAACCGAAAGAGCACATACCTCAGGGGTGCTGGTCCCAGGAAAAGATGAGGTCCATCTGTGTACCTCGTGGTAGAACTTCATAATTGTCCCAGTTACAACACATGACTGATTTTCAGAGACACCCTGGAGTTTAGGACTCAGTTACCATCATGGAACTTGGCTGAGTGCCTCCTCATTCCCTTGACTCTCAAACCACAGAGCCAGTTGGGGTGGTTGCTTGAATTCTTGATTATGCTGTAGGGTGGTCATCTTTTTTTCAACAATAACTCAGATGAGGCCAAGGCAAATTCATCTTTCAATGTGGCTAGAATGTTTCTTTACCTCCTGTCCCCAGCCTCAGAGTTATAGGATTCCGGGTTCCTATGATTCTCATCGAAGCAGAGGTCTTGGACTCTCTCTGATCCCCAGCCCAGGGACAAGCAGGAGGCCTATTAGGCTCTAGAACACAGCTGGGTCCACATTATTTGTACAACAGTTCTTGGTGGCTCTGACAGAGGAGAATGGAAAGGCTTAAAGCCCTACACTTAAACCTTTAGATCATTCTCCAAAGACGGGTTCTCTGGAGAAAAGTTGCCTTGAGAAGGATCAGACTACCCCAGGCCAGTCAATAACCCTATATCATCTGGAGAGTATCAGCCACTTCTTTTCTAGGAAAACAATGAGAATGGTGATTTACAATGCTAGAAAGTGAATTAACTGTTCCCAAAATCCCATGCTACTTTAACATTCTGCGGTCATGTTGTTGGGTTTTCTTTTCTTTCTTTTTTTTTTATTCTGACAAATGCTTACAATTTTGTCAAAACAGAGAGAACTGCAATCATGCCTTGTTATGCTGACATTATTCACACTTGCTAATGATTAACTCCCTTTGACACTGTAGAGTTGTAGACGCCAGAGTTGAACAAACAGCTTCAGGGGGCCCAGAAATGAGTTACACTGCGCTGGGCCAACAGACTTGGAAGAGCTCCAGTGCTATTTCCCTAGTTTAGACTTGTCCTAAGGGGCATTTCCATTGGGGAACCTGAAGTTCTGGAATTCCTTCCTCTTCCTGGTTCAACAAAACTCTAATTTATTGACCTTCAGGGCACAGTGTAAGACATCTGTTGAGTTTGGCATTTCCTTGACCTGTACAGAGAATTCTATTCAGTAAAAAAAGTTTGCCTGTTTTAATTCCAGGTTTTGCATTTAGAATGTGCACACATCAGGCTCTGATCTAAAGAAGGTACCTTTTTACAAACCCAGGAAACAAAAACATGTTCTTTATTATCGAAGCTGCTCCCTTGAGAGTATCACCTCAATGTAGCACTCTTTGAATACAACAAACCTTTAGATAAATAGCCGAGAATCCTTCCTTTGCTGTACAAAGGGAAAAGAAGACAGTTTATTGAACAGCAAATTTTTGTGCTCTATGTTTTTAATTTTTTAGAGAGAGAGCATGAGCCAGGGAGAGAGAGAAAGGGACAATCAAAAGCAGGCTCCATGCTCAGTGTGGAGCCCAGCATGTGGCTCAATCCCACAACCCTGAGATCATGACCTGAGACGAAATCAAGAGTCAGACACTCAATCGACTGAGCCACCCAGGCTTCTCACAAATTGTTGGGCTTGAAATGGAGAAAATCAGTCCTGCAAGAATGTGAGAAAATTCCTAATACACAACCAAACAACTGTTCTGCAAGCACTGCCTAACAGCTCGTGTTCACCTTGGATGAGAAAGATAATGAAACATAAAGAAGCTTTGGACCCAAGGACAAGGAACAGAAACACTTACACCCCCACTTTGCACCCTGTCCTCTCCAGCCAGCAACTGAAAGCCAGGCAATGCTTGGCGGGTCTCAGAGAAGGAGGAAAGAGGCTAAAGAGAACACATTCTCCATGCCGAATGAGGGTCCCCTGGGTCACACTTGATATTGCTTCATCTCTGCTTTATTATCTCCTGCCTGTGCCACAATGGGAGATGTTCATGGGATTTAAGCTGAGAGGGGCCTGGGGTTAGATGTCTGTAGTGCCCCCCTCCCACCGAAGCTAAAGGGAAAGGTGGGAAACTTGCACAAGGGTTAGTAGGCTTCCAATCCCTCCATTTTATGGAAATAAACCCCCTTAACTTAAAAAAAAAAAGCCATGTTTTTATCCCAAAATGAGAGATTTCTTTTTTAGTATATCCAGATCAAAAGGGGAAATAATTTCAATTTGTTTATAGAAAATGTAGACATGCCTCGGGGTTATGATAAATTGAGATCTAGGTTTCCAGTGGGATTTAAGCCTGCACAGCTTACAATAATGCTAGACTGTTTGCAATGTCTTTAATACAGACAACGTCCTCAGACCTTTCAAAGCCAGTATAATTGAAAATCGTAGGCAAGAGAAGATTAAGCTGTTTGACCAAGGATAGAAAGACATACATTTTCATTGAAGTTTAAGAGGAGCCAGGAAGTTGAAAAAGGTTGCAGAAAGTAGACTAAGGACTATAGATGAGAATTTCAGGAGTGAGCACATAACACTTCCTGTAGCGCGTCCATTATCTAAACATCTAGATATGGATGCTATTACTGTTTGAAGACAGAAGGGGCCTTTTTGGACGTAAGTATTGGAAGGAAACAGATTATATATTCTCAAACAAGATATGTGATTATACATCTTTGTGTGTTTTCTGAAGTACAAGATGGAGTCCACAGAGAAAGAAGAAAGGGCACCTATCATGGTTCATATGCAATTACTAACACTAATCAAAAGTAGTAAACTTGGTAGAGCATCCAACATACTGCCCCAGTGGGCCATTTGCTTTTAGATCTCCAGCGGTGGCAGTGAAGGTGCCGTGACTTCCCATGGTACTGTTTCTAAGAACAATGGCAAAGATTGAGTACAACCTACTGGTGGAGAACACAGCGAACTGATATCGGCCCACTTCCAAACCATCAGATTGATTTTCAGAGGTACCCTAAAGACACCAGAATCATCCAGCAAAACAGAGCAGGACATTCGCTCTATCTCATGTGGTTTTTGCTGATTAAATGCAAACTAGTACCAGGTCCTTCTTAAGTAGTTTAGCCTAAACTCTGTAGCCATTTGCAGTGGTAAGAAAAGATTTGAAGCCAAGATTCATCTGACTTTAAGAGTTATATCCATCTTTTATGTTCAGCTCCACATCACAAGTGTTATAAAGGCACTGACTGGAGAGCCCATGTGGGAGCATGTTTTGGCTGCAAAAGGAATAACAAGAAAAAATCTGATTGTGATAAGAAAAAGTTTACATGAAAAATCCACAACTTTACAGTTTGCTGGGGTCGCTGTAACACAGGCTGTATGGCTTTGACACTCAGAAGTTGATTCCTCACATTTCTGGAGGCTAGAAGTCCGAGATCCAGGTATCTGCATATCCAGACTGATTTCTTCTGAGCCAGCTCTCTTCGGGCTGGTAGGTGGCTCTCTTCTCCCTGTGTCTTTGCGTGGCCTTCCCTCTGTGTGTGTCTGTGTCCTAATCTCTTCTTATGAGGTGACCAGTCATATTGGATGAAGGCCTGCCTCATAATCTCATTTTACTTAATTACTTTAACTTTAAAGCCTCCAACTCCAAATAGAGCCACATTCTAAAGTGCTTAGAACTTCAACATATGAATTTGGAGGGAGTGCAATCCAGCTCCGTTACAACAGTTAAATATGCAAACATCTCCCACCAGGAAAAACTGCAAGAAAGAAAACGAATCAAAGACAGGAATAAAGAACTGCCTGTGATTTCTTTGAAATGACTCGATCTGCCTTTCATGTAGCATTTGGGATGGAAAAATTCTGCTTCCCCTACTGCCCCACCGAAAAAGCCTTAAATCAATCCCTGTAATTACGGTAGAGGGTTTCATTACTCTGACCCATCCTCTCTCCAGGAAAAGCGAGTAAGAGCTTGTTGATCTATAGAGATAACTTCTTCTGGCCCATGAGAAACATAGACGGCACCAAGCACAGTACCTGGCATATGCCGCCTTCAGTAAAAGTTAATTGTATCATAGGATCAGCCGTGAAACAAGTGTGGACTTTGTAAACACAAATACTGCCAATAAAGTGTTTTAAAAAAATCAGGATATTGGGGTGCATGGGTGGCACAGTCCATTAAGCATCCGGCTTCGGCTCAGATCATGATCTTACAGTTCTTGGGTTCAAGTCCCACATCTGGCTCTGTGCTGACAGCTAGCTCAGAGCCTGGAACCTGCTTCAGATTCTGTGTCTCCCTCTCTCTCTGACCCTCCCTTGCTCACGCTCTCTCTGTCTCTCAAAAATAAATAAAAAACATAAAAATAAATAAATAATAAAAACTCAGGATATCTATACTTTTTTAAAATCTATGACTGAAATGCATTTCCATTTCCCTCCCTGCTTCCCCTTTTCTTATTAATTTATTAAAGATACATGAAAAAAAAATACATGTATCCAGTACCTACTAAACTGGGCACACTGGGCGCTGAAGACAGTGCCTACCCTGCACGTGATCACAGCCTAGGTGGTGAGGCCGACATAAAACCACCTGGGTCACCAAGTAACAAAAGCTATAAAGTAAATGTGGTTTCTTTCATGTGTCGACGAGAACTGGGCTGCAGTACCTGGTCAAACATTTTTCTGGATGTTTCTATGAAGATATTTCTTGGCTGTAAGTAATATTTAAATCAACTGACTTAGAGTAAAGCAGATTTCCTGGACTCTCTGTAATGGGTGCTCCCTAATGGGGAGCCTCACCCAATCAGTTGAAGTCCTTAATAGAACAAAGTGTTCCCTCCCTCAAGCAAGTAGGAATTCTGCCAGCAGATGGCCTTTGGACTCAAACTGCACTCCTCTCTGAGTCTCCACCCTTCCACCTTACCCCATCAGATTTCCAAGCCTTCAGCTTCCACAATAGTATGAGTCAACTGCTTAAAATCAGTCAATCCCTCTCTCCACCCCTCTCCCTTCTTCTGGAGAACCTGACTAATATAGTAGGCTTCATTTTTTTTATCCCCCTCAAAATTACAAAAGGTTTCAGAGAATAACTGGAATTAAGTTCAATCTACAGATGAGAATACTTTCTAAAATCAGCTAGTTATAAATCTGACTAGAGACTAAACCAAGGGGTAATATTTCAAAAACCAGTTTCCATAAACCACCCAAATATTCTGAAATCCAAAGATCACTATGAGAATTGTTTTTAATTTTGTTTCCATTTTTTATAATCTTTATCAATAATATCATAAATATACTTGGTATCACCTGGATAACCACATAATAATAGAATGCTTTCTGCAGTTATAGCATCTCAATTACATTTATGTCTACAAAAAGATTGCAAGCGATAACATTAAAACAGGAGCTACAAATGGCACAATGAGAGAATCTAGGCACTAAATAGCACACTCTATACTGGAATGCCCATAGTTAAATTAAGGAAAGCAGAGGTACATGCAAATAAACACACACACACATACACACACACACGCACGCACGCACACGCACACACACACACACACACACACTGATTCATTCACATGGGTATTTTTTTGTTTATTTATTTTGAGAGACAGAGAAAGAGAGAGGAAGGGAGGGAAGGGCAGAAAGAGGGAGAGACAGAATCCCAAGCAGGATCCATGCTGTTAATGCAGTCGGATGGGAGCCTCGAACTGACAAACCACAAGATCATGACCTGAGCAGAGATCAAGATTCAGACACTTAGGGGCACCTGGGTGGCTCAGTCCGTTCAGTTTCCACCTCTTGGTTTTGGCTCAGGTCATGATTTCAAGGTTTGTGAGTTGAAGCCCTGCATCGGGCTCTGTGCTGACAGCTCAGAGCCTGCTTGGGGTTCTCTGTCTCCCTCTCTTTCTTCCCCTTCCCTGTTCATGTTCTCTCTCACTCTCAAAAATAAATAACCATTAAAGAAAAGATTCAGATGCTCAACCAACTGAGCCACCCCGGTGCCCCCATTCACATGAGTTTAAAAAAAAAGATTTTGATATTTCAATAACTCTAGAAAATAGTAGTAGATTAAACTAATACAGAAATACTTTACCTATAGGCACTTAGAAATACTTCGTGAAAATTGAATAGTTGAACTTTAAAAGAAGAAAAGGAGAAGGAAATAAGGAAGGAAGGAGGGAGGGAGGGAGGGAGGAAGGGAGAAAAGTAGGGAGGAAAGACTTTTAAAAATATTGATTACTCATAGATTTGATCTGGTCAACTGGACATTTTAAAAATTAAAGATAACCACAAAAAATTAAAATAAAACCAAATGTTAATTAAAGGATAAATGGAGAAAGTTTTTAGAAAGCAGAAAAGGGTAAAAATAAATAAAAACTGAGAGAAAGCACAAAAGGAGATGGTAGAGATAAATTTTAAATATTGGTAATGTTAATGTAAATAGATCAAACACATCAGTTAAAAAACAGAAACTCTCAGAATGAATAATTTCTATTCAAAGAGAACACAGGGGTTCGTAGAACAAGATAAATGATATCACAAAGGAAAACTTAGACTTAAAAATGCAAAAAATGAAGCACTCTACAGACACTAACTTGTTTCTGAAAGAAGCCAATAGCATGAAAGAGAGAAGACCCCCTCTATACTAAGAGACCAAAGAGATCTAACAACCAAATTAAACACATTGACCTTATTTAGATTATGGTTCAAATTATCAACTATAAGAAAGCATGAGAAAACTGGAGGAATTAAATTATATATTGAGTATTATGTGTTAACCATGAATTATTATTAACTTTGTTGGATGTAATAATGGTATTTCATCTCACAAGAAAGAAAATGTTCATATTATTTAGACATACATATGAAATACACAGGGTAAAATGACATCATATCTGGAAAGTGCTTAAAATACTTCTGCCATGAAAACAAAACAAAAAGAAAAGGAACACTTCTAAACAGTTAGAAGAAACAAATGTGATAACATCTTGATAATGATGGATCTGGCTGATGGACGTGTGGGGGTTCATTGTACTATAATCTCTACTTTTGAGTAAGTTTTTAGAAGACTTGAGTACAACCATAATTGCTTTCAAAAAAACACCTCTAAAAAGCAACAAAAGTTTAAAATCCAGTGATAGAAAATGATGTAACACATAAACACCCACCAAAGAAAGCTTGCAACTTATATTCACATTGGACAACTAGATCCTAAAGCAAACAGAGAACAAATTGGGAGAACATAAAGAAGGTCATCCCGCAACGGTAAATAAATAATCAGGCGTCGGTTGTATCTAATAAGATCGCTTCTAAAATTCCAAAATACAAAAAATAAAAATTGACAGAGGTCTGAGCAGCTGAAAATTGACGGGCACAGTAGGAAATTTTAATACACTGCAGTGAGTGAAATGGTGACCTCCAAAAGACATGTCCTCTTCCTGACCCTCAAAACTTGTCAATGTGACCAATTTATTTGAAAAAAATAAAGAAAATAAAAAAGATCTTTGCAGATGTGATTAAGTTAAGGATCTTGAGAGGAGATCCTCCTTGGTTATCCGGCTGGGCCCTAATTCCAATCACAAGGGGTTTTTTAAGAGACAAAAGAGAAGACAGACACAGAGAAGGACGTGTGAAGACAGAGATGGCAATTAGTGACACAGCCCCAAACCAAGTAAAATCTGGAGCCACCAGAAGCTGGAAAAGGAAGGGAGGACTCCCCTGGAGCCTTTGGAGGGAGCTCAGCCCTGCCATCACCTTGCTTTCAGACTTCTGGCCTCCAGAACTGGGAGGGAATCAGTGTCTGTTGTTTGAAGCCACACATTTGTGAGCATTTGTTACGGTTAGCCCTAGGACAGCAATACATATACCTCTCTCAATATTGACAGAGCAAGCAGATGAAAAATAATAAAAATATACGATATATTTGAACAATATAATTAGCAATTTTTACCTAATGGGCATACGTGCAATTCTGCACTCAAAAATTTAAAAAAAGAAAAAAAAAAACCTCCACTTTCCTTTTTGCACATGGTCTGTCTGTATGATTTTGAGTAATACTGTAACAGAAAATAATTTAAGTCAATAGTGTAGCGCTGAAATCATTTTTGCCCTCTAAAAGAGCAGGTGCATTGCCCAAGTGTGAGAAAAATTGGCTTAGAACTTTCTGACCCTTTAATCTGCTAGAGACAGCTTGTCTTCTTTGTGCTTAGGAGAGAATATAGTTCACTAATTAGCCACAAATAAACAACTACGCCCAGGCTCTTGGTTTTATCTATTTTGGAAGACTCTTACAGGAATTAAAATTTTCAAGGACACATAGATTCCATTGTCATCTCAAAGTAAGCACTCATGCTGGAGTCATTGTCATTGTAACTAGCAGGATAATTACTCTTAAAGTAACAGTCCCCAGAAGCAAGAAGGGTTTTTGTTGTTGTTGTTTTTTCTCCTGGTGTTGCTGATCAACCCTGAGGCTTCATAAGTAAATACACACAAAGTTAACATGCTTAAATAAATTTTGCATGAATGAGATCATACATTTTATATACCTCTCACAAAAGGAAGTTAACTAATGTAACACACTGGACATCTAGGCGAAAAAAGTACAGATCATTTTCAGAAAATAGCAATACTTACCTTTCTTAACTAGTCTACCGACCTAAAACAAGAATCAAGATAGAGCAACACAGGAGGACACTGACAACGTGAGCTGCCTTTTCTTAAATGGCATCATTTACACCCTTCGCTCCTGGAGGCACGGACTAGGTTATTATTTGGGGGCACCGTGCCATCTAGCATGCCACGTGTGTATGCTTCCAGCTTGGAGAAATATTAGATCAGTCCATTAAAAGAAAGAAAACTCCTCACTACTTCTGCAATCTATGTATGTCCCAGCCCCCAGAGAGGGAAGAATGTTTGGAACGGAAACCATTTGGAAGGAGGGATGTTTGCCCAGTGGAGCATAATGTGTGTCCGAGGATATCTGGGCGAAAGGTCACTGTGCCAGGGTTTCCATTTCATCAACTGTACCCTGTCACAGCATTTCCTGGAGGAATTATGTAATGTATTTGAACAAAGACCTCTCTGGTTGCCCATTCTTCGTGAAAAGTGAGCTTTGGTGAGAACAGTTAAAGCACAAAAAGACAGTTCCTCAGGGCTGCTTTGTAGATAGAGCCACAGAGGCTCATGACCCATAAAATACTCTAAGTTCTAACCAGCTCTTGCCACAGAGCAGTGTCAGAATCACATCGAATGGCACGAGCTGCATTGGCCCGCAGATGTCACGTGACTGGGCTCCACATTTCTGGGTAAGTCTCACTCTTCCTCATAGTGTGTTTTCTTTTCCATCTAGATTGATTGCTTTTGAATTCAGAGCTTGAAGACCTAGGCTAATTTGCATGGCTGCCTTAAAGGAATGGAGGGATACCTTCTGGGAGGTCATGTCGAAGGTTGGGGAAAGTCACATTCGTCATGCCAGATTTTCAGAGCAACACAGCAGTGCCCTAATTGCCTTTTCTGAAAAATAATTATTTAAAATTTTCTTTTCTTTTTGAAGTGATTGTCCAGAGCAACAGCTAACCAGCTGATGATAAACTAATGTGTAAATGCTATTCCTTGCTTTTCGGGAACAGAGCAGTTAGAACCACAATCTCTAATTAATTATTATAGCATGTAAATGTTTCACAGATACGCAGAAGCACGTTCCTTTGGGGGGGTTGAGGTTATAAGCCAGGTGACATTAATGGGTCAGAGAAGTGCTAAGAGCTTGTGCTGGAAGAAACAATGGCTTTCGGTGGAAGGGCTGCCCTCCCTCCTTCACCCCTGCAGCTGCAGAGGTTGTACCTACTCACCCCTCATCTGGGCTCTTACAACTCTCTTTTCCACTAGATTCTCAGTATCACTGCCAAAGGTTGTCTTTTGCCCATTGCCTGTAACTCCCCACCCTTTTCCAGCGACCCTACATTCATTTCCTATGGCCCGAGGCTTCAAAGCCTATTCTCTCCTTCAAGAAAATTGGGCCCTAAATTTCTATAAAGGTTCTACAACTAAGGGGTGCCTCAGTGGCTCAGTCCATTGAGCGTCCAACTTAGGTTCAGGTCATGATGGTGAGCAAGCCACATCGGGCTTGCTGCTGTCGGCACAGAGCCGGGATTCGGATTCTCTGTCCCCACTTCCTCTCTCTACCTCTCCCCTGCTCGTCTTCTTTCTCTCTCAAAAATAAAAATTAAAAAAAAGATTCTACAACCAAAATACTCCACCTATCAAAGCCTCTCAGGGGGCTCCCTCACCACATGGGTTTTCTTCCCTTGTCTCCTTCCTTCCTTTGCTTATTCTCTGTCCTGCCACCCTCCTATCCACCTCCCTCAAAAAAGGAGAAGAAAGAAAACAGTCATGTTTAAGCCACACTAACTTCACACCAGCAGCTTTTAAGCCTGCCTGACCCATTCTGTCTTCTTTGCTTCCTTCTTCAACTCCCCGAGAGCGTTTCCAACCAAGCCACACACTTCCTTGTCCTCTGTGATGGTCCCATTTCACCTCCTCACTCGATTTCCCTGTTCCTTGGCTTTAAAAAAAAAAAAAGTGGGTGCCTTCCGGAGTGCCAGGTGGTATGCACGTTCATAAGATAAAACCTGGCATGTCTCCCAGCGGTGACAATCTTTCTCAAATGGGAGATGGATGGAATAAGGGGGGAGGAATTAAGGGTTTTATCTAAGTAATTTGAAACATTTTTGTATTAAAACAAACATGGATGCGTTATGGAGGCGAATGCAAAATCCACATTAATTTTTTAAATGGAAATGAGACTTCAAAGAAGTTCAGCATCTGTGGAGGGTGGCTTCTGGCGGCACCAGGAGACCTCTCCGCTCGTACATTCTCACTTTCCTCTACCTGAAGGGCTACCAGGGACTTGGGAAAACACCCGCCAAAATCCCAGGCTGCTCTTGTTTTAAGATCAATTTCCCCATTTACCAAATTGAGCACCTACCATGTGCCAGTTCCTGTGAATGTAAAAAGGATTTAAGCACAGCCCCAACCTTCAAGCAGCTCATAATTTAGAGAGATTAACCTAAGTCAGTAGTTATGATAGAATGTAATAACTTTGATGATACAAGTATGTGGGAAATGCTGTGGTATCACAGAGAAGGAAGCAATTAACCATTTCAGACAGAACCAAAGGAAATTTCAAGGTTTGGTGATCTGGCTGTATTCTTTAAATTGTATGTTTTTCTACCATATCTTCTACCATCAACAAAGACTGCTTGAGGCATTACATCTCTGTAACTAATTAGTTTACTGTGCAGAGAACCAAATGGATATGTAACCTATGTAGTATTCTGATGCCAGGAAGTGGAAATGGTTAAACACATTGTTATGGGCTGAATAGATATGGTGAGGTCCTAACTCTAAGTATCTCCCAATGTGATCTTATTTAGAAATAGGGTCTTTGCAGAGATAATCAAGTGAAAATGACATCACATGAGCAACTGGTGTCCCTATAAAAAGGAGAAGTTTGGACACAGACACACACCCAGGAGAGGCGATGTGAACAGACATAGAGGAAAGAAAGCCATGTGACTGGATGGGATGCATCTACGAACCAAGTAAGGCCAAGCTGGAAGAGGCAGGGAAGGGTTGTCTTCGAGAGCCAGGAGAGAAAGCATGGCCCTGCTGACACCTTGCTCTCAGACTTCCGGCCTCCAGACAGTGAGACAATGTTTCTGCTGTTACCGCGGTGCTGGGAACCCAAGGGACACGTGTCCACCATTTCAGCGTAAGATTACAATTTCTTTTCGAAAAGCCAACCTCTGCTTTGTCTTCCTCAGCAATGGTCTCTGCGGGAGGCCAGCCGCCAAGTAAATTTCCCTACTGCAATGCGTCTCCAAGTACCAGCTCTGGACCAGCAGCAGGAGCATAGGCTGGGAACTTGTGGACAATGTAAATACTCCCAGCCCAGATCTACTGAAGTCAGAAACCGTTTGAGCAGCATTCTAGGAGATCCTGGTTCACGAACCATCGCTCTACCGCATTTGCCATCACATCTCACTTTGCCCCTGAATCCTAGCCGATTCCAAGCATTAATAATTATTAGATACTGGCTCTCATCATCTGAACTATCATAACAATAAAAATAAACTACAATTTCCATGTGATGTCTCGTAACTAAATCTGCAAAGACCCAAAACGGCTTCTCTAGAAGGGCCTTTATTCCTAAAATACACAAAACCAGCAAGTGAATGAAGAGTAGAGATTTGCCAAACAGGACTGGCCTCATGTGAGCCAAGTGTTTATTCCATGAACTTGTCATTTAAATGGCACTGGCCGTCCTCTTCTCAAACTCACCATCAAAAATACAAGCAAATAAACATACATATTTTTCTTTCGCACTGTGCTTAGAACCTGGCACAAACGAGTTATTTGGGGTGAAAAATCACCCTTGAAATAAAATCATACAATCTGGCCGTGGTCTCCTGCCTCCCAAGTTCTCCGATACCCAGTGCCCTGTTCTACAGCAGACCCATCCAAATTTGCCAGACCACCCTATGCAGGCCTATCTTTTCTCATTATGCCTCATGATCCAAAAAGCCCCCTCTTTCTCTCTCTCTCCAATAAAATGTCCATTCATTCAGAAAATTGGAGATAATTATTGATTAATTTATAATGAAAACACTAATGACTAGCAGCTTCCTTCTTTAATGAGCTCAGATTGTATGATTTTATTTCAAGGGTGATTTTTCACCCCAAATAACTCGTTTGTGCCAGGTTCTAAGCACAGTGTGAAAGAAAAATATGTATGTTTATTTGCTTGTATTTTTGATGGTGAGTTTGAGAAGAGGATGGCCAGTGCCATTTAAATGACAAGTTCATGGAATAAACACTTGGCTCACATGAGGCCAGTCCTGTTTGGCAACTCTCTCCCATTCCTTGTCACCAGCCTGCCAGCTTGTTGACCTTGAAGAAATGGCACCAGGCCTGTATTCCTACTTTTGCTGCATTCCATATTGGGTAGGTTTGTAGATATTTCTATTTCTTAACAGGAAATTTTAGCTTCTGGTTTAAATCTAATTGAAGAATTCCATATGCACACCCCAAGACCCTCAGGCCAGGGTGTATTTTTAATAAGCCACACAAATAAATTCCAAGTTCTGTACTAACCAAAATGTCTTCATGCCTTTAATGGTGGCCCCCTAAATGAAAATACTAAGAAATGTCTTTTTAGTGCCAAACAAACCTGATAAAGATGGGGACATTGCAGGGGGAGGGGACGGTCCCAACTTCAATCGTAGGATGAAATTCATGGCATAAATTATCCTGAAAATTGGCCCCCATTTCTCAAATTGCAGAGATTACACTGAACCTAGGGCTATGGATAGAAGGAAAAGGGAAATTAATGTTTAATGAATATTGTCAGGCACTTTCCTTCCATCATGGGACAGTTGGGTTCAGAGACATTAACCAATCATATATAGCCCCTGAAGAGCAACCTCAGTTCTTGGTCAGACTTCAGAACTGATTTAGGCTCGCAGATCTAATTGATCAGCCAAATTTGCAAAAGAGGTTGTATACACATCTAATGTAGCCACATATTAAAAACCTCTAATAAACATGCAAAGAAGAAAGAGAAAGAAATCTGCATATATCATTAAAGAAAATCAGAAAAACATGAAAGAGAGAAAGACAAGACAGGATCAGAGAAAATCTCCAGAAACAACCACAAAACAAGCAATAAAATGGCAATAAATACATATCTATCAATAATTACTTTGCGTGTAAATGGACTAAATGCTCCAATCAAATGACACAGGGTGACACAACAAATAAAAAACAAGACCCATGTATCAAGAAACATGTATCATGCAATGGATGTCAAAACAAAGCCAAAGTAACAATTCTTACATCAGATAAACTTGACTTTAAAAACAAAGACTGTAACAAGAGACAAAGAACACTATTTAATTAAAAAGGAGACAATCCAATAAGAAGACATAACAGTTAAAAGTATTTATGCACCCTATATAAACAAATGTATATACAACAATTAATAACAAACATAAAGTAACTAATTGGTAATAATTCAATAATAGTAGGGGACCTTAACACCCCACTTACATCATTGGACAGATCATCTAAACAGAAAATCAACAAGAAACACCTGATCAGAACTTTTCATCCTAAAGTGGCAGAATACACAATCTTTTCAAGTGCACATGGAACATTCTCCAGAATACATCACATATGAAATCACAAAACAGGCCTCAACAAATATAGAAAAATCGAAGTCACTGCATGCACCTTTTCTGACCACATCACTATAAAACCAGAAGTCAATCACAAGAAAACATCTGGAAAGACAACAAATGCATGGGGGCTTAACAACGTGCTACTAAACAATGAATATATTAACCAGCAAATCCAAGAATAAAGTTAAAAATACCTGGAAACAAATGAAAATGCAAACAAAACAGATCAAAACCTTTGGGATGCAGCAAAAGCAACCCTAGGAGGAAAATACATAGGAATACAGGTCTACCTCAAGAAGCAAGAAAATTCCCAAATAAATAACCCAATATTACATCTAAAAGAAGTAGAAAAAGAAAAGCAAGCAAAGCCTAAAGCCAGCAGAAGGAATGAACTATCAAGATTAGAGCAGAAATAAATGATATAGAAACTAAAACAGCAATAGAACAAATCAATAAACCCAGGAGCTTAGTCTTTGAAAAAATTAGTAAAATATAAGCCTCTGGCCAGACTTATCAAAAAGAAAAGAGAAAGAATACAAATAAATAAAATCAGAGAGAGGAGAAATAACAATGAGCACCACAGAAATACAAACAATTATAAGAGAATATTATGAAAAACTACATGCCAATAAATTAGACAACGTAGAAGAAATGGATAAATTCCTAAAAACACATAAATTATCAAACCTGAAACAGAAAGAAACAAAAAACTTGAACAGACCAATAACCAGCAAAGAAATTGAATCAGTAATCAAAAAACTCCCAACAAACAAAAGTCCAGTACCAGATGGCCTCACAGACCAATTCTACCAAACATTTAAAGAAAAGCTAATACCCATTCTTCCCCAAACTGTTCCAAAAAATAGAAAAGGAAGGGGAAACTTCCAAATTCATTCTAGAAGCCAACATTACTGTGATTATCACAACCAGATAAAGACACCACAAAAAAAAAAAGAAAACTACGAGCTAATATCCCTGATAAACATAGATGCAAGAACTCTCAGTAAACTAGTAGCAAAACAAATCCAATGATACTTTAAAAAAATCATTTACCATCACCAAGTGGAATTTATTCCTGGGATGCAAAGGTGGTTCAATATTCACAAATAAATCAACTTGATACACCACTTATGTAAAAGAAAGGACAAGAGCCATATGATCATTTCAATAGATGCAGAAAAAGCATGCGACAAAGTACAACATCCATTCATGATTAAAACTCTCAACAAAGTATGAGAGGAAACATATCTCAACATAATAAAGGCCACATATGAGAAACCCACAGCTACTATCATCATAAATGGGGGGAAACTGAGAGCCTTATCTCTATGGTCATAAACACCACAGGGACGTCCACTCTCACCACTGTTCTTTAACATAGTACCAGCAGTCCTAGCCTCAGCAATCAGACAACGAACAGAAATAAAAGGCATCTATATTGGCAAAGAAGAAGTAAAGCTTTGACTATTTGCAGTTGATATGATACTCTATGTGAAAAACATGAAAGACTTCACCAAAAAACTGCTAGAACCGATAAACAAAGTCACAAGATGCAAAATCAACACACAGGAATTTGTTGCATTTCTGTACACCAATAATCAAGCAACAGAAAAAAAGAAGTTCAGGAATCAATCCCATTTACAACTGCACCAAAAATAATGACATACTTAGGAATAAATCTAACCAAAGAGGTCAAAGACATGTATTTTGAAAACTATAAAACACTGATGAAAGAAATTGAAGATGATACAAAGAAATGGAAGGGCATTCCCTGCTCATGAATTAGAAGAACAAACATGCTTAAAATGTCTAGGCCACTCAAAGCAATCTACACATTTAATGTAATCCCTATCAAAATACCAACGCATTTTTCAAAGAGCTGAAACAAACAATCCTAAAATATGTGTGGAATCACAAAAGACCTCAAATAGCTGAAGCAACCAAGAACAAGAAAAACAAAGCTAGAGGCATCATAATTCTGGATGTTGTTATAAAGCTATAGTAATCAAAATAGTATGGTGCAGGCACAAAAACAGACATATAGGTCAATAGGACAGAATAGAAAATGCAGAAAGGAACCCACAGTTTTTTTCAGTAGGCTTCATGCACAGCATGGAGCCCAACATGGGACTTAAACTCATGGCCCTGGGATCAAGTTCTGAGCTGAGATCAAGAGTCAGATGCTTTACCTGACTGAGACACCCAGGCACCTTGAACCCACAATAATATGGTCAATTACTCTTTGACAAAGCAGGAAGGTATATCCAATGGAAAAATAAAAAAGACTGTCTCCTCAACAAAAGGTGTTGAGAAAACTATAGAGCGATATGCAAAAAAGCGAAACTGAACAACTTTTTAAAATAACATATACAAAACTAAACTCAAAATGAACTAAAGACCTAAATGTGAGATCTGAAACCATAAAAATCCTAGAAGAGAGCACAGGCTGTCTGTAACTTCTTTGATACCAGCTATAACAAATTCTACCTATATATGTTTCCCAGGGCAAGGGAAATAAAAACAAAAATAAACTATTAGGACTACATCAAAATAAAAAGCTTCCACACAGTGAAGGAAACAATCAACAAAACTAAAGGCAAAAATTAAAAGGCAAAAACTAAAAGACAACTGACAGAATGGGAGAAGATATTTGCAAATGAGATATCTGATAGTTAGTGTCCAGAATATATAAATAACTTATAATACCCCCCAAAAAACAAACTCTTTAATTAAATAATAGGCAGAAGACATAAATAGACATTTTTCCAAAGACATCCAGATGGCCAACAGACAGATGAAAAGATGCTCAACATCACTCATGATCAGGGAAATGCAAATCAAAACTACAATGAGATATCACCTCACACCTCTTAGAATGGCTAAAATCAACAACATAAGAAACAACAGGTGTCGGCGAGAAGGTGGAGAAAGGGAAACCCTCTTGCATTGTTGGTGGGAATGCAAACTGATGCAGCCACTCCAGAAAGCAGTATGGAGGTTCCTCAAAAAGTAAAAATAGAACTACCCTACAGTATAGCAATCACACTATTAGATACTTACCCAAAGAATACAAAAACACTAATTCAAAGGGATAAATGCACCTAGATGTTTTAACGGCATTATTACGAAAACAGCTTAAATGTTCATCGACTGATTGATGAATGCATAAAGAAGATCACAGACACACACACACACACACACACACACACACACACACACACAGAGGAATATTATTCAGCAATAAGAAAGAATGAAATCTTGCCATTTGCAATGACATGGATGGAGCTAGAGCCTTATGCTAAGCAAAATAAGTCAGTCAGAGAAAGATAGATACCATATGATTTCCCTCAAATGTGGAATTTAAGGAAAAAAACAAAGGAGCAAAGGGGAAAAAGAGAGAGAAGCAAACAAGAAACAGTCTCATAATTGTAAAGAACAAACTGATAGTTACCAGAGGGGAGGTGGGTAGGGAGATGGGTTAAATGGGTGATGGGGATTAAGGAGGGCACTTGTGCTGAGTACGGGGTGTGGTATGGATGTGGTGAAAAATTTTACTGCACACTTAAAACTAATATGACACTGTATGTTAACTAACTGTAATTTAAATAAGAACTTTTAAAAAATGGATCAGCCAAAGTTAAGTCATGATTAGATTCATTCCCAAGCCAACTACTCACCCTCAAACCTGAATGGAAACCAAAACAGCCATTAGAGGAATCAAATCTAGACCATTCTATCAGGATATTGTTTTAAATAGTCAAAGAAGTGTGTTGGCTCTTATATTTGGAATGTCAATGGAAAGATAGGATTGGGGGTCTGTTTCATTAAGCAACTCAACAGTATCATTACGCAAGAATCCAGGTCCTTCCATACTTCCACTCAGCCTCCACAGGGCAGGCAACTTCAGCCCAAGCCTTCTTCATGGTGGCAGAATGGTGGCAGCAATTCTGGGTTTCACAATGCTATGCCACAGAAAAGGCACAGTCTTTTGTGATACCTCTCTCAGAAGGGGGAGACTTGTCCCCCCAGAATACCGAAGCAAATATCTTTTTCCTTCATTCATTTATTCACCTAATAAATAACTGAGGACCTAGTATGTGGCAGGCACTTGGGATTCATCAGAAAATTCAACAAAATTTTCTTCCTTCATGAAGTTTGGGTTCTAGCAGAAGCTTACATCTCAACATTTCTTGAGTATCATTTGAGTTCTTAGGCTCTTGGTAACCTCACTTTTTTGCTTTTGTCCCCTAGCCTTGGACATAGTAGCTGTGTTTAGCAATTCCTGATCTCTGGTTAGCTCTTCTTGCTCTTTGAACCTTTGACCATATATGTAATCAATCTCCTATATCAAACGTCCTCTGTTTGAAATAACAAGTATGTATCTCCTTTCTTGATGGGACCCTGATGGATCTAGGAAGGCAAACCTAAACACAGATCTAGCTACTACTGGAAAATTTTGTGAAGGTGAGCATGAATCTTATGTAGACACCCAACCTCTGTCTATAATCACTGATTATTTTTCACTTACTGGGAGACTTCTGAGCAAGAAATCATGAGTCAACAATACCGATAAGAGTTTCTGATTTTGGTAAACATGGCACTTGCCTGGACATAACTGGCAAATTGATCTCCAGCCAACTGTCTGCATGACTTGACTTGAATTGAAGGGAAGGAAACCTTCTACAAGATGTTTTCTGAATGGGCACCTAGAAGTAGAGAAGGCACCAGAGAAGAGAAGGAAAAGGGAAGGAATTGTAGGAAGATGGCATAAGTATACTTCCGCTGACCGATGCCACACGGAGAAGCAGGACGCGAGCCACCACAGGGTTACGTGAAGCCCAGGTGACAACTAGCTGGCACGTTCTCTGACTCTGCACAGAGCTCTGAAAGGTCGGCCCACTCTTTCTTGGGTCTCCTCTAATTGGGCTTACATCCCCGTTGTTCCACCAAAATTGCTCTCACAAAGGTCACAAATGGACTCTGTGTTTGCCAAATCCATTGCTCAAATGTCAATCCTCATCTTACTTCAGTTCCAACATCACTAATCTTTTGTGTTCTTTTCCAAAAGCTTGTATTTTGGAGACATTCAACTGCTCTGCATGCGTGCCAAATAGCTAAAGGAAACAAATCCATCTAATAATTCAACTAATAAGAATGATGACAATAATAACTAACTCTGTTGAGCTACAACTTACCACGTGCCAGACACTTTTCTAAACACCTTACGTGGATTAATTTTCACTGCAGTCCTGTGAGATGAAAACGATTATCATCTTCACAGTGAGGACCCTCAGGTGAGTCATTTCCTGAAGGTCACACTGCCAGTGTGGAGAGTAAATGGTAGAGCCAGCCAGTCTCCATATCTCCATTACCTGACGTCAAGCAGATCAAATTTTACATCAGAATTTTTAAATTGTCATGCAGATATGTTTTGGTAATATCCATATCAGAAAGCTAGAGAACTGAGTTCAAGGACATTATGTTCTTGAAAGGGGGTCCATACGAGTTTGCCTCCTCCACATCACTGGCATCACTCAAGCCATGGCTGGCCATAGTGCACTTACCTGCAACTGGAAAGGTAGGAGTACCAGTCACAAGAGTCAGGAGTGGCGTGCAGCAGGCAGGAAGCCCCTGGACACCTGCCAGGGTTCCAGAAGCCCAGAGTTCCCAGAGCAGGGCAAAAGGAAACTTCAGGAGTAAGAGATGCTCTGATCAAAGGCCAATGGAGCAATCTTTGCAAGATCCATGGGACCCATATACTAGATTGGGTTCAACTGTAAAACCACTATCCCCAAAAAGGGAACAGGGGGGAAAAAGCAAGACAGTAGCACTAAAGACAAAGATTTTTCAGTTGATTCTAAAAATTGAGAATCAAGACCAGTCTACAAAACACAAGACCATAAACTCCAGAAGGGCAGGAAATCTCTCTTCCCTGCATCATCATATCCCTCCCACAAGCTGGCATACACCCCATACTGTTCAGTAGGCTCTTGTTATCTAATCTCAAGCCAAAGCTTGGTACTAATCACTTATTCAACTTCACATCCAGTGGACTTTGAGCACACAGATGGCAAGAGGTGCAAAGCATGCATCTCTCATACTAGATCTAAGAGTACTGCACTGCAATTTCTTGACCATCTCTAGGTTGAGCATGTATAAGTACTAACGAGTTCTAATTCTTATAGTACTGATATGGGTACTATATGACTATGAAAGACCAGGTTGAGACTACGTCTGTAGTTTGGGGTCTTAAGAGCAAAGAGTGAGGGACTGTGAAGAATACAAACCAGATAAACAAGCAACGGCATTTTATTGTTCTTACCATAAGCATTCCTCATATTTCTAAATTCCCATGTAATTGCTCATTCAAGTCACACCACTAACAGAAGGCTAAATGTATCACCATGCGCTCTTGAGGTCTGATAAAAACTGATGGGATAGTCTGATATTTTTTGAATAACCTTAGCAATGGAATCAATTAAGATCAGAAGCAGATTATTTCCAAAAATCCATTTTTTTCTTTTGGAAATACCCTTTATTTATTGATTTCAACATGGCTAAAATGTTACTTAGACATTTTTTGACCCTTGTTGGAATTCTCCATACAGATGACGAAATATTAAAATTAAATAGCATCAATACTCAAAACCAAATTAACTGATTCAAAAAGGGTTGATTCACATGAGTACAGAGGTACCTTTTGTGTATAACAATACATTGATTTCCCATTATCCAAAAATGAAAAATTGTGTAAAACTATAAATTAGTTACAATGCAACTTTCTAGGACTCTTAAAATATATTTTGCTTCCTTGTGATGGCGATGTGTTTCCCTTTCATGTAGTTTATCCGGTGAAGCAGAAAATCTCAGTCTCAATGATCAAGACTTTAATTCCATGAGTCCCAGCATCATGAGAAAGTTCATGTCACCCAAAAGATGGCAATTAGGGTCAAGTATTCTTCCTTATATTCCATTTTAACACTTCTATCTTACAAAAACCAAAGAAAACATCTATCATAAAGAATAATGAAAGAAGGAAATAGATCAAAGAGGTTGAATGAAAACTCAGCAGTCTAAAATTTGAATTGGAAGTACCCATAGAAACTTAGCATAAATAAAAGGACTATTAAAAAAAAACTATGAGACAATTAGAAATATAAATATCAACTGGATATTCAATAGTATTAAGATATCAACGCTAAATTTCTTAGGTATGATAACAATATTATGATTGTGTTTTTTAAATTAGTCTTTATCTTTTAGAAAAGCACACAAAAAATATTTTCAAATAAAATTCTATAATGCCTGAGATTTTCTTAAAAATGTTGCAGGAGCAGGGCACCTGGGTGTCTCAGTTGGTTGAGTGTCTGACTTTGGCTCATGATCTCATGGTTTGTGGGTTCAAGCCCTACATCAAGCTCTGTGCCTAGAGCCTGCTTCTCCCTCCTTCTCTACCTTTCTTCTACTCATTCTCTTTCTCTCTCTCTCTCTCAAAAATAAATAAACATTAAAAATATATTGAAGGAGTGGAGAAAGTAGGTGTTGAATTCGGATAACAGGTATATGGGGTCTGAATAGTACTAACAGGTCTAGCTTTATATATGTTTGAAGTAGTTGAGTATAAATTACTGGAGAGTCATACCCAACTTGCCTTGTAGCTCAACAATGTTTTTCTTGAGAGAACTCTCTTCACATTTTTTTTTTTTGCAAACTAAGATACTTAATTATCTTGCTTTTAAGTGAACTACTAAAGAATCTCCTTTCACAGATTTACATTTTTCTCTTCCACTTTTGGGGAGAAGAATCAGATTCAATGTCAATAAAGAAAACCAAAGTAGACAGCAATTCAAAAGGAATTCAATTAGACATAACGTTTTGGGAGTGGAGCTAGTAGTCAAACACTGGATTATTTTTTATTTTCTAAGAAATTTACTGTTTATTACAGCTCTTCAACACTGGAAAAAAAAAACCTTTGACCACTGTATACCCTAAGATCTCCCTAAGTCCTCTGTACCTCTGGTAAAACAGTTCTGCAATCACTAGTGTGCAAAAGACTAGGGAGCATTACTGTTTTTCATTGCACTTCCAGATCTTTCCCCCCAATATCCTGGAGATACCAACAGTTAGCATTCATTAAGAAAAGTAAATGCCAGGGCACTTGGCTAGCTCATTTGGTAAGGCATGTGACTCTTGATCTTGGGGTTGGGAGTTTGAGCCCCACATTGAGGGTAGAGATTACTAAAAAATAAATCTTAAAAAAGAAAAGTAAAGTAAATGCAAGAGTCAAGTTTCCAAGTACTAACATCAGTCACTCTAGATGGGAATAATAATACTAAAAGAAATTATTAACAGTTTAGACAGATAGAGATGGACACAGATAGACATAGACATAGATATATATAGATAGATATAGATATAGATATAGATATAGATATAGATATAGATATAGATATAGATATAGATATAGATATAGATATATGGAAACTAATGTTGAGGAAGGTTAAGTAATTTTCCCAAAAATCCAATAGCTAGTGAAAAATAAAGTCAGGACTGAAAATCAGATCTCACTCAGCTATTTAAAGCCTATTCCCAACTGCTGATGTCACCAGGAAGAACACATTCTTGTTTCTTCTTAAAATTCATGTGCGCACGTCTCAGTAGGTATTCAACTCTCGTGGAAAATCCTACCGCACTCCCTCATTTAGTTCACTCTCCCACTTTCCCATAAGATGATTTCGCTCCTTTTTCATTCTGTTTGAATGTCCAGCAACCTCTTCCCATCCCATCTCTCCTAATTGTCAACTTTGCCTCATGCTTCTTTAGAAAAATAAAAGCCATCAGAAAGGAATTCCAAAATCTTCCCTAAACAAATATGGTAGCCTGCATACATCTCTGACAGTGATGTCCTCTAACCATCATTAAATGAGACTCCAGTTCTACATAGAATATTGTGCACAAACTCTCCTTCACCCCTCCCTACTTCTGGAGCAGTTGGTCCTGAATAACCACTTCTCCCGTGCATTTCCAAGACTCTCCAGTACAGCAGCCAACCTGCAGAGAAACATGCTATATTATCTATCAACCACAAAAAATAAAATAACAACTTGCCCTTTACCACACAGTCCCCTCCAGCTGCTGCCCCATTTCTCTGTTCTCCTTCACAGCAAAATGCCTCAGAAGAGTTGCCTCCAATGACAATCTTCTCTTCCTTGCCTCCTTTGTCTTCTTCTGCCCACTACAATGAAGCTTCCACTTCCACCAGAGAAACTGCTACTGTCAGAGGCTCTACTGACCTCAGTTTTCCCAAGTTTAGGGTGCAACTGATAAACTAACGTACTCAAAGAGTTGGTTGTGCCCTCCTTCTTGAAACACCCTTCTCTTAAGCTCCATGATTCCAAACCACCCTGAACCAAGGCAAGGGTGAAGAGGGCATATTCAAGAAGTGGGAAGAAAACCAGTATAATTGGAGTATACTGAGTGATGTGAAAGTAGGATGACACGCGATGGGAGCTCAAGGGACATGGCATCATGTAAGACCTATTTATTAGGTGAGGGGAAGGATTGGGGGGATTTTTTTTTAATTTAAATCACATGACCAACGTGCTTTTAACTGATATCTTTACAGGTCCCTCTGGCTATCTGTGAAAAGTGGGCTGCATAGGTGTGAGAGCAGAATTATGGGCAACAGTTAGAAGGCTCCTGATAAATTCTAAACAACTGTTTGTTGGCTTGGATTAAATTGGGAATAAGAGAGGAAGGCATCAGTAAGCAGAAATGTCTGCGGGACAGAAATAGAACCAAAGGATGAAACTCCAGGAGGGCAGATAAAAAGCTCTTGGAATTAGTGAGAGGACAATTTTACCCATGGGATTTGGCCCAGTTCCCAGCAAACCCGAGAAACTGTCAAATAAGGCTCCCTGTCTGGATGTGCCCATGGAGCACATTTGCTCCTCCAAATGGTGAACACTCAGCCTTCTTTAGCACCTGTGATTCCTACCAGGCAATGTTCTGCAGCAGGGAGAATTTGACTTATTATCGTCCATTGTGTCTGTCATGTCACGTTACTCTTCAAGTCCTGACAGAACAGTCTAGAGGTGCGATGCATCATTACTTGACACCAGTTACCCAGTGCTGTGCCTCATTAGAGGGAGCAGAAAAGACACGGGCGAAGGGTAACCCGCTCTGTACTATCCCAACTCTCTCCATGACTCCATTAGTCTCTTGATCTTTTTGTGGTTGTCATTAGGGGCCCAGAGTTTTATGTCCTGGTCAATTTCCAAGTGACAGCTCTTAGTGTCAAAGTGATCAAGGAGAGCCGCTTTCCCCTCCCCGCAGTGACAGCAGCAGACAATCCCAGGAAATTGATCATGTTGGATAAACTCACCTGATCCTAAAAATGATATTGGCTCCATGCTCCAAGGCAGGGAAAAAACAACTGAAAAATAATTGCCAGTACACCCCAAAGGGAAATTCTTTCCTTTCCCCAAATTTGACAATCAATCTAACCCAGCGCACGTGACTAAAAATCACTGCTGTGAAGAATGTAATTCCATTTACACACCAAAACACCATGGCAATTTGGTTTGAATTGGGGGTCATTCTGTCTAGGTTTTTATTTTTGTACAAGAGCAGCAAAGACTTAACAACAAAAAAAAAAAAACAGCAACCACATCTAGAACATAGAAGTTCGTCCTGCTAACTGTTCCTGTCAATCTTGGTTAGATTAACCAGTCTTTAGCCATGTTTGATTATTCCCCCTCAATTTTAAAACACTAAAAAAAATATGGCACATTGCAATGTTCTTTCTTTACTTAGTCTCGAGTTAAATGCGCCATCTTCAGAAAACACACAGTAATCTGTATTATTTTAGTTTTTTACGTGTGGAAAGTCTCTAGGATGGGTTTCTTCCTCTCTCTAGAAGTGAGCAATTCAAACTTACCACTACAATTCAAGGACAGGCTTTCCATAACCAGGAAAACAGTTGGCATTTCTTTACATTTAATTTCCAAATGCAGCCACGGCTTTTAATCTTTGGAGCCTTTGAATTTTTAGGGAAGTACTGGGGAAGGCACTTTGGGTAAAGTTGCTCTCTGAATTAGTAAGAGAGCCTGCAGGGCTAGGTTGTGGTTCTATAGCCTGTGCTGTTCTTTCAAGATCTTGAACTAATTAAGGCATGTCTGCTCACCACTTATGGTACCTGACCTTCCATAGCAAAATGACCTGGTGCTCATTTGTATGTTATTTTGAATGTATTTGATTTGTAGTTTTCTCTCTGAAGGCTCTCCTCCCTCCCCAAGCCCTTCAAAGACGAGAGGTTCTCAGTGACCATGCTTTCCCTGACAGAGCCACCCATCATGCCAGTTCGCCTTGACACGTCCTACCTTGGTATTTCCGGCTAGGAAAATGGATCTAATTAGTGTGCAAGGAACCAAGCCATTTGGAAAAGAGAGCCAAGGTCAGAGACCTAGTAAATGAACCAGGATCAAATTCCAGACTTGTGTCTCCTAGACTTTTCCTTGTTTCAATGGTTGGAGAGAGGTTCAGTTGTCCATTTATAACATCCAAGCAACTCTAAAAGTGTTCAGTGAGAAGATTATAAAGCGCAAGGGAGACATTGGAAGACAAATGACAAACTTGCCCAGTGTCACCCAAGCACAGCATCTAGCTGTAAGCAGCTGTGTCCACAGTATATCCCCATCCACAAAAACAGTCTATTTGTTTAACTATATATCTATTTATTTACAAGACGGGTATCTCTATTTTTCTTCACACTTTTTCTTGGATGTTTAACAAAGGCCATAGAAATTAGAAAATAAAAACTACAATTGGAAATTACATGGTGTGCATGGTTCCTCAATTACGTGAGGGGGCTTTGTGGTCAAGTCGTTTTGACAAGTCTAAGGTTAGATCTGCTTGAGGGTAGGGTGATCTAAGTTCTCAGGATGAATGAAGCTTAGTCAACTAGTTAGGCAGGATAGGCTCAGGTACAAGTCTAGTTCCACTTTTGACTTATCACTGTATTTCTCTGGGCAGACTTCCTAATCCCCTGTGCCTTGGTTTCATTAACTTCCAATGGGACAATAGTAACACGCCATTCCTGCAAGGATTTAATGAATGATATAAATCTAAAGCAACTAGCACAGTTCCTGGTACATTTTAGGTGATCAATGATATGAGTTCTTTCACCTTTTTCCTCTAGTTAGATTTCTAGAGATATACACCAATCCAGGTTTATAAAGTTCTTAGAAGTCCATATGTAAACATTTTAATATGGTCTGTAATAAACTCGAGCATATCTATGAAGTGTCTTACCCTTACTGTAGATTCTGGGTTACGTCTAACCCCCTGCCTATGTGACTAAAGACAAAAAGTCCACAACATCCTGTACAGTACTGAATACTCGGAAAGTGACTTGTGCGATTTGAGGTGTGCTGTAAGTATAAATACATATCAGATTTCCAACACTTAGGACCAAAAAAAAAAAAAGTAAAATATCCTATCAATTTTTATAATGATTACATTTTAAAATGATAGTATTTGTATATGTTGAGTGACATAAAATATATCATTAAAATTAACTTGACCTGCTTCTTTTTCCCTTTTTAATATGGCCACAGGAAATTTTTTAATTATATATGTCACTCACATTATATTCCTATTGGCCAGTGTTCATCGAGAGGATAAAGACCCAGAGATAACCCAAAGATCCCCCGTGGTGAGGTGTTTCCCAAGTTCACCAACACCCTGAGGGCCAAACTCAACAACTTCAGAGTGTGTAAACTTACTTACCTCAGTCCCCTACCAGACCCACACATCACAAAGAGTGCTTTGTGTCGGGCACAGCTGACCTCTTTCCTTCCATCCCTGCTTCTTCTGATGACGATAGGTAAACAAACACTACAGAAAATGGTCAAAAGCAATGCATCTCTCAGCATGGAGGAACCACACTGAAGTGTGCAATAGCCACCGATTGTTAATGGCTTCTGGATGGAACAACTCAGCTGTAGAGTATAAACTCCTGATACTTTCTCGGGTATAATAGCGAGATGAACCGTCAAAGCAACAGAAATAACCCTCTTCCAAACACCAGAACTCAACCCATTCCCCTAATCCTAATCAAACTCGACATTTTGATAGCTTAAAATAATAACATGTAAACATGTGCCCTCTTTAAAAGTTTCAGACTGGCCTGACGATTAGAAGTGTCTGTCCCATAGGTGGCTTACAAAACAGAAAAATGTACAGTCTGAGAGGAAGCAATTCAAACTCCCACTTGCCACAGATGTTGCCAGATGTTGCATTTTGACCGGTGAGGTTTTCAAAGGCACACACCTTGACTGCTTGCAACCTGAGTAAGGGATGTAATCGCGTGGAAAAGATTAGCCATGTGAGGAGTCTTGAATCAAAGGGTCTTTACTAGGATGTAGCTGCTATACTTGCCTTTCACCAAATGACAAAATACATTTAAAAATCAGGAAACACCGCACAGTGTGCTTCTCAGGTTTCCGAGGCCCCATTAGGAAAGGAGTTCTGTGTATGAAATGGCATGTCTACACAGCCACACTAGTTTATTTTGCACTGGAGATTGTATATGTAATTTCCAAAGTGACACCTTCAAACTACTGGCAAAATAAAGATTAACCCTTTGCATTCAGAATTCTGGTAACAAATGCTTGCAAAGACCAATTTATTATTTCCCTGGGATAAGTGCACTTTGGGATTTTTTTCCCCCAAAGAGTGAAAATTCAATTAAAGATAGTGGCTATGGAGAATAAAGGAGCTATTATAAACAACCGTTGTGTGTGCTCGGGAATTGGTGCCCCATTCTTTGATTTGACTGAATGTCTTAAACTTATCCAATCTGTGAAATGTATTTTAATTTTTTTAAGCTTATTTATTTCAAGAGAGACAGCAGCATTTCAAGTCGGGGAGGAGCAAAGAGAGAGAGGGAGAGAGAGAACCCCAAGCAGGCTCCATGCTGCCAGCGCAGAGCCCAAAGTGGGGCTTGAAATAAAAAAACTGTGAGATCATGACCTGAGCCAAAACCAAGTCGGATGCTTAACTGACTGGACCGCTCAGGCACCACAAGTTTGTATCGTTTTAAAGAGCAGATGTTAGGGCACCTGAGTGACTCAGTTGGTTAAGTGTCCAACTCTTGATTTTGGCTCAGGTCATGATCCCAGCCAGGGTCATAGGATCAAGCCTCACATTGGGCTCCATGCTGAGCATTGAGCCTGCTTTAGATTCTTTTTCTGAGCCCCTCCTCAGCTCTTACGTGCTCTCTCTCTCTCTCTCTCAAAATACAATAAAATAAAAAGCAGATGTCGCTTAGTTGAGTTGTTGGACCACACAGGAAGTACAATGGTAAGAACAGCAGGATTAGAAGAGTTGTCTTCTCCGTCATCTCTCAACTCTACCCAAGTAACCATGGACTAATCATTTAACTCCTCTGGGCCTCTGTTTCCCATTACTAAATTCAGAGTAATAACTCCAGCTCTTCTCTACCACACAAAGACATTTGGAGGATTAGCATAAAGAGTTTGGTTCACTCCACTGCCACAGCCACACAGAAATATGAACTTGGCCGTACCCCATCCCCTAATCCCTCTCCTCCTCCTAACACCCATCCAGCTCAAAGAGAGAGGCAGAGACGTAGAAGAGAGGTCTGTACAGCAGAACTCAATGAGAAAAAAATAGTGAGTGGAAATAAATTCATTCTTAATGGTTTCAAGAAAACTCAGGACTTCTCAGTAGCTTCTCAGTGCCTTTTATGCTTCTAGGAATATACTAGCTTCTGAAGGCAAAGCAAGAATGCACACATTGTTAATAAACGATCTTGTCATGGAGAAGACATCAAATCTGAAGCCAGTAGAGTAGGTATGGGCTACTATTTATTTTTTTTCTTTTTTTTAATGTGTGTGTGTGTGTGTGTGTGTGTGTGTGTGTGTGTGTTTTGTGGTTTTTGTTTTTGTTTTTGTTTTTGTTTTTGTTTTGAGAGACAGAGAGCACGAGCAGGGGAGGGTCAGAGAGAGAGGGAGATACAGAATCTGAAGCAGGCTCCAGGCTCTGAGTTAGGTGTCAGCACAGAGATGGGCTACTTTTTAAAATGGGGTAACAAGTTGTCTGCTCCTGTCCCACAGTAGTACCAAAGATGAAAGAGGGGAGAGTAAAGAATATGCCTAATCTCACATGTGGTTGACAAAGCAGTGAAGAAAGTATAGTGGAGTTCTTGAAATTCATAGAAGAGAAGGTTCATGGTAGAGAAGTAGGGTGTTGTGTTGCATCCAGAACACTGAGTATGAAGAATACACTATTTCAAAATATAAAACGTACAGAATTAACCACATAGATTTTGAATATAAAATATCAGATTTCAATAAAATGTTTGTAGTTTGCTGCTCCGATTTATCTTATCCAAGGGGACATACTCACTTCCTTTGCCCTTATGGGTTCTTTGGTGTAAATTTTTGAGTATTTAATTTCCTAGAGTTTTCTCTCTTTTTTTTTTAAAGATTTATTTATTTTTGAGATAGCACAAATGGGGAAAGGGCAGAGAGTGATGGGGACAGAAGATCTGAAGCAGGTTCGATGCTGACAACAGCAAGCCTGATACAGGGCACAAACTCACTAACCGTGAGATCATGACCTGAGTTGAAGTCAGACACTCAACCAACTAAGCCACCCAGGTTCTCCTAAATTTCCTGATTTTTCTGATGCCACCAGTGGTACTTGTCACTCAAGTGTTTCAAAAGACAGATCCTCAGAGAGGATCCTCATGGAGGCAGAGAGAGAACATGCTAACCTTCATTTTTCTAAGAAACAAATGAAAATAGGTCAAACCAAAAAATATGACCAACTTCCATGAAGACCTCAGAAGTATTAGGCTGTGCTGTGGGGTATTTATGGAGACAGACAGCACCCATCCATAATGCATCCATGAAGAACTCAGTGTGCAATAACCATAACTAACCTATCTTTTTTTTCCAATCTACTTGTCCATAAAGCTTCAAAAAGCCCTGGAGTTCTATCAGGCAAAGGGGTTACCCTTGAGATTCGGTTTGGAAGCAAAGAGATAGAGGATAAAGTTTTGCCTTTACGTTTCTTCTGAACATGTTATTTTCTGCCTTTAAAATGCTGTTGACAAGAGGAAAGAACACATAAGACAGGACTTCTGCTTATAGATGGAATAACAGAAATTGAATGTATCCTCCTGCCTTAAACAAAAACAGCAACAACAACAAACAGGACAAAACCTATGACTAGTTTTCAGATATTACACAACAGATAGTGTGGAACTGTGATCCCTGAGACAATGGTGAATTACTACAATTGGTGAAGGCAGTTTTCAGACCACAGGGAGGAGAGGGACAACCTGAATAGAGGCCAGCAGTCCTCCTAAGTTGAGGAGAGAGAGATGAGCATTCAGAGAAGCCAAGGCTGCTGAAATTTGAGGGATAGAGAACCAGGGGCAGGGGACCTACAAAGTGAGAGAGCTCTAGGTGTCTGTAGAAGGGTCCCCTCAAGTCCCTGGTTGAGGACTGATCTTCCCATGCAGAAGAAATTATCAAAGTTGAGAAAAAGAATCATCAGAAATGAATATACACAACAACAATGTCCAAAGCTCATGCAGGGCTGGGAGTAGTCTGGGCCTCCCACCCCAGACAAGGTGGTAAGATGTCATAATATGGGGCAGCAGGTAGAACCCACAGAAGGTCATATACCTTAGCAAGGGATTAAATTAGAGCTAGACTAAAAGTTGCTCTGTATCTTCCCTAACAAAACTTATAAGCAAATCAAAGAGACAAACTGATTCCAAGTCACTTAACTGTGCACCAGGATAAAACCCAACAATATTTTTAAGAATACAACAAAATCCAGCAAGCAACAATGTAAAATTCACAATATATAGTACCCAATGAAAAATTATAAGACATGAAAAGAAGCAAGGAAACATATTCCATAACAAGAGAAATATCAATAAATGGAAGTAAGCCAAGAAATAACAGAGATGATGGGACTAATCAATAACAATATTAAAACCAATAAAAAATAATGGTAAAATGAAAAAATATAGCTAATAAGTAAAAAGCAAAGTTAAATGGAATCATAAAAAATTAATCTAAACGTAGGCAAAGGGCAATCAGGTGGTTCAGTTGGTTAAACATCTGACTTCAGTTCAGGTCATGATCTCATGGTTTATGAGTTCAAGTCCTGCATCTGGTGAGCTCGAGCCCCACTATGGGTGAGCCCTACTTCTCTCTCTCTCTCCATTTCTCTCTCTCTCTCTCTCTCTCTCTCTCTCTCTCTCTCTCTGCCCCTCACTCACTTGTACTCTCTCTCAAATAAAAAAAATGCAGGCAGAGAATGAAGATAAAAGGAACAAAGTATGGATGGAACAATGAAACAAATTGAAAACACATAATAAGTGGAAGTTTTAAACTCACTCAAATAGTTCATTACATTAAGTATAAATGGTACTCAATTAAAATACAGAGATTCTCAGAATGGATTAAAAAGGAAGATCCAACTGTACGCTATCAAGAAACCTACTTTAAATATAAAGACATAGATAAGTTAAAAATAAGAGAATGGAAAATTATATACATAAAAATACTAATAAAAGAGAAGTTGGATTGGCTATATTAGATAAGGTAGATTTTAGAACACAGAATATGTGAGATAAAGAGAGAGATTTTATGATAAAGGGGTCAACTCATCAAGAGTACATAACAGGGGTGCCAGAGTGGCTCAGTCAGTTAAGTATTCAGCTTTGGCTCAGCTCATGATATCACAGTTTGTGGGTTTGAGCCTCAGGCTTTCTCTCTTCTCTCAAAAATAAATAGATATTTTTTAAAAAAGAGGACACAACAATCTTAAATTATGTACCTAATAACAGAGTTTCAAAATGTGTGAAGCAAAACTGATAAAATTCACAATTACAGTTGGAGAGTTCAACACTCTTCTCTCAGTAATTGATACAAATAGAAAATCAGCACAGAATCAGAAATTTTAAACATGAATTTGACCTACTTGACACTTATGGAACACTCCACTCAATAGTACCTAGAACAGCCACCAAGATAGATTATAAACCTATAATCTATAATAAAAACTTTTAACCCATAGTTTAAACCTTTACATGAAGAAAACTCCAGAAATTTGACATAAAATAGTACTTATGAATTCTTCCAAACATTAATACATATCCTATGCTATTTTTTTCATAAAAAAGGAGTGAACACTTTCTATCTCACGTATTAAACCAATCCTACCTTGATACCAAAACCAGACAAGATATTACAAAGAAAAATAATTACAAACCAGTGCCCTTATAAGCATAAACATTAAAATCTTAACAAAGTTTCAGAAAATCAAATCCAGCAATACATGAAAAAAATTCTACCTTATGACCAAGTGGAATTCATCCCAGGAATGCAAGATTGCCTTAATATCCAAGACCAATGACTGTAATTCACCATCTTAACAAACTCATAAAGAGAAATCATAAGCTCATCTCAACAGATTCAGAAAGGGCATTTGATATAATTCAACATCCATTCACAATAAAAGCTCTCAGCAAACTAGGAATAAAAAGAAACTTCCTCAACTGATAAAGAGCAACTATAAAAACCCTAGAGCAAACATTACACTTAATGGTGAAATGCTTTCAACCTAAAATCAGCAACATGGTGGTCTTTCTCTCGCAGTCTGGGAGAAAATATTCAAAAAAATATATTGGATAAAGGACCTGTATCTTTAAAATTCAATAGTGAGAACAAACCAGTTAAAAGACAGGGCAAAAATTAGGTAAACACTTCACTAAAAGAAGATAAACAAATGGCAAACACAGAAAAAGATGCTTAAAATCATTAGTCTTTAAGGAAATACGCACTAAAACCATAATGAGGGGTGCCTGGATGGCTCAGCTGGTTGAACGTCCTAACTCTTGATTTGAGCTCAGGTAATGATCTCAGGGTAATAGGATAAAGCCCCACACCGGGCTCCACACTTAGTGTGGAGCCTATTTGAGATTATCTCTCACTCTCTCCTGCCCCTCTCTACCTCATGCACTCTCTCTTAAAAACTAAAACTAAAATAAAAAATAAAAATAAAAACCACACTGAGATATCATTGCACACCTATGCAATGGCTAACATTTTAAAAACTATGCTAACTAACTGGTGTAGCTACTCTGGAAAATAGTAATGGAGATTCCTCAAAAAATTCAAAATACGACTACTTTACAACCCAGCAATTCTACTAGTAGGTATTTATCCAAAGGATCCAAAAATGCTGATTCGAAGGGGCACATGCATCCCAATGTTTATTGCAGCACTATCGACAATAGTCAAAGTATGCAAAGACCCCAAGTGTCCATCAACTGATGAATGGATAAAGATGTGGTGTATATATATTCAATGGAATATTACTGGGTGATGAAAAAGAATGAAATATTGCCATTTGCAACAACATGGATGGAACTAAAGTGTATTATGCTAAGTGAAATATGTCAGTCAGAGAAAGACAAATATATAATTTCACTCGTGTGGAATTTAAGATACAAAACAGATGAATAAGGAAAGGGAAGCAAAAATAATATAAATACAGGGAGGGAGACAAACTATAAAAGACTACTAAATACAGAGAACAAACTGAGGGTTGCTGGCAGGGTATTGGGTGGGGGAAATGGCTAAAGGGGTAGAGGGTGCTACAGAGTACACTTGTTGGAATGATCACTGGGTGTTATATAGAAGTGATGAACCACCAAATTCTATTCCTGAAAATATATATTTTTTGATTTAAAAAATAATATAATATAATATAATATAAAAACTATGCTAAGATGCCGACAAGGATATAGAAGAACTAGAACTCTCTTCACTGCTGTTGGGAATGCAAAATGGCAGAGCCCCTGGAAAACTGTTTTTTATAAAGTTAAAAATACACATACCATATGCCTTTCAATCCCTTTCAGGTATTTATTAAAAATAAATTGAAAAATATACATTTACACAAAGTCCTATACTCAAATGTTCATAGCGGTTTTATTCATAATAACCAAAAACTAGAAACATACAAGTGTCCAGGAATTGTTTAAAACTGCACAATATTCATTCAATGGAACACTATTCAGGACTAAAAAGAACAAACTAATGATACGTGAAATAATATGGATGAATCTCAAAAATTTATGATAAGAGAAACCGATCACAAGAGACCGCATACTATGTGGTTTATAGAAAACTCTAGAAAAGACAAAATTAGGAAAAGCCAAAAGCAAATCAGTGATTGTCATGTATTAGACAGAGGAGGAGGAGAATGCCTACAGAGGAGAACAAGGGAACTTTCTGGAGGGTTAAATATGCTGCTATAGACATCTGTAACTTGAAATGTTTGCATAAACATACATTTTCATTTCTCTCAGTGCATCCCTAGGAGGTTTGCTGGGTTGTATGATAACCTCTGTGTTTACCTTTTTGAGGAACTAGATTTATAACATGATTTCAGTAATGGTCACACAGTGTCTACAATTGTCAGAACTTACAAAATTGTACACTTAAAATTGGTCAATTTTATTCCATGTAAGTTATACTGCAATAAAGTTAATTTTTAAAGCAAAAAAAGTTGATATCAAACAGGGGGAAAAACATGAATAACCCTGAATTATGCACTTCACGGATGCACAGTGCTGAAATTAACAAAATGCTGCCAAATCTCTATTCACTGTTCTGGGTAGCCCCGGCCATGTCCAAAATCTCCTATGCCTACTCGAGACATTGTGATAGGAACATAGGCACTAGAGAGAAAAGACCTGGGTTTCATTCCGGGGGCCATCACCTACCAGCAGGTGGGTATGTGGGATGCTAGTTCACTTGCCTCCAAATCTCTCCTGTGTCAAGGATCCACCACGTCCCCTTGGCATTTCTCTCACCCTTTGCAAAAAGCATTTTCTGTAAGCATTTCAGATTGGGGGTTCCTTCTTCGATCTTACTCTGTCTGCTTTCCATCTTTCCACAGTTCTTCATAGTTTCTGGGAAGATCTTGTCCCTGGAAGATTCATACACGTGTGTGTGTGTGTGTGTGTGTGTGTGTGTGTGTGTGTGTGTGTGTTCTCTCATTTTTAAGGTCCTGGAACAGAACACTGTGTACTTAGTCCACCATCTTGTATCTCTCAGAGCTCAGTTTCCTGATCTAAATATTACAGTCTTCCACCCTCAGTGTTGTTAGAAGAACCAAATAGCATAATGAATGTAAAAGAATCGTATAAAAGAGAAACCTAATGAAAGGCTTATAATTAAAGCCAACGTGTTCTCTAGAGTGAGTTAAAAGCCAGACATGGGATTTCTCATTAAGAACCTAACTCTTTCACTAATAAAATTTTCTCCTATATGTATGTCCTACTTGAGTCCTCCCACTCTTCCCAGGAAAATTCTAAAGCTCATTTATCCACAAAGACAAATTAAATTAGTGCTGGGTTTTTAGATTGAGAAATAGATGATGGATAGATAGATAGGTAGATAGATGATAAAGATAGATAGATAGATAGATAGATAGATAGATAGATAGATAGAAGATATATAGGCAGAGGATAGAAAGAAAAAGTTGTTTCTTGTTTTCTAATATTGTAAAGGAATATTAAATGTACTTATAGGTATCTATTTAAGTCATGAAACTAGGGCATTGGGGTGGTTCAGTCAGTTAACCATCTGTCTCTGGCTCAGGTCATGATCTCACAGCTCCTAAGTTTGAGCCCCACAGCTGGCTCTGTGCTGACAGCTCTCTCTGCCCCTCCCCTGTTCCTGCTCTGTCTCACTCTCTGTCTCTCAAAAATAAATAAACATTTAAAAAGTAATGAAACTGAAGTCAAATATATAGGAAAACCTTCCCCTGGAGTGGTCTACAAAAATTCTGCCTTCAAACATAATGAAAATACATCCGTCATCCTTTCTCCATCACATACAACATAAATGTGAAATTCTCAGACTTTTTAGCTTCTCTCAGCAAACAGAAGTAGGTTCCGGGCTCCTAATTATACAAAATTGCAGTACGAACACTCTCGTGATAGTGTCTGCTCAGTTGGGCCTGTAGCTGCCCTGTCAGAGGTTTTCTAGAAACAACAGGAAGTGCCACAGGAGAAAGAATGGGCAGGGAGCCAACGTCCGAGCTGGTGGACACCCGAGATGAGAATGGGTTGCATGGCCAGACCTGACTTACGCTTGCTCCACAATCAAGTACGGGTTCCAAATGACACTAACCATTTAACACCTTAACAAGTAACCCATATGTGGCACCAAAGCATGCAGATATCAGATCTAAATGCCAACTCTCTTTAGCTAACAAAGGAAAGATTGAATTTGGCCAGAATGATCAAACACGAAAACCTATTCGCAATCATTTCCACTGGCCAATGGAGGAGGTTGGACAGAGCCCACAACCAGGAGACCAAACAAGGTTAGGAACTCACACGGGTGCCTGGCTGCTGTGGTGCAGCACGTCAGGCTGAAATGAGAGGGCAGTTGTGACCAGGACATTTGCTCACAGGACTTCCAATGCAATAGAGACTCATGTGAATATCAAGTAATAGAGAGTGACATTCCTTATGTTGTGTCAGTTTTAAAATCCAGTGAGATGGAGATATAGATGTCAGCTCCTAGGACAGGCTGGCTTCACTGCCTGTGGACATCACACTGCCAGCACCTGTCCGCCCAGCAGGTTGTGTGCCTTCAAGTGGAGACATACACGTGATCCCTCCCCAGCCTCTCCTCCCTGGGCTGCAGTGGCTGTAAAGGGGGTGCCTCCCCTCGGTCTGTCCCAGCACATGGAGAGCAGTCAGGGGAGACCACTCATAATTATTTGATGCAGATGGTCATTTCATTAGCATATACACCACACAGCCTGTTACAGGGCGTTGAACTGCCTATCAATCCCTCCTCCTGCACAAGCCTTCGGGCTACCAGGCAGTATATTTTAAGCAAGGAAGAACCTTCTCAGACCAATCTGGATGCTCGTTTTGTGAGACAGGTGGAAATGTTTTGGGAAACCCTGAAAGAATGACAAGTTCTGGGTTTGTGCAACTTAAGAGTCAGACACAGACACAGAAGCTCGCCCGTTCCTAAATGAGGTCATCAGCGTGTGTGGAATTTATTGTTAGTGCTGGTAGGCTTGTCAGCCCTCATTCCATGGGTTCAGACTATGTGAATCCATAGAAGGTTGTAAATCATAGAAATGGACCCTACCAGGGGCACCTAGAGAGCTCAGTCGGTTAAGCCTCCAACTCTTGATTTCGGCACAAGTCATGATCTCACAGTTTGTGAGTTCAAATCCTGTATCAAGATCCATGCTAATAACATGGAGCCTATTTAGGATGCTCTCTCTCCCTCTCTCTCTGCCTCTCCCCTACTCTTGTGTACTCTCTCGCTCTCTCAAAAATAATAGAATTTCAAAAACATTAAAAAAAAGAAAAAGAAATGGACCCTCACAGTAATGCCAAGCTAAGACTCATTCTGAGTATTCACTGGTCCCAGAACAAAGAAAGGAGCCCAGCAGCAGGGAATGTCTGGAAACTCAGATCTCCACATTTTAAAGTGGGAAGGGAACTTAAGGGACACAAGAGCAGGCGGTTTCACAAGCATTGTTTGAGCAGCACGTCTCATTTGCAAATAACATCTCTGAGTGAGTGCAGGTGTTTAGAACAGGAAAAGCAAAATAGTTTTGAAGGAGAGTTTTGGGGCCCGGAGCCTGGTCGACCTATCTCCCCACCCTCGCTCCGAGACACCACAGGAGAGCTCTCAGAGGAAACCTCTCCTCAGAACATAGCTTGGAAAACACCTGTTAGCAATGTTCTCATTGTTTAGAAGGAACGGAGCCCCGGGGGGAACCTCATCTCCCTCTTCTGCTGCCATGCGGACACCATGGACTCTGAAGCATTGGGAGCAAAACTGCAGTGACCTACTTGGACAAAGAGAGGTTCAGTTCATCTTCAGCCCTGAGTTCCCTCACACATACAATGAGATTCCCCTGAGGGGTTACAGCATATAGACCACCCAATATAGTCTAAAAAGCCCCTCAAAAGACAACTTGATCTAGCCCTGTGCCCTGCTTCCAGCTCTGTGCCATCGAGAGCACACACCCGGCCCATGCCATGTATTTTGTGGGAAATTTATAAGAAGTTCCCACCAGGGAAAAAGAAACGGGGAGGCAGGCAGGCATCTGAATCTGATCAATAAGGACAGACCATCTGTGAGAATATATGACCTTCTACTCCCGCCCACCCGCCCCTCAACAGGATTTTGCTGGGTGAGTTATCTAAATAATCGCACTTTGCCTGGCTTTCTGTAGACAAGGCAGGAAAAAAGATCATTCCTGTTCATGAACAGAAATATCCTCAGATTCCTATCCATATATCTTCTGTGCATTTTAAAGCCTTTTAACAAAAACTTGCACCATTCTTAAAAAACGCCAGCTCTCCGGGAAGCCTATCTTAATCTCAGAGTACAAGGTTGATTTATATGCCGCGGCGATCATGACTACGACGCTGTAGCCACATTTATTTAATGGTTCACATAAGGCTTCTTGCTCAGTGCAGTCTCCATGCATCTTCTCACTAGTCAAGTCAACATCAGTGCCTTTTTAAAAACATAGTAAATCTCTTTGATTGGGACTTGAGGCTGGAATCATTCAATTTGTGTTCAACTCAACTGTCTTATCACCGTGTGTGCCAGGCTGTTCCTGGCATGTCCAGCTCTGGCCTGGGATGCCTGCACATATAAGCAACTAACAGGAGCATTCGAGCAGGACAGACAGGCCTTCTCTGGCTCTCCCACCACTGGGACCCAGTGATGACGGACAGGGAAATGTCACGTGACCATTACTCTAAAAATAATAAGGCTGCTTTTCCCACACAGAGAGAGTGGCCTGAGTACAGCCCTGTTCATTTCAAAGGCGAAAAGACAGATGCATTTATGTTGCCTAGGACTGATCTCAGGCAGTCTCCCAAATGCCGGGGAAAAATATATCTGTTCGAAACTTTTTTTAAGAACAGCATTTCTCCTGAAATTTTAATGCTCTTTTCTTTCCTTTTTATTCATTCATTCCATCACCTGACATTTACTGAGCAACTACTATATGCAGGCATTATCCTGAGCACGAATGCATTCACTCACTCCCTCGTGATGGGCTGGTTCATTTATCAACCAGGTACTAAACAACTGTTTAGGGTCATGAGCCTTGCCGGGTGCTAGGCAAACGTTGAACAAAGACACTAACCCTCTTTAGGAGAAGGTCAAGAGGCATTAGTGCTGAGTCAGTGGCTATTTAGTACAAGGTCATTGCAGAGGGCTCTCAGGCCACTGTCTCATTCAAGACTCACAGCAATTCTGGGGCGCCTGGGTGGCTCAGTCAGCTAAGCATCTGACTTCAGCTCAGGTCATGATCTCACGGTTTGTGGGTCTCTGTGCTGACAGCTCAGAGCCTGGAGCCTGCTTTGGATTCTGTGTTTCCTTCTCTCTCTGCCCCTTCCCCACTTGTGCTCTGTCTCTGTCTCTGTCTCTCAAAAAAATAAATAAATAAATAAATAAATAAATAAATAAATAAAATGTAAAAAAAATTTTTCAAAGACTCACAACAATTCTGGCTCCAGTGTGCAGATGAGGACACCAAGGACCCAGACAGCTGAAGGCACCATGTCAGGCCCTTCTAATTCCAATGATGAAATTCCTTCTAGCTCACTAATGACTATAGCATAAGACAAAAGGGATGTGCTATAAGAAAGAGACATAGAGAATAACGTACAGTACTATCGTTTCCATCCAAAGATGACGGTAATTTCTACTTTTCTTTGTGTAGCTGTGTTTAAAGAGATGAGCAATGTGGAAAAGAGTTTGGCAGTTGCTCAAAAAGTTAAACAGAATGACTATATGAGTCAGCAATACCACTCCTGGGGACATACCCAGAGAAATGAAAACATTTCTTTATACAAAAATATGGACATAGCAGAATTACTCATAAATAGCCCCAAAGTGAAAACAACCTAAATCTTCATCAAATGATGAATGGATAAACAAAAAGGGGCATGGCCACACACCGGAAGATTATTCAATCACAGAAAAGAATGAAGTACATCCCACAATGTAGATGAACCTTGAAAACACCATGCCAACGGAAGGAAAGTAAACGCAGAAGGCCACAGATTGTGTGATTCCATTTATATGAAATGCCCAGAATAGACAAATCATCCACAGACAGAAAGTTGATGGGTGGTTGTGGGGGGCAGTTAGGAGGGGAGAAGGGAGAGTGACTGCCAACTGGTACACAGTTTCCCCTGGGGAATGTTCTAGAATCAGTAGTGATGGTGGCGCAATGAACTGTACCCTTTAAATGGTGATGTCTGTGAAATACAAAGGATATCTCAGTTTAAGAAGAGAGAGAGAGAGGGCTGCCCTGAGGGAAGATGCCGTGAGGATTCTGTGTCCTCCTCCCCAGCTCCACCGAAGGACACTTTCCAGCTCCTGCTGCTTCAGCTGCTCCCAGTGGGGAGCAGAAGCTGGTCTGCCGGACCCCCAGCCCCAAAGCAGAGAAGCTGGGAGGGCAGCCCTTGGCAGAGCTGGAAAGCAGATGATGTTTATCTCCCTGGCTCCCAGCTGTCCTTTCCCGGAGCCGGCCCTGGGCTTAGTGGCAGAAGACCCGGGCCTAGACCCTGCCAGTAACTTGCATTTTGACTTCAGATAAGTCTTAGTGCTCTTTCAAATTGGCTAATTCATCAGATTTTTTTTGCCTTAAATAAATGAATGGAGAGGAGAGGGCTCGTCCTTATCCATTTTTTTTTCTCTTCTTGTTGGATGGCAGCTGCCACTTAACCTTGGGGAATGCTAAAAATCAAGCGAACAGCCGCTAGATGCAAATGCAAAGCCAATTAGCACTCAGCTTGCCACTTCTAAGGTGGACAGCTACAGATCTGGAAATCTCCTTCCAAGGAAACGTACCTCCATCAGGAGTACCCAGGGAGGCTGAGACGCTCACACGGTCCCGGAAGGGCTGGCTGGGCACTTCAATTCATTAAGTCATAGATCTTCAGAGCTGGAAGGGTCTTTCAGCTCATTTAGTTTAGGTCCCTCGTTTTATAAATGAGAAATCTGGGCCCTGGGCACTTACATTCCTTATCCCCAAGTCACAAGCTAATAGAGGCACAACCCCATTCTCTCCTGCCTCCTGCCCTGGGCTCTTTTTAACCCAGCACACTACTTCTGTAGAGTCATATCTTATCTGTTGAAATCCTGCGCCCAAGATGGTCAAAATACATTTGTCCTAACACCTGCGTCAAGCTTGACGCTTTCTGAACGCACTAGAGTCCAGACATTCAATTGTACTCATTTAGGGCCATGTTTGCAGGTCCAAGCAGAGCAGGACTCTAATTACATAGGGGGGAAAGCGATGATTATCATTTAAGGGGAAGTAAATGTTACTCCTAAAATCCTTATCTTAACTGTGAGAGTCTTAACTCACGAAGCTATTCCTCATCATCAAGCATCTGTTTCATGGATCAAGGTGATTCTGTGTGTGTGCACAGACATGAGTGTGCACATGTGTGTGTGTGTGTGTGTGTGACTTAGAACTCTTGACTGAAACAGAAAAAAAACCAACTCAAACTGGCTTATGAAGAAAGGAAATTTGTTAGCACACACAGGTAGACTTTAGGCAAGGCTTGATCTAGGTTTCTAAAATGTCACCAAAGATCCGATGTCCCTTTCTTTCTCTCTTGACTGCTCTCCTCCAAATTGGCTCCACGTTCATGGAGACTCACCTCATTCCAGAATGCACACGCTCTTACATTCAAGACCAGCAGAGAAGAATTAAGTATCCACTTCCCTGAGAGCCCCAACAAAAACGCAAAAATTACATCTCAACACCTCAGATGGGCTCAACAGAGATTCTTCTCTTCTTTAGAAATATTGCTCTATTTTCCTTCTCTCTGTGATATTACAGGCTAATTAATAAAGGGTCATTAAACACCAAAGAGAATTTTCTTTCCATTTAACCTTTATTTATTAATAAAGATCATCTCAACATCAAACCCTGCCTTTTGAAAAGTAGCTTCCTCACTTAGCTTGGACACCAAAAACACATTAATGGGGGAAAATGCTTACAAGAACCCTCTGCAAGGTCCACTCAATATTTTCTTTAGACTAAGAGATTATTCTTTGGAGGTTTGCATTGCTAATTATAATACACAGTTTGAGACCTTGGAATTGATCTAGTATGAAAAAAGACTAAAGCCTCCTGCTATCTGGGATGATTCATCAAAGCCAGAAGTGTGCCGTGTCACAGCCCCCCCCTCCCAAGAAAGAGGAAATTTCTGGAAACCACATTATTTTTATAGTCATTTGGATTGCCAAATACATTCGTGTTAGTCAGGGTCAGCCCCAGGCAAAATGTGAAGCAGGAAAAGTTGGATCTTCACTATTCACAACAATCCTCACCCTAAAATCCCTTTGGAGCAATGATTTTCTCACCTTTCAGTAGCCTTGACCATTCTCACACACCCACTAGTGCCCTCAATGTTGCACCCAGGATTCCCAGAATCCTCCTCTTTGGAGCCCAGGCCTCCCCTCTCCTGGAAACACTCCATCATCACTACCAACAAACAGTAGAACACCTTTCATGTGAAAGCATTTATGAAGTGAGTTGGACATCTGTTGCTTTTTTAACTGCCCTGTATCACTTTCCTTGGGGACCTGCCTCTTCCTTATTCAATGCAATTCTTAGGGGGCTATCAATCAAGGGGAAACACTTCCCTTGGCAAATGGGTGAGTTTGTCACTCCAGCTGGTCAGGACAGATGACTATGTGACCCAAATGAAACCAAAGTCCTTCTTAGCGATGGCTATTAAGGCTGAGACAGAGAGAGTATTTTTCTTCTGCTATGTGACCATGTGCCTTAGAACCATAGAAGCCTGACACACAGAGTCCATCCCTGGACCTGAGAATGAAACCAAGCCAGAAGAAAGCAGAACTCAAAACGGGGGAAGACATGGTCCTGAGAGCATCATGTGAGAACCGGATTGAGCTGCACTGAAACTTTCACCCCTAGACTTTCCATTTACCTAAGCCAAGAAATGATCTCTTTAGTTAGATTTGCCCATGCTATTTCTCTTGTTTTCAATCAAGAATCTTAACTGATATAACAAGATATGAAGAAATGTAAAGTATCAGCACTCTAGTATGTAACCAGCCAATGAGGGCCATGGCCATATGACCCAGGCAAGCAATTTTAAAAGGAGCCATCAACATCACAAGCTTCGTAGCAGAGCTCATTGCTTCCTAGAAATCTGTAACCAGCTGGCCAATCCTGCTGCCACATGGTGCCTACTCTTCACTTTTCTTTCTTGGCTCTTAGATCTCCATGCTGACTACAGGCACCCTCTTGCTTTCTCTTCCATTACCTTCATTCATTAGTCTCCTCTGAAAACTTTACCCTATATAATTTTGAAGGGCTCCTGGATTTCCCCAATGGACAGCAGATTTTCAGATTTCCTTCTCTCCCTATGATGTTACATAAACTTCCTCCAAACAACCCTCTGATGCACTCAAACCTCACTCTCTTGTACAGTTAGCACCCTCCTTGGATCATCACCAATTTCATCCCATCTTGTGTATCTCCCAGGATTCCCTAGCCCAGCCCTTGCAGCACAACTTCTTGACACATGAAGGAACTCATGTGTAGGACTTCTCTATCCAGTATCTTCATCAAAACCATCACCATCATCACAGCTATTATTTATCTGTCAAACACTTAGGTTCCACTGTGGCTAAACAATATATATCCATCATCCCAAGTTTGCTCCAGAAAGCATAGCTATAATCATTCCAACTCACTGAAAAGAACACCAGACTGAATGGTCACATCTCCTGAAACAGAACTAACTACCAAAACCCATAACCCAGGTGTACTCCTCACTCTCTAATCCCTGTCTGCCCTCACTTCCATGTTCTCTGTGATGATGGTGATGGTTTTGATGAAGATCCTGGATAGAAAAGTCCGATACATTGTTAATGAGAATAGGGTTGGTACCACACTGGGCCAGTATAAAGACATCAAGCATAAACTTGAACTAGTGATAAAAGATAAAAAAAAAAAAAAAGGAAGAAACTGCCAGACTTCCACCTGCTAGTGTAAAGCCAAGCAGGAATTTCTGGCAACTCTCTCAGAAATGATAATAGGTAACATTTACTGAATTCTTACTATGTACCAGATACGCACTCTTCTATATTTTGTATGCATACCGTCTCATTTATCCTCACACTTCCAAAGAGTTGGGTGCTATTATTCTTCCCACTTTATGCTGAGGAACCTGAAGTATAGAGATGTTAAGTAACCTGCCCAAAGTCCCATGGCTAGTCTGGCTTCAGAGTGCAAGCTATTAACAACAGTATGGTACCACTCAATGGTGTCATAAATCGGAACATCATTCTCCTGACATCTTCATCAACATAGACATTAGTGGAGGGTGGCCTAAAAGTGAAACAATGTTTATTGGTATATTGTTTCCTATTTATGTATAAGAAATGACCACAAAAATCAGAGCTTAAAACCCGTACAATTACTATCTCATGGTTCTGCAGGTCAGAAGTTTGGGCTGGATCCTCTGCCCAGTCAAGGAGCTGGCCAGGACTTGGGTCTCAGGGTCCCCTTCTAAGCCCCTGTAATTGTTGGAAGTATTCATTTCCTTGCAGCTGTAAAATTCATTAAGACTTACTTCTCTTTCAAGACTGGCAAGAGAATCTTTCTGACCTCAGGGAGGTCAGTCTCTCTTGTAAAGGGTTCATCTGACTGGGTCAGGTCCACCCAAAATAATCTCCCTTTTGACGAACTCAAAGTCAACTAAGTAGGGATCTTAAATACAGCTGCAAAACTTTTTCACCTTCGTCATACAATGTAACATAATCACCGGAGTGCTACACGATCACTTTTGCCATACTCCAACTGGCCAGACACACAGCATAGGTCCTATTCCCACCCAAAGGGAAGAAATTATATAAGGGCATGGGTCATAGAAATCACTCTAGAATTTTGCTTACAATCCCATCTCTACCAGGTCTTATATTGGTTAAGTAACTAGACTTGCTAGCCATAAATTGGACCCTCTCCAATGGATCTATCAGGGCCTTGATTTAGAGGCCAGAACCCCACATCTAGTGCCCTCCCAGAACCAGAACATGTCTTTTTATGACCAAGAACCCAGAGCCATATTAATTTCCAGGGTTAGTACTGGTTACCTTGATCCATTGCACAGATGTGCTTACCAGAACAGAGACACAACTACCCTACCTGGCAGAACAGCCCTGCAGTGACTCAGTGCTTTCAATATGGCCTCTGCATCAAAAGACTGAGGACTATCTGGACAATAAAGCCTGAACCAAAACAAGAACATCATCAATCCAAAGGGAAGAGGCACACGGTGCAATCCAGGTAAACCCACAGTGCTGCATGGACAGGCAACAATCACTGCTTCTCACTCCACCTAAGTTATTTCTTCTCGTCCTCTATGCCACTAACCGGGTCCCTGAGCACTCCAGGAGCTGACACCACCAAATAGGACATGTATGGTTGAAAAAATAACAACAGAGACATGATTTGACAAATGAATTGTGCAGGTAGTGAATATAAGGAAATCCGATGGAGGAGAGCTCAAGTCTTCTCAGATAACTTAGGAAATGCAAGAAAGAGATAAGAATTGAAGTGGAGAGTTGAGATAGAGTTGAATTTCAATGTCAGCAAGAGTGTATTTAAAGCAAGAGAATATGCATTCACAAAGGCACAAAGTCAAGACAGCAGAGGGCCTATTGAAAATCCTTTCCCTGCTCCTTTCCAATCAAACCAGACCTCCTATCTCCCATTCCTTGGGGCCCTAATCTCTTTCCTCTGATCTGATAAACTAATCCATGCTAAGGTGTACATGGATTGATGAGCAGCATATTTGCATTTTAATAGGGACCTTCTAGACAGAGAGCCTTAAACCAAAGTAATGGCTACAAATGTTGGTCATCTCTGGTACTATGATAAATTGGTAGGGAAGAAATAATAGGGCAAATAAGTTTTCATTTTCCCCTCAAATCCCTCTTTTTGCTTGTGGAGCTGGTGTTCATCTCAGAATTCAGAGTTTCAATAAGACTCAGTGTGTCTTAGTCCGAATGATAACTTTATACAGGCCAGAGCTATGCTATGGCCTGGCCTGGTCAGCTTTGCTGGACAGGCTGGGAAAGTCCCTGAACTACCCTAAAACACTGTAAATGTAACATATTGCTCTGGGATTTTTTTTTTCTAAATGCTCTCGAGTTTGGGAAATCTTAAGGAGCAATGATGAAGTAATAAACATAAACACCAAGAAAATCTCAACTATTTAAAAAGATTATAAATAGCAACAAGTCTCTTCACCATTATGGTTTTATTTTTCTTTAAGTAGTAGTAATAGTACCTTTGCTCTGGAAAAGATGTTCTATAGGAACATAAAATAGGAGGTAACTATGACTCTGTTAACATTTTTTCTACTCTGGCTCCCATTCATTTCTTTTCAAATCAGGTAGTACTTGCCATCAAACCAAAGTTAAATTCTGTAGTATCACTGAAACTGAATGAAATATGTTAATGATCCACAAAATACACAAGACTATGGGTCCATGATGGAAGAACTTGTGAATTAATTTTTGAGACAAGAGGCAAAAGGTTGGTTTGGACCCTGTACTTGAGCTTCTTTTGGGGCATGAGTAAGTTCATAACCTTTTTGGACTTTATGATTCCCATTAGCAAAATGTCGGCAATGCCTGGTCGACCACAAAATAATGTCATGATAGCTTGCTGAAATCTTTTTTGAAGACCCAACTAAATACAAAATCTAAAGTATTAATTATTTTGTATTATTTCACTCATTACAATTCAGCTTTCAAACATAAGGGAATGTATACAAGGTTACTTTTGTAGGCATTCTATAAAGACTTCAAAACCAAAGTCTATAATTAAGTATATAATTAACTTTTACCACATCCATATAATAGAAAAATTGGCCTCCTCCAGTGGACTTTATTGGAACATTGATTAAAGTCAAGCTATTATAGTAAAAATGGCTATTGTTGGCTACAGAGTAGTACCTAATATTATATCAAGTGTTTCTGGTTCTCAGAATAATGATACCTTTAAAGACTTTTTTTTTTCAATTCCCAGAGGAACTGTTATAGGTTTCTTACTTTCTCTGGAGTTTAACATATGTACAATTTCAGACCAAACACATTTCTTTTAAAAACCCACATATCAAAATTGTGCACTGCATCTTAATGCCGCCTGTGCCCCAGTATGTAATTTGTTTGGGGTTTTTCTGTTGCTTTTGTTGTTGTTGTTGCCTTACTTTGAATAAGTAAATTAACCAATGAATGCCTGAGGACACGCAGCACATGTTCAGGGTTTGTGACACAGGAGGGCATAAAAGCAAGGATGGTAATATCTGCTAATAGAACTTCCCATCCCACAAGGGGGTTTTCATCTCTTTTGTTTACACAATTTAAATAGGCAAAGCTACCCCTTTAAATGACATGAACCTTTTGTCCCTATGAGATTTCGGTTATCAGGCCACAGTCTGTCAGTTTGAAACCATTTCCTTCCCAATTAGCTTGCAGTTGGGTGGTGCGTCGTGCTGTTTCGAGGTTTCTCTACCTTCATCTGACCTTCAGCATCATCTGCAGAGCTCTCTGTTTAGCACCAAAAGTCACAATCAATGCAGAGAGGCACCTGGTGTGTTAGCTCAAGAATTTCGTGCTTGAAACCTTACAGCTTGAGAGGATTTGGAGACCGTGTTTTATCTGTAGTTGAAGGTTTCCTCTGTGACCAGGAGACTTTCTCTTCCTAGGACTGCAGGGAATAAAAACCCAGAACAATCTCCATGCATTCAAGGCATTAGCAGCAGGAAACACCTTTCTTGGCAGACTCTACCTTTTCAACCCTTATCTTGTTTTAACTGCAATTTGGGCTGCCCATTTCCCCTGCAGCCAATTTTCTCTAGCTATGCCCATTTCCCTTCCTTCCTGCTCCAGAATGATCGCCTTCAGACAAAAGGCAATGACCGAAACATTCTTCCTTACACTCTTCTCTCTCTCTCTGCCATACCACTCAATTGTAAAATAGAACTGGACAGCAAAGAATAACAACATAAGTTGGAAAAACTTAATGAATCAAGGGCAAACACCTAGACTGTCCAAAAAGATCCCAGAGCACATGTAAAATAAATACCGGCTCACCCAGCATTCACATCGTCTGAGACCAAATCCTTCTACCAGAGTGAACTACAGCATCTGATAACAGTCAAAGGCATAATTAAGGAAACCTTTCAGTCAAAATATAAAAGAGATACCTGCTTCCATGAATGCAGCAGGGTGTCATTAAAGCGCTGGAGGGAATGCAGGAAATATCCTAGGATCACTTAAATGTTTTTCAAGTAGAATCTTTAAAGAGTTACAAAGTTTTTTCTAGGCAAAATAAAAACTCATTTTGAAATTTCAAAAGGCGTGAAGCCTTAAATATAATTTGTTTCTGCCTTGTTCTACCAGCAATGGAACTGTGGCCCCCAAAAAGCCAAGACCCACCCCCCAGCCCCGATCCTGATGGATTTCAGCAGCATAGCCACACAGTTAAGTTCAAAGGCGAGCTTGCCTAACTCCAAGCTCATTGCTTTTCCATACTGTTCTCTGGGAATGAGAAGAGGCTTGAGAAGTAACAACGACGGAAAAGAGAGGTCTAAGTCTTCAAAATTGTTTATTCTACATTTTATTTAAAGTCTGCCTCTCGTGACATTGAAATCATCAACCTTTTGCTGGGTGAAAACTCTGAAAAGGAAGAGAAATTGCAATCTGACCTAAGAAGTTGGTCTGACAAAGGAGTAGAGTTAAGAAGTGTCACCAGGGTTAAACCTAAGCATCCAGGCCACACAAAGCAGCCCTAAGTGAGCTCATTGTACGAGGAGCACTAGCCTGAAAATCAGCACTGCCCCGAGCACGTCCATCTGTCAATCAGAAAACATTAGGGCGGGTACTTAGAGACCAAAAGCAATGGGTTTCCCAGTGATATCTTGGGAGGATCTACTGCAATTTGTGGCAGAAAGCCATCTATCACTCCATCATGATGATGACCACTGTTGTCGACATCAACTGTCCGCCTAGACACCCACCGGAATGGCTACATTTTAAATGATGGACAGGGGCACCTGGGTGGCTCAGTCTGTTGAGCGTCTGAATTTGACTTCGGTCATGATCTCACGGTTTGTGGGTTCGAGCCTGGTGTCGGGCTCTGTGCTGACAGCTAGCTCAGAGCCTGGAGCTTGCCTCAGATTCTGTACCTCTCTCTCTCTCTGACCGCCCCCTGCTCGCGCTGTCTCTGTCTCTCAAAAATAAATAAAAAACATTTTTAAAAATTGTAATAAAAAATAAATAAATAAATGACAGAAAACACCAAACACTAGTAAGGGTATGGAGCACCTAGAACTACCATGCATTATGACCCATTAAAATGGGCTAACAGCTTTGAAAGGGTCCAACAGTTTCTTATAAAACTATACACCTACCCTCTGACTCAGCAAGCTTCTCACACACATTAACCCAAGAGCAATAAGACATATATTCACAAGAAGACTTGCACAAGAATATTCATAACAGCTTTTTTAAAATTTGAGAGAGAAAGAGAGCATAAAGGGGAGAGGAGGATGAGAGAGAGAGAGAGACAGAGAGAGAGAGAATCCCAAACAGGCTCTGTGCAAAGTCCCAACTCAGAGGTCCATCTCACAAACCATGAGATCATGACCTGGGCTGAAATCAAGAATCAGACGCTTAACCAACTGAGCCACCCAGGGGCTCCCATAACAGCTTTCTTCATGGAATCCTAAAGCTAAGAAAAGACCATCAGTGGGAAAGTGGATAAACAAACTATAGCAGGTTCATACAATGAAATACCACCTGGCAATTAAAAAGGAACAAAGCACAGATACACACAACGAGATGAATGGATGGACGCGTGTCATAAACATTATGCCGCGTGGATGAAGCCTCGAACGCGAGTACAGTGGTGGAAAACTCGGAGCAGTGATTGTCTCTGTCAGTTAGGGAGGGGAGGCAGGGACAGCCTGGAAGAGATGTGAGGAAACTTTCTAAGAAGATGGTAGAATTTTTGTCTTGAGGGGGGCTGGAGTGTTTATCAAAACTCAGTAAATGTGCATATAAATCTTACATCAAAAGAAAATTATAAACAAATATCGAACTGAAGTTCAACGTGTGCTTCATGAATTATTTATGAAGAAGTACACTGATGTCTGCAACTTACTATGAAATGAATCAAACAATGGTAGAGTCCTAATGATAGAAGTATGGCTAGATAGATGATTAGATGGATGAATAGATAGCTATAGGTAGATACATGATAAAATAAGTACAGTAAAATATTAATGGCAGAATCTCAGTGGTAGTATACAGATATTCACTACAAAATTCTTTATCTTTGCTGTATGTATGAAAAGTTTTATAATAAAATGTAGGGAGAACTCGTTTGCAATTTAGGACTATGCTCATCTATATTAGCAAGTCTCTCTGTCTTTCTCCCCCCATACACACACACACACTATCCTGTTTTCTAGGAGTTTCCACTCCCAAATGTAAAGTTCATTAATTTGGCTGTGAACACATCAGGAAGAACTTTCCCGAAGGGTCCATTCAGCATACCCAGGAAGAAATGGGATGAGCCCATGGCAAGTTGGTGCTCTCTGACCAGCTTGGGCTTGATTTTGGATCTAATACTTAGAAGAACTCTTCTACATTCATTAAGCCTTCCTCTTCCCATCTGTACAGTAGCCCATCATCATCACCCTCGTCACCTCTGGGAGTCGGTATGAGGATTAGAGATGACCTTGGTCACAGCCAATCCTTACCTGCTACCAAGGATCAGCATGCAGACCTCCCAGCGGGTGGGGCATTTGACAAGCAACGCTCAATTTTGTTTTAACAGGTCACCTCAACATACTAGGTAGTTCGTCATTTAGGGAAAACTAGGCCTGAGAAATGCCCTGTCTAGAAACATACCGCATTAACACCCTAACTTCCTTCCAAGTGTGTCAAATATAATCATCTGGAGGTGGTGTGGACTCGGATGAGAAGGAAGGTCCATGCCCTTTGTACATAGCACAGCACTGTAGAAGTCAAAACAATCTCACTGAGCTGGGGGCAGTCAGGGCACCAGTGTTCCTTGTTCATTTTTGTAATTTTTCTAATTTTAAACACACGCAAGGGCACATCATTGCCTTTACACTACTGGAAGGTTGTCTTGAAGAGTAGGCTAAATTAAACCCTCTTAGCCAGTTGCTTTCTTATTTTCTCATGAAGACCTCCCACCCCTCACCCCTCCGCAGACTGTAACTACTTCATCAGCACTTCCTCGGCCTGCACAGGGGCCTGACATGCTAACAATAAGCACTCTGTTTCTCACAACTGTGCTGGCGCCAAAAAAAAAAAAAAAAAAAAAAAGTTCTTTGTACCACTCCAAGATTAAAACCTTCCCCTCATTTCACGAGAATGCCTGTGTTTAGATGTTATGAATTCTTAGGAAAAACTGTACCAACGTAGCCCAAATTATATATACTTGTCATATATATCAGACTTTTTGAGGACTCTATTTTTTAAGATGTCCACGGGGACTTTGTTCCCATCTTCCCTTCTGGAAAGCCAGAGCACCCCCAAACAGGAAAACATGGGATAATGGCAGTCACAGAGAAAGCCAACACAATGCTCTGATTAACCCTCCTTGCCTGCCGAGAACATTCCCTTGGCAGTGTCATAAATAGCACACACTACTTTGGGACCGCTGCTTCTGATTGAAAGACTTTGATTATGGGTTCAAAGGACAGCCCGTAATATGGAAATCTGAGAAGTGGCAGCCAAGGTAACTTGGCACTAGCCATCCAAACAGGGTAACCTGTGAGCTAACTATAAAACCACACGTTATGTGAGGGTATAGCAGACCTGCCCTAGAGGAGACCCTAGACACTATTTTCCCTGTGCACGGGTAAGGCTGACTGAGCCTCTCTGCCGCGGAACCAACCCACAAGCAGGCACCGCGTCCATTCGCCTTGGCACACAGAAGGCCCTCGATAAATGTGGGTTAGACTAAATGACAAAGCTGCAGGGTGGAGGCGGGATGGTGTGGGGTCTGCATGCGTAGGCTCTGGAGCCTCTTGGGTTCAAATCTTGGCCCTGCTACTTACTAGTTATGCCAACGTGGACAGCTCTCTAACTTCAGTGCTCTTTCCTCGTCTGTCAATGGAAATAAAATGACTGCCAGTCTCAGGGGATGGTGAGGATTGAAAACGTTAACACACGTAAAAGCACAACTGATGGTCAGTACTACATAGATGTTAGCAACTGTTTTCATTCTATCAGAGCAGGTAAACAGGAGTACAATTTGCATGAGAACTCCAGAGGCCTTCTTGGGAGAAAATAAGAAAAAAACCGTTGAACTAATAATAGGGCATCTGACTATTAACCCTAAAAAAATGAGAGATATTGGAGGAAAAACCAAAAAGACAATCCCCATGTTCCATTGTTATTCATATAGCACTTCCATTCAGCCTTCCAACTGTCACAGTTTGGACCACAAATTGTTTGATCACCCAACACATGATCCACCTTCAGACCCTGGTTCAGAGTGAGTGAAGAATACAGCCGATTTATCCCCAAAAGGTGACCTTTGAGGACTTGCCCACTCTGGTTCAGAAGGGCCTATTCCAAGTTTTTTTGGTGGGGCCACCATAAAATGCAAAGAGCAAGACGCATAGATCAACAGAGTTGTAATTCAGTGGGGTGAGGAGAGATACCCTCCAACTTCAAAAACACTGGAGCTTTAGCAGAGCACAAGCCAACAGAGGGGCAGCATCAGGAGAAATGGACGTGCAGGGAGAGCCGAGCAAAACACCCACACAGTGGCAGCAGTGTTAGAGAAAGCTTGAGGTCTGCCATAGCTGTGATGACGGACGACCGCAGTAGCCAAGCCCCCGTGGACGCTGGGGTAGGTTACCAAGCATCCTCAATTCCATCCTCCAGCAAAGGGGAGGCCTTGATAATTTAGACCAGGAGGCCCAGAAACCATACTGGGACTGGTGCCTTCATCTAGCACACAGTAGGTACATGACAAATTCTCTTTCTGAAACGCAATTCTGATCGCTCTACCCTTGGTCCTTAGGCAAACCTTCATCATCTGTTCACAAAACACCTGCTGGCTCCTAAAGGTAAGCTGCAAATATGTAAGCCAGGGAGCAAGACACCTGTCTAGAACACTCCTCACGTATTCCTCACATATCTCTGGTGCTGACCTTTGCCACAGCTTTGACCTCATGAATCTATACTCTATATCAGCAGCAGCAGCAGCATCCAGATGTAATTTGCATACGGCATTATATTAGTTTCAGGTATACAACATAATGGCTCAACACTTGTATATGATACAAAATGAATCACCGTAATAAGTCTAGTTGGCATCTGTCACCATCCACGGTTACAATTTCTTTTCTCTTTTTTTTTTTTTCTCATGATGAGGATTTTTAAGATCTGCTCTGGATCCTGATGGCGGCCTCTGACCAAGGATTCTTGTACAAACCTTGGATAGCAAACCTTGTGTTCACCTAGACTGCCAATAAGCTGGCCCTGTGCTTCCCAGCTTCTCCCTGCCCAGTAGAAACTCCCCACTCCAGGCTGGTTCTCTCAGGAGCAGGAAGAGTGACAGCCACAGAGCAGGCACAAGTGACCCCTGAACGAATGGAAGAATGTGTTTGGGGATAAATGCTCGTTCCTGTTTCCAGGCAGAAGGAACCGCGCCAGCATCAACGCGCCTCACTTCTCTGCACATTCTCTCTCATTCCTCGCCAGGAAAGAAAGGCTAATGCCTCTACTTGGGGAATTCAGGGCAAATCATCTGGTAGTCCCTCGCTCTCTGCCCTCCGATGAAAGGATCTACGTATAGGAGAGCTCTACTTTTTCCCAGAGATGTCTGCACGGAGAGGGCAAGTCTGCCAAACCCCAGGTTATGCGACTGGCAGCCGCTCACCTCCAGAAGACAGTCGTGCTCTCCAACATCAGCTACACCTGCCTCACACCTCTTCCTTGGCAGCCAGCTCTGGAGAGGAATTCTCCAGCTCCTAAGTACAGTGGCCAGGACTGTATAGACACACCGAGAGCATTCTTTTTCTTCATAACTTCATGGCCAAAGGAACCACAATTATTCACTTTCAAGGCATGAGTTCATCCATCTGAAATTATGCTCATTCTGAAGCCAATAGGAGGAGCCAGACCAAAACCGGAGCCCTTCCACTTTCATGTCTTGATCAAACCCCTGGTCTAAGCACACATCCTCCCATTTGTATTGTGCAAGGGAGTGTGGAATTCATGTAGACAGCCACGAGAAGGAGGAAGACACGAAGTAGGCGGTGTCATTATGTCTGAGTCAACAAGGAAGAATGTGGTGTGATCAAACAGTCCTGCCAAATACAGACAGTAAACCCCCTGGAACCCACACAGCTGTGCGTCACCTGGGACCCCGGGGCTGCAGAGGAAAGCCAAGCTGTCCGTTTAGAGGGGAAGAGCTGATCTTTCGAGGGTTAGCATGTCCCTGAAATGGTCTTGCCCTCTCTAAGGGTCACTGCTCCTGCAATGGTTCAGAACACAGAAGCCATTCCCTGGAGAACCTGTTCTCAAACTCTTTGGTCCCGGGACCTCTGTACACTCTCAACAATCAGTGAATCCCGACGGTCTTCTGTTTACGTGAGTTGTACCTCTACAGTAGAAATTAAAACAGAAAATTGTTAAATATTCATGTCGAAGTTTATTTTATTTCTTTATATTTGTTTTTGAGAGAGAAAGAGAGACAGCGTGAGTGGGGAAGGGGCAGAGAGAGGGAGACAGAGGATCCAAAGCAGGTTCCGCACTGTCAGCAGAAAACCCGATGTGTGGCTCGATCTCATGAACCATGAGGTCATGACTTTAGCTGAAGTTGGACAATTAATTGCCTGAGCCACCCAGGTGCGCCTGTAGTGCTCTATTTTAAAAAGAACAATAAGCCCATTACATGTTAATATAAATAAGACTTAGGTAACATAAATAGCGTTTTTATCTTTTAAAATAACCTGTATTTTCCAAAACAAAAATTAGTGAGAAAAGTAATGCTGTTGATGTTTTTGTAAATCTCTTTAACATCTGTCTTAGTCAGAGAACTAGATTCTGCCTCTGCATTCAATTTGATGCAATATGTTGTTTTAATTGATGTATTGGAAGAAAATCCAGGCTCATACAGAAAGGTAGTTAGGAAAGGAGGGCCTCATCGGCCCGCACGAGCGTCTTGGGGAAGTGCAGAGGCCCCCAGGCCCCGCTCGAGAACCAGCACACCTGCAGACCCTTGCAGTCATCAGGGAGGGACCCGGGAGGATTTCTCTCCCACTATCTCCTCTTTGCCGCACTGTGACCCCATCCCTTCTGCTTTCCCCTCTTTCTTCTCAATGTAGGTCATGAAGAAAAGTCACATCTTAGGGGCGCCTGGGTGGTTCAGACCATTTAGCATCTGACTCTTGGTTTTGACTCAGGTCATGATTTCACAGTTTGTGAGTTTGAGCCCTGCATTGGGCTCTGCTTTGAAGGTGCAGAGCCTACTTGGGATTCTCTCTCCCTCTTTCTCTACACTTTTCTACTTGTTCCTCTCTCTCTCTTTCTCTCTCTCTCTTTCTCTTAAAGCTTAAAAGAAAAAGAAGAAGGAAGAAAGAAAAGTCACGTCTGAGAGTATCTTCCACTCAGAATCCTCCCCCACCCACCCACTGTCAGACCGCCAAGTAGAGTGTGGGTAAAACCAAACTGGCGACTGGTCTGGAATACTCTCTGCTATGAACAACCCCTGGGAACCCGGGCCATCAGCAGGCAGGCTTACTGCATATTGGACCATCCAAACTCTGGTTATGTCTTTTTCCATTGAAAACATCATTCCTTGAGGTACCTGACTGGCTCAGTCAGAGGAGGGTGCAGCTTTTGGTCGTGGGTTTGAGCCCCATGTAGAGATTACTTAAGTAAATAAATAAACTTAAAAAACGGGGGCGGGGGGCAGAGGCACCTGGGTGGCTCAGTTGGTTGAGCATCCAACTCTTGATTTCAGCTAAGGTCATCAGCCTAGGGTTGTGGCATCGATCCCTTGTCAGGCTCCACACTAAGCACTGAGTGTGGAGCCTGCTTAAGGTTCTCTCTCCCTCTGCCCCTTTCCCCCTGCTCTCACTCTCACTTTCTTTCTTTCTAAAAAAAAATAATAAAAATAATAAACTTTTTCAAAAGCCATTTCAAAAAATTTTTAAAGAAGTAAGTAAAGAAGTAAATAAATAAAGGCATTTCTTCCCTTTATCTACTCTTCCTTCCTAGTATCATCCAAGTCTCCCTGTAGGCCGAGTGGTTGTACAACAGTTAACAACCCCTGGGGGCATCTGGTGGCTCAGTCAGTGGAGGATGCAACTCTTGACCCAGAGATGGTGAGTTTGAGCCCCAAGTTGGGTATAGAGTTTACCTAGTTAAAAAAACAAAGACCCCTGGGTGAGACTCATCTAAACACAAAGAAAGTTCCCCCAGAAAGAGATACAGAAACAATCCTGAGAGATGTTAGGCAAAAGTCAAGAGGAGAGGTAAAGGAAAGAGGGCCTATGTGCAGGAATCTTCCATGTGTTCCGTGATCTTTTCACACATATTATTTTGAAAATAATAATTTTATAAAAGTAGATATTTAGGCCCCAGAGCAGGAACGAAAGTTTGAATTAAAAATTACAGGGGTGCCTGGGTGGCTCAGTTGGTTAAGCGTCCAACTTCAGCTCAGGTCATGATCTCATGGTTCGTGGGTTTGGGCCCCACATCAGGATCTGTGCTGACAGTTCAGAGCCGGGAGCCTGCTTTAGATTCTGCATCTCATTTGCTGTCTGCCCCTCCCCTACTTGTGCTCCGCCTCTCAAAAAGAAATAAAGGAAAAAATTTTTAAAAACAAAGAATTATAATACCCCCATCAAGGACCAGTCCATCTAATAAATAAGCACTCTGTGTTTACTCTCCTGGTAACCCTGGCTGAAAGTCAGCCAATGGACAGCCTAATCATGTGAGGTTTTCCCAGGCATTTTCTCACACTAGGATTAGAGTCCATTTCTTTAGAGGTTATTATTGATTTCTGTAGACCTCAGAATCCTTGGCCTTCCCTTCCTATTGCAAATTTAGTTAAATGAGTGAGTGATACTTGTTCAAATGTCTCAAATAAGACAAGTAGCCTCCGCCCCACATTCTCTGTACAGTCTGGCTGCCGAGCTATCCCAAGGGCAAAGGCATCAGCCACAGCAGCGGTTCCGAGGTGTCCGTGCACCTCAGCTACTCACCATCACCACACTCTAGTGTGTGCTCCTGGAGGTGCTTCCACACACCCCTCCGCTCCCCAGAGCAGAGGGCTTTCCTCCTCCTGCACCCACTGACCCCCGTCCTGCTAGTGTGCCTCTCCTTTGTCTTCCTCACTTTAGGACCCTGCTTTGCACATAAAAAATTGCTTAGGGACACCCTGCCCAGGCTCTGCCCTGGAAAGGAGCTCTTAAACCCGGAGTAAATTGTAATGAAGCTAGACATGTGGCAGGGGGAGAAAGGGGGTGATGTTAGTTCTCAGTCACCGTTCACCTTCCCCATGGTTCAAGAAAGCTCTTTTTTTTTAATGCTTATTTATTTTGAAAAGTGGGGGAAAAGACCAGAGAGGGAGGGAGAGAGAGAATTCCAAGCAGGCTCCTGGCCATCAGTGCAGAACTAGATGCGGGGCTCAAACCCACAACCCGTGAGATGATCACCTGAGCCAAGATCAAGAGTGGGACACTTAATCGACTGAACCACCCAGGCACGCCACAAGCAAGCTCTTTTTACCAGGTCTCCCTACTCCAATTTAAGAGAATATTATCAACCCCAGAAAGGGACTCTATCTCTTTCTCTCTCTGGCTGTCTCTAGCTAGAAGTCCTCAGAATGAAAGCCCTCTTCATCTGGCTTGTGGGTTAGAGTCACACCTTACTCGTACTTGGGTGCAGGCGTAAACGTACAAGCATTCCAACTCCTCTTTCCACATACATCCCACTCAGCTGCCGGTGCCCAGAGTCCCTGTGCTGCTGGGGGGCACTCCACCCCTCACCGCCAGGAGAGGAGAACACCCCCCATACCCCACGCCACTGCCACATGCATCTCATTAGAAGCGCATTCAAAGAAGTACATTAGCTGACAGGGCCCTCGGAAGGATTTTTCCCATTTCCCTACAAGTGTCCCCCAAAGGGAGATTAAGAACACTGTCTCGGTCTGCCTAGCGCTTTCACAGTGGTTCACAGCTACCCGTTCGCAGGAGATCAATCAACAGATATTTAATCAGCACCTACTATGTATCTATCACTTGGAGAGGCTCCGAGTGAGAAGCAAGGGAGACTAAAACATTCGCTCTGCCCTCCAGGAGAATGTGACCTATTTAGGAAGAAAAAGCTAACACAAAACAATTAAATGCTGCACCGTGTGGATCCAAATAATGGCGATAGTAGTAGGAAACTATACCCTAGAAGAGACAGAATTTATCTTAGGGCTTGGAAGATGGATAGGATTTAAACAATGAGAGGAGGGAGGTCACTAAAAGCAAGAGGAGATTGTATAATTAGGGGTGCTAAGGGGCTGGCACCAATTAGAAAGAAGGCTACCTCCCTGGAAGTCTTGGGCAACAGGGAGATTCGAGACCAGAGCATGGAAAGTCAGAGACTTTGGTACATTTGAACATAATGCTGATGTTTTCTATGCTTCATAATTTTAGATTTCCCCTTAGATTCCTTCCCCCAAAAATAGGGCATATTATCACCAGGCCGTGACAGCTGAGATGTCTGGATTATGTGACATACACATTACTTGAAGTTCAGTTTATAGTTTGAAGTGTGCTTCTTTACCATAAAATCAAGCATTATTAAAGGAATCCAATAGCATACAGTAAATTGAGACATCTGTTACAGTGATTCTTTGGTGGCAATAGTTTTCACTTGACACCTCTGAGCCCTGGGATTCCACAGAGAGGCCTTGGAGATGAGACAGAGATAAAGTCAATGAGGGCCTGGGCGCCTGTGAGAGCAACTAGGCTTTTACCCGCTTGTTCTTGGGTTTCATTTAGGATTTTCAAGCAGATACATAAATTCCTGATGCGAAGAAATCTGGTGACCATCATTTGTGTGTCATCAAAAGCATTTCAGTGTATTGGGGTTGAATCTCTCTTTTAAGGGGTAAGGACACACACACACACACACACACACACATACACACACACCACTATAATTATAATATTATCGATGGACTCATTCTCTTCTTTTTTAAGAACTTGTTGAGGGCCTGCCTTGCACCTAGCACCTACTCTTCTACTAGTGGTTAACATCATACAGCAGGTGAAGCCAGACTGGCGGACTTTGGCCTTGAACAGCAGGATGATGGACATGAGGAGGCTGATTAATAACAATGATGCCATCGCTGAGTACTGACTCTGTGCCAAGCATGGTGTGCCACATATGTTATCTAATTTAATGTTTGCCACAATGTTATGACATACTATTAAACTAAGACTAAGGTTGAACATATTTGCCCGTAGTCGTGCAGGAAAAAGCAGTTAAAACTAACCTCAAAGGTCATGCTCTTTTGTCACAGGGATTATTTGATATGTTTTTATAATAAAGACACACAACTGGAAACGTTCATTTGTTCTTTTAATTCTTATTTTACCCATGTGGATATTTTCCCTACAAATTCTCTCAGACTATCCAGGTTAAATTATCATCCTCTGAGCCCCTAAGCAGGAAAGGACCCCAACACCACATTTCTACTTGCTTTGTCAGCCAACTGGCCCCTCCTGCTCTAAGTGCACAGTCAACCAAACCCGAGACAAGAAGTTAAAACAAGACAATGGGGACAAGACTTGAAGACCACATTTAGGGAAAAGGGGAACTACTAGACTCAAACACTGTATATTTTTCAAAACATGCGACTATTAACTTCATCTCATAGCTCGTGACGCATGCCAAATAACATTGTTAGTCCAGAACCCAAGCTCCAAAATCACATTATTTGCTAACAGGATTTGGGTACTTGCTGTGGTCACACTGCAATAAGAAAATGGAAGAAGAAGAAAAAAGACGAAGCACCTCTAAATTGCCCCTGGAAGAAGGGGTGTCTTACAGAATTGCTCAGATGCACTATAAGTTATCATTAGTCTCACAATCACTAGGAACAAAATCAGGCATACTTTGCAGAAGTCAGCAAACTTAACTGGGCCTTAAGCAACTTCTTATTTGTTGGTTTCGGCAATGATGCATTATCAACAGAGGCGGGGGTGGGTAGGGGGTGAGACGGTAAGATACCACCAAGACCTTCCCTTGTTAGACTTATTTCAGTTCACTATCAGTTCCACCAGAGAGCTTTAAAAACATTTGCCTTTCCTCTATGAATCAAGTTATACTGCATCAAAACAAAACAACAACAAAGTACACTATTAGCATAAAACAATATCTGCATGAATAGAAAGGGAATCAGGATTTGGGAGGGGAGAGAGAAACTGGCTCACATAAGTGGCCTGCTCACTGCAGTTGACTTCACTGTAGCTGATAAATTGTGAAATTTCCATAACAATATAGAGCACACAAAACACACAGCAATTTTATTTGATAGGAAATTGCATCCTGTTACTGGATATAAAATTCTACAGCATGTTCAATGGTATTTTCAAAGCATTGAAAATGTAGACATATGTTTTCATTTTTAAACGCAGTTGTAACGTAAATAATAAATCCACTACAATTTGGCTGGTCCAGAGACGGCTGGGATCATTAACTCGGAAACCCAGAGATACAAATGCTCTACTTACCTTGCGAGGCCCTCCGCCAGAAGTCCCCTAGAACTCTGCGGATGGTAATATGTGCCCTCTGCCTCATCTACATTACTGTCTTGCTTAAGGGTCTTCTGGGGTTCCCTATTGCTATTCGTATCACATTCTAACTTCTCATTGCTCTTTGATGCACTTCTTTCTCTTTTGCCTGTATCTTCCTTTATTTCTCCCTCCTCTTCTGCTCACTTGTCCAACAACAAAACAAGCCCATCTTCAATTGGTTTCTCAATACTGACCATTTTCATAAACTGACTGAAAAGTGTATGCACTTCCCCCTTCCCTGTATCCATGTCCTTTGACTTTGTACCCCTCTTGCCAAATCTGGTCATCTGCCTGGCCCAATGGCATACCGTGGATGTTACAAGAAGACTAGACCAACACTAACCCTCAGGAGGGCTCATGTGTTTCCACTTTCTCCTGAAACTGTGTCCCATTGCTGTGGGAATTAACCCATGCGAGCCTCACAGAGGATAAGACACCATGTGGAAGAGCATCAGGTGCTCCAACCAGCAGCTACCAACCCCCGGAAGATACGCATAGTCAACTGAGAGGTTGCAACAGACCCATGAGGAAGACCTGACCAAAATGGAGCCTACCCTGAATTCCTACCCTGCACAATCAGATGCTAAACAGATGGTCATTGCTTTAAGCCACTAAGTGTTACGTTGGTTACTTTACACAGCAACAGCAAACTGATAAATGTTTTGTTGTTTCCCTCTTACCTCTCTGCATTCCTCACTCTTGATTGAACATCCACGTCTTTGAGGAATTCTAGCAAACCTTGGAAAATGAAATTCACCAACTAGACAAATCATGTCCACCACCGACTCCCATGTATGAACGTGTGAGTAGACGGGAATCACCGGGCTCAAGGGACACAGATGCTATTTCCAATTTCTACTGCCACCACCCCCCTGGTCTTTTTTCATTTTCTTTCTCTGCCTCAGTCTCCTTTCACATGGGAATGAACATCTTATTTACCCACTGTGTAAAAATGCTAAAATAAAATAACTGTTTCAAAGTTCTTCATAGATTACATGACATTCGTTAAGCTTCCAGATTTTAAAACTGAAAAAATACTTGCTCTCTTTCATATTCACTCAGCAATGTAAAGTACCTCTGTGAGGCAAATAGAATCGAATCCATTGATTCCCATGTAATTTATTAATTTCAGCCCTGACAAACACCTGCAGAATCTGAATCACAGCTATTGTGAGACAGCGGCTTTCCGGCAGTGTTTCTACCATTATCAACAGTGTTTCTCCAGACTATAATATGCATAACACCTTGTTTTTCATTCCTCCACGAAAATACCCCAAAATTTCATCTTCACACATGCCATTTAATTGGTTTTGTGACTCTAAATTAAATATGTGTATTACATTCACACCTTTATCATTGACAAATCCCATTGGCCTATTATAGCACTAGGAATATAGAAAGAACTGAATCGTTTTGGCTTGCATTGAATTTAACTTTAACATTTATGTAATTATTTATATAATACATACTGAAAGACTATAGCCATGTCTTAGGGGCTTTACATACATTACTGAATCCATTTTCAGTTTTCATATAGTCAAAGAGGGATTAAAAAATAATTTTGTGTACGATATATTTTTAGAAGTGCCATCAGGAAGTAATGGCTAGGATCAGGCTTGACGCTAATAAAAACTCAAAATAACAAGACTTTTAAATGAGAGGTTTATTGCTTTCTCAAGGAAAATTCAGGTGTAGGCAAGCCAGGGCTATAAAGTGGCCTGCTCCCTGAAGTCCTTAGGGACCCAGGCTCCTTCTGGCCCGTAGGTCTGCCATTCCCATGATAGAGCCCTAGCCTCATGGTACAAGATGTTAGTTAGAGGTTCCGCTATCACATCCAGAGTATAGGTGGCAGAATGAAAGGACAAATTAAAGGACAAATTAAAACAAAGACAAAGGACACATGCCAGCCAACTTTTTAAAGAAAACTACCTGGAGGAACTGCTGAAACCCCATACGTCAGAGTTTAGTTGTGTGTCTACACTAATCACAAAGGTGTCTGATAATGTATTTTTTTAATTGATCATGTCCGCAAACCATAAAACTCCTAGAAGAAAACATTAGCAGTAAGCTCTTTGACATTGGTCTCACCAATATATTTTTTGGATCTGTCTCCTTCGGCAAGAGCAACAAAAGAAAAAAATAAACAAATAGGACTACATCAAGCTAAAAAGATATTGCACAGTGAAGGAACCCATCAAAAAAAAGGCAACCTAATAACTGGGAGAAGTTATTTGCAAATGATATAAATGACAAAGGGTTAATTTGCAAAATATATACAGAACTCACCCAATTCAATATCACTCACACACACACACACACACACACACACACACACACACACAATAATCCAACTTAAAAATGGGCAGAGGACCTCAATAGACATTTCTCCAAAGAAGACATCCAGATGGCCAACAGACACATGAAAATATGCTCAACATCACTAATCCTCAAGGAAATGCAAATCAAAACCACAGTGAAATATCCCTTCACACCACCCTGAATGGCTAGTGTCAAAAAGGCAAGATGTTAGTGAGGTAGTGAGGGTGTGGAGAAAAAGGAACCCTTGTGTGTGATCAGCAGGAATGTAAAAGGGTTCGTGCAGCCATTATGGAAAATGGTATGGAAGTTCTCTAAAAAGTTAAAAATAGAACTACCATACAATCCAGCAATTCCACTTCAGGATATTTATCCAAACAAAACAAAAACTCTAATTTGGAAAGATATATGCTCCCCCACGTTCATTGCAGTACTATTCCCAATAGCCAAGATATGGAAGTGTCCATCACTTAGTGCCCATCAACAGGTGAATGGATAGAGAAGATGTGGTATAGACACACAATGGAATATTACTCAGTCATAAAAAAATAATAAAATCTTGCCATTTGCAATAACATGGTTGGACCTAGAAGGTATCATATTAAGTGAAATAAATCAGACAGAGAAAGACAAATCCTGCATGATTTCACTTCCGTGTGAAATCTACAAGACAAAACAAACAAATAAAACAGAAGAGAATAGACCCACAGATACAGTGAACAACAACCTGGCAATTGCCAGAGGGGGGTGTGGGAGCTGAAAAGAATAGTAGAAGGGGATGAAAAGTACAAACTTCCAGTTATAAAATAAATAAGTCATGGGGATATAATGTATAGCATAAAACTGTATAGTTAATAATATAGTAACAATTTTGCAGGGTGATAGATTGTAGCGAGGCTTATCATGGTGATCACTTGGTAATGTAAAATAAATGTTGAAGCACTATGTTGTATACTTGAAACTAATACAATAGGGTATGTCAGGTACCCTTCAATTTAACAAATGGTCATGTGTCTAGCTATAATCCAATGTTTAAGATGAAAGAACAAATATCAGAGTAGGTAACTGGCAACCCTGCAGCATCCACCCTGTGTAGGGGAGATTGTCTTTATATTTTCCCAGAGTATAAAATTGCCCATAGCTTGCCAGTTTTCCTTTCTCTCCTCATTTTGCATAATAGCCACCTAATAGACAGGCTCTATCTACAATGCTCCGTGTCTCCTAGAGTGGTAGCAAGGGATCCTTCCTCAATTAGGACTCCTTTCTGTTGAAAATGAAAACATTCTTCACCAAAATTGGTTTAACCCATAGGGGAGTTTATGGACGCATTTAAGTAAAAAGTCCAGAATGGGACTCCTTCAGTTATGGTTTGATTTGGGATCCTCTGACGCCTGCAAGATCCATTTTCTGTCCATCTCTTGGCTGAACTTTGCATCCCTCCATTCACCAGCCTCATTCGTGGTCTACGTGTGTGGTGGCAAGAGTAGCACCAGCCTACATGCTGCCAGGTTCAAGTCCCTGGGCAAAGAATAAGCATCTCATTGTGCCTGGCTCTGATTGGCTCACAAAGAGATTTAGTGAACCAATTGCTCTAAGAACATAGTATGCTGATTTGCTTAGACCAATCAGCACCCACCTCTATGTTATGGTTGGACTTGATGCCTTTAAATCTTGTGGCCTGAGAGTGGGTGCTTTCCCAAAGGGATTTGGGGTATCATTTTACCTTAAAAATAGCAAATGAATACTGGCTAAACAACAAGTCTCTGCTAGAGCAGAGTATTTCACACCCAATACAAGATTCAGTTGGTATTTTCCATGACTCGAGATATAATCATCTCCCAAGATATTTGCAGGACCATGAGGCTAAGAATAAAACCAATGACACGGACCTGATATGATAATTAAATGATATAACACACTTGAAAACTTAAAGTTTAACATCTCCAAGCAGGAATGAAATGTATGATACCATTCTGTGAGAACTACCATTACCTGCTCTGCCAGGATAGGCCACTAGAAAATTGTTGTCTTTATCACCATTATTGTCCCTGTCATTTAGTAGAGCTCAATTAGGGAACTAGTGTGACCCTAAGCCAGGTCTTTTAGGCTTTCTCCTGCATTCTATTCCCATTTCAGCAAATGAAATCTGTTTCACCGGCAGAGGCTTTCTGTTGTTATCTGTTTATGGAAACTTTGACACTAATTCTAGATAATTATCAGTTCCTCTGTCTCCAGTGGCCCAAAGTTCTCACTTCATGTTTGAAGACTTCGACGCATGATTTTCTAGGTAAATCTGCCATATTCCAACACAGAGTTTCTGTGAAAACACCAGCTGCAATGCTTATCTGGATGGCTTCCCTCTATAAGCCCTACGCCTACTTTCTCTCTCTCTGTCTTCTCACGCAGGGAATCCTGGGAGAAGCTTACAGGCTCTGGGCTTGGGCAGGAAATGAGCAGTTTTCAGGTTCAGGCCAACCTAACTGTGCATACCAGGAACTCCTCAATTTTCCTCAGTAGCAGTCTCTTCTCACTTTAAGGTTTAACCTTCTACATACTACTTGGGGATTTAACAGCTTTGTAAAAGGTAAATAATTCTCTTCAATTCAGTACCTACCATATCCTAAGCATTCCTTGCACATTATTTATTTTTCTTTCAAACCCACCGTATCTCCACTTTATTATTCCCATATCACAGACAAGGAAACTGAGCTCAGAAACATTCAAGTTTTTACCAAATACCCCATGAGAACGAACAATGAAACTGATTTGAAACCAGAGTTCTCTGATTCCAAAGTCTCTGCTTTTTCCACTCTGATATGCTATCAAAAAAACTATTTCTTAAAAAATACCAGTTGGTGGAAAACAATTTACTTCTATGTTTAATAGATTATTTCAAATAGAATTGTAGTCATGGGTGACGATTTTTCACCAGTGCACCATCTCACTACAAATCAGGATTTACATGGACTCAGTGAGTATATTCCAAAGATACCCTCCTTTGGCCAAATAGTGCAAGGCAGGGATTGGAAGGCTTTTTGGGTTCAGAGCCTGTTTTAGTTTGGGCTAAGCTCCAGAACACCGTGAATAGAAGATGATACAAAGCACATGAGATAAAGAGTAGCTAGAGCTATAAGGTTCGCTTCCGTACCAGAGCCTGCAAAAGCAGTCCTCTTGTGTTAGCTCCTTGACACCACAATCACACAGAAGCTGAAAGTTCCGGGCTCCACTGTTGGGTGATTCTGTTGCAAGTGGCACATTAGTGACATTGGGGGAATCACCGTCCAAGATCTCAAAACCCAGAAAGAATCAGAAGTGGTTGAAAGGGAAATGGATTCTCCTCTCAAGCACAGCTTAGATCGGAATCATTTGTTGGAGAGGAATATTCTGTACAAAAATCTTCTGACCTGCAGTGTTTATCGGAAGAGTTTTGAGAACGAAATATGTATATACATATGGACGTAACTATATCCTTGAAAAAGATTTAATTCAATATTTCCAATGGAATTCAATTTACAATTTTGTAAATTGATTTTTCACCATGGAAAAGGTCAAAGACTAAAAGAAGCCTACTATGGATGACAAAATAAGAAACTTTGATAAAGCAAATAGCTGATTGGTCTACTTTGAACCCTTGATATTTTTGTTAATTGGATGTTCTCAAAGTAGGACACATCCCATATCTGATTTATCTAAACACTTGAAAGTCCAGTTGTCTGGTTATCAAATCCCTATCCTTACTTCCCAGACATGTGCGGGTAGGCTTTCAGGAGTCACTCTCTGTGACTTTGGTGCAAAAACCAAAACCAAACAAACAAACGAACAAAAAACCACAACAAACCAAGTGCATTTTCCAGAGGGTCTAGGCGTAACTTTCTTTTGTAACAGATAAAAGCATTAACAAAGTTTGGATCCAACGTTGCTGTATCGTTTGAAATTCCTTGCCTACTGAAATCCTGGCCAAAAGGCTTTCTTTAGTTTTGTATTAAAATGTCCCATTTGGTTGACCGCCTTAGTCCACTTAACTGATTATTTACCAGGTCACTATTTCACTTCGCACAGACACCTTATGAGAGCGCACACAATTTCTGGGACCTTGGCTCCTTCTCTCTTTTCCCTAAACACTAAGACTCTCTCCCACCTCACCTCTAGCAGTGCTACCGCCCAACATCTCAGGTTCACAGTGCTTCGTGGCTTTTGTTCTTTCGTTTGTCTATTAAAAAAAAAATTTAGTAATGTCAGATTTTTATTTCCTATTGGAGGGAGAGACGGTCTGGGGGAGAGTCGATGGGGCAACTGAACAAAACCAGTTGAACAGTTAATGCTTTAACCTTGCGTATAATTTATACAATAAACAAAGTCACATGCTCCCCCTAATAATTTAGATGTAAGCAAATGTTGATTTATTCAGGAAGGCTACTGCCAGAAGCAAAGCCCGCAGCACTAAAATTTGAATTAAACTAGGACAGAAGCAGGCTAGTCTATAATAACATTTGTATAATTTTATTTTTGCCCTTGGCTCAGTTCATTTCCTCGTACAGTAGATGCATGAAATTGGTTCCTCAGCCCCCTTTAGCTGATGGTCATTGATATCCGGGCAGGCGGAGAAGCAAGAGAATGCACCTTTCTGAGCTTTGTGCTTTCGATTAGAAGGCCTCCAATTCCTAGGTCATTGCTGACAACGATTATCTTTCTCTGAATTGTGTTTTTGGCATATATATCAGGAGAGCTTCATTTAACCTCCAGATACGGTTTTCCCCTCACACTGTGAGGGGCTCTTAAAACGGAGACTGTTAAGTAGATGCAAATGTTGTGCTGTTTTTATTCCTTTATTCAAGCCCCAGGGCGCGAATCTGAGTTCTCTTACTCCGCTTTCAGCAGTGAAATAAGGGCCTTAGGAAATTCTTTACCTGATGGTGGAAAATAATCATTAACTTGAAACAGGGTGGGACCACCCCGCCTTTACCATTAACCTTTGACTTAAATAAAAATTAGGGACTAACGGCCTTCCAACTCACCCCTAATGTTAGAGACTGAAGCTCCTTCAGAGGGAACAGGTTTCAGCCAGGAAGTAATTTTTAAGAGCTTCTGAAAATTAAGGGAGGTTTTCCCTCCCAGCAGAGCGAAACTTGGTTTTCCCGTCGTTCTCTGTGACCCCGCACCCACCAGCATGGCACCGTCCACAAAAGAATGTCTCACAGTTTTCTTTCACAGTTGCACTTCGAGCAAAGCAACAGCTCTTCTGCGCTGGGGGTGGGGGAGTCAAAAGTTCCAAAACAAAGAATTTCTTCCCTTAGGTCAGGAAATCAACTACACTAAAAAAAAAAAAAAAAAAAAAAAAAAAAAAAAAAAAAAAAGGAAAGAAAGAAAGAAAAAAAATCTCTCCCCAGCCTTTTGTTTAGAGGGAGTTAGGAAAAAAAGAATCCTGAAAATTAGAAATGAAAGAATTGGTATTTGCACTTCATGTGAAATATGCATTTATCTCTCACTTCTTCCAGCTGAGAAGGTAAATAGGAGTCCTAGTGTTTCGGAGGCAAATATTGTTCTGTCCTATTCTTGGTAACAAAATCTGCTCCCAGGCCTTCTCCATCCCAGCCTGATTGTGCCCTGGGGCTGTTGCAGGCAGCCAAAGGAGCCTTTCAGAAAATCCAGGCCATGTTTTGACTTCATTACAAATTCCAAATAGAACAAGTTTTCGCCTGACTTAGGCTTGGTTATGAAAGTTTCCCACAGCTCTCGAAAATATACAGAATAATAAATGGCCCGGCAGAGAAATAGAAGGCAATAGTAATTCCATCAAAGGTTTCTAGTCACATCATAAACCACAATTGCAGAGCCTGAGGACCTTGTGTCACTAGGACCCAGAGATAAAATGTTTTGCCTTGGGCCCTGAGGTCACGCGTTGGGGCACAAGCTTTGAGGTTCTGTCCTTTGTTCACAGGCTGGGGGGGGAGGAGGGCACTAGGAAGAGAAAGAAGGCCTCACTCCTGTACCCTGTGGCCCCCTGGCCTTCCCTGGGGACACACCACGAGGCTCCACGAGCATTGTGAAACCTTCTCCCCCAAGGGGTGGCCGTGAAGCCTTAAATGTGTTCGGGCATTTCCAGCATAAAAGCAAAAATTGATGAGTTTCAGTGGGACAGGCTCTGAGGCGCAGAGGAAAAACCCCTGGGGCGGCGGGTGTGAGGAGGATACTTTTATTGTCCTGCTGCGGATTTCTTCATTTTTCTTTTCTTTGCCTTTTGCTAGTCTCTATTAAGTCAAGATGTTGTACAATCGCACCAGTTACAGGTCACGCGCAAACTTCCTTAAGGGCACCCTCTCCTCCCCAGTTCACAGATGAGATTCCCGTCTGGTCGTATTCCCGTTCCCCGCCCTTCTTCCCAGGTTCTCTCAGCCCACCCTTTCCTGGGGTGCAAAGCTTTCACGACAAATTCGAGAAGGCCATACCTCTGAGAACTCTAGATATTGACCCTACCGCTTACACAGCATGCCCTTCTTTTCCACACTTTTATTTTAGAAAACACGTATAAAGTGCTTAAAATAACTCTGACAATAGGGATTTATATTAACTTTTTTCTAAAAAAAAAAAAAAGGCTATTAACATATACGTCCCACCCTAGAAGCAGATTTCATTCACTCCTTATTTTTTAAAAGCCAATAACTGTGGCCCGACAATTTCTAATCCATCACGCTGACATCAAATTGGTGGGCTGTGGCTTTATGACATCAAAGCCATTGATTATGGCTTTTTCATATGTGGATGACAATGCAGTCATTGCCATTATCCATACATTATACACTAGCCTCTTGAAGTGATGACAGAGATGCCGTGGTGAGTGATTAAAGACTGGACACAAAATTTTCCCAAAAGCCATTTCTGAAGAGTCTTTGAACATGACCAAATTTTTAATAATGAGCTTTGGCCGAGAAGCACACTATTGTCTCTATTTGGGCTCCCCACTTTTAGTTACACTTGTAACCTCATCTTCCAGAGGCTTTTCTTTGGTAGGCATAGTCAACAGGAGCATTAGGATCTGTAAGAAAAATATTAATACCCTTTTTCCGTTTATACATCAGCTGGTAGAGAACGTATAGCTTAAATATAAAAAAAGAAGGTTTAGTAAATATTTCTGATTTGACTGGACTGGAATTATAATATGAAGACAAACTATTTTAATGGAACATTTGCCAGGGCCAGTCTACAGGCTTATGTGCCTGTGTGCTCGTCCCTATATTAAGGGGATGGAAGAAAAGCAGCCAGGAACAAGGTGAAAAGAAGTTCATTGTCTGTCTCAAGGAAATAAAAGACCTCGGACTTTTAACATGAAAATATACCATTGACATCAGATACTAATCACAAGGTAATTATTTTTAAAGAGGTTCCTGAGTGAGACACACGCGCACCCAGCACACCCTTAGGCTAATAAACACACCCAGAGACTAATTCTGCCCTTGGTTGTGTGCGAGTTAGTTGTCCTTGGAGTGAATAAAAGCGACTTTCCATGTTTCTCGACCCTCCTGTAAAAAATAAAATAAAACAAAAAAGCCACTTCAGAAGATATGGATAAAACTGTATCCGATTAAAAACCACTCCTTAAGGGAATTTGGATGACAAGTTAAGGTGGGCAACATCAAACTAGGCCCCTTCCTGTAAAATACATCAAATTCAAAGAAGTATTTTTTTTTCAGTCACTAATCTTTCTAATGAACCTCAAACTCTATCAGCCAAACTAAACTGTTTTTTTTTTCAGAGAGGAGAGTATCAACTTACGTGAAAGGCATCGTATTTAACAGAAAGCACCCAGTATTATCAGTAAAGCGGTAAAATACTTTTTTGTGTGCAAGGAAAAAGTCTTTATGGAGGAATTTCAAGCTAATAGAACACTGCCACTGGACAGTAGAGTCCCTGTCAAGCGTGTGATTGTGGGTCTGTCCCCAGGACACCCAAGGGTGGACTCTTGGAGAGGACCTCCCTGCTAGCATATGCCCCATCTCCTAGCTGGAATGAATTGAAACACCAGTCATCTCCCCCAGATCTCCCCATTAAGAAACCTTCAACAGTGTAATACGTCCATCAGATGCTGTGCCAGAAGTGTAGGGGATTTTTTTCAAGTATAAAGATGACTCCTGACCTACCTGAGCTACGTTTTCGACTCCATATGTGTCCGGATCATATACCAAGCCTCTGAGTGATCCAGTGTTCCATACGTCTCTTTGGAGCTGGACTGTAGTGAACATCCTGCATTCAGTCATCCATTCATTGGTTCGTCCGCTGGGTTGCAGATGCATGCCTTCAACCACTACTTATTGAAGACTTTACAATGTGCCGGGCACAGATTCTAGGAGCTGGGCAATGGTGAAGGGGACAGATAACATCCTGCCCTCGAAGAATTTATTTCCTGCCGGGCACAGGCTTCCACCGACGACCAAACCAGTGAAGGTAATCCTTTCTGACAATGATTAGTGAAGTAAAAATAAAGAATGTGATGATTGGGGGTGAGTTAACGTGGAAGGGAAGGACTCGATGGGGAGGTGAAGACACGGAGCCGACACCTGCATGCCAACACCCTGAATGGATTCTGCCTGTTTCTTAGCCATGGCGCTTACTCATATTATTGTATAGACTGGACCACCTCACAGCGTGTCTCAGAACACTCAGAGGCTTCCAAACAGAGATCTTAAAACCCAGGTGGAGTGAGAACACTTGCTTTTGACTTACCAGCAGGACAGTCTGGGGCATTATTCCTCAGCCGAGGGCCTATTTAATTACCAAGCATCCTGCAAATGTTTTCCAAATTGTATAGACAAACCCATCAACAGTGCCAATGTTCAAGACCATGTACTTCTTCCTTTAACAGAGAAATGCCCAGATCCCCCAATAAATGTGTATCTCCAAGTATTCATCATTCACTTAAATTTACACTTCTTTTCTTCAGTCCTTCCAAACAACCAGGTGCCTACAAAACATACTTTATTTCATCAGATAACTAACTTTATTGCTACCCGGGCAATTTTATGCTTGAGAAAAAAAAACACAGCAATGCTGCTATTCGGGCGGCACGCTCACCACACCGGCCACATTCAGAAATGATTGCTTTAGCTCGTGGCTTACAAGAAAAGACTTCATATCACATATTAATTTTTAAAATGTTTTCTTAAGCCCCTTTTAGCCTTTATGGCAAGCCCGGAGGCCAGGTAAAAATGAATGATTATAATATGGTTTTGTTTAAAGGCATAAAAGTTTACCATTGCCTTTCCCCCATGTCACAGCTGGGCACCTCCATTATGGTTACTTAGGTGTCTGATGGTTTGTCAGAAAGCTAGCCATAACTTAGGTGGAAAACTGGACTCCATTAAAAAAACATTAAAGGCTGAGAGGGAGGCAAGTTGATGTGGCATTGCTCCCAGCAATAAGGAAGCAAGAGTGCATGCTGAAGCTTGGAAATAGAAAGTGATGTCCTCATAAAAACATGGCTCTGGGCTGGTGTGCCACTAGAAATTCTTCTGTCAGTTTAGAATATTTAGCTCTAAGGGATTTCGACTTTCAAATGTATCTTTGGATGCAAAATAGACTGCACCGCAGCAGATAGCATTGAAGAAGGGAAAGAAGCATTTGCTCCCAATTATGATCAGTTTACGTTAAACTGAAGATGTTTTTTTTTTCCAAGATAGAATATTTGATCAGAAAGTGTGCAAGCGAGTCAGATGAGCTACCTCGCTAACACCGAGTGATCTGCTGGTCTTCATAGCCCACGAATGCTGCTGGTAACCGATACAGCTAAACAATATTAAAAGCTTCAGCACTACTGGTTATCAAGGGAAACTTTCAGCCTAATTGGAAAGCTTGAAGCTTCGGGCATCTGAAATTTTTGGTTTGGGGCTCTTTTACGGCATTCCAATGCAGTATTTCCAATCAATAACGTGATGCTATGCACAGCACCATCACGAGCCTTATTAACTCCCCCGAGTTTTGTATTTGACTTGTTAAACTGTAAGAAGAGTTGGAGAAACAAACAGAAAAAGAAATAGCATGGTCCCTAGCTGCCAAAATACAAAACAATCAAATAAACAAGCTCCAGTGCTCAAAGAAAACGGAAAGGGGGAAAATGGAAACTATGGACAGATGGACTTTCATGTACACACCATGAGCATGTTGGGTGACCTTGCTTGGTGTGATTTGTCTCTCCGGGTATTAGGCAAAGGGGTCATCTCTCCAAGCAGACTGAATTACGTGTTAAGATTGAGTTGTGATTGTGCAGATTCTCCCCCTGAAACCTGTAGACCTGTGGCTTTTTTCCACGGCAGATTGTGGTAGTTTTCAGCCCCACATCGCTACAGGTGGTGTCTTAAGGATACAACAATAAAACAGCCCATGGAGGTTCACTACTGTTAGCTCCTGCACGCAACGGTCATCTTCACCTGGAATGCTTCACTATGTCCTTACAACCTCTCTGCACAGAATCAAACAGCAGTATCACCAGACTCTGGCAATACCAATGTTTGTGGAATTGTATGCTTCCAGAGAACTTCTGCAAATATCATCAGGCATTGTGAAACTGGAATTAGACCAGGACAAGTTCTTTACCAGGGGGCGGGGGGGAGGGGGGGGGTTGAATTTTCCCTTTGCCCCAAAGATCCACCAACCTACCTTCATTAGAGGTTTGGGAGGGCACACAGGAGACATTAGCAGTTGCTAAGAGGTATGGAGCTGAAGAAGTTGGAGTACACCTCAAATCCAACACATGCTCATGTCCTTGGCTGTGAAGTTTCGACTTCTGGAACTAGAGGACAAAAGCCTCCTTTGTGTCTGGCTTCAAAGAGACACAGACCTCAGTTTGAGCCTGAAGACAGTAGAGTCCACAGCGCTCAACGTGGCACGTCCGCTGTGCCCAGTCAATGGCAGTAAATATCAGTCTCTACGCACTTGGCTACTTCAGCCGGCCACAATACAAAGTAAATAGCCCTGTTTACTTCTCCCAAGGTGCTTTTCTTTGTTCCTTGAACTTGCCAACTCTGCACCAGATGGACCAAAAAAACAACCACTGATAAGATCTTATTGACCATGTAGCTTTTGGTGATCATTTGTGAAACAGATGAAATGGTTATTTGGATCCGATGTTCTAATGATAAAATGATAGTGATATCAAATCATTGTTTTTTCAATGCCACACGAGGAGAATGGAAAAGAATACATCAATCTCAAAGTCAGTAGAGAGAATTGTTTAAAAAAATTTTTTAGGGGCACTTGGGTGGCTCAATCGTCAAGCTTTCCACCACAGCTCAGGTCAAGATCTCAGTTCATGAGTTCGAGCCCTGCATAGGGCTCTGTGCTGACAGCTCAGAGCCTGAAGCCTGCTTCAGATTCTGGGTCTCCCTCTCTCTCTCTGCCCCTCCCTCATTCATTCTCTCTCTCTCTCTCTCTCTCAAAAATACATAAACATTAAAAACATAAAAAATTTGTTAACTAAGAAATGACAGAGAATCAATTAAAAATTCTAGGTCTGTCTTTCTTTCTTTCTTTCTTTCTTCCTTTCTTTCTTTCTTTCTTTCTTCCTTTCTTTCTTTCTTTCTTTCTTTCCTTCCTTCCTTCCTTCCTTTGAGGGAGAGAGAATGCAATCAGGGGAGAAAGAGAGAGACAGAGAATCCCAAGCAGGCTCCAAAAGCCCAACATGAGGCTAGATCCCACAACCCTGGGATCCTGACCTGAGCCAAAATCAAGAGTCAGACACTCAACTGACTGAGCCACCCCAGTTCCCCATGCTAAAATGATTTTAAGTTAAATGCCTAAGCAACAGTTATTCTAAAAATCTCTCTTAAAATTCTAAAAGTCTCCCTTAAAAAAAAGAATGAGCAATCTTCAACCTAAAATATCTAAAGCCAACTTTTATTTACTTTTAAAAAATCTATTTGCAAATGGCTGTTTCTTTGTCAGTGGATAAGAGGAGAATTTATTGGTTTCCCATGCTGTTTTCTTTCTTTCCTTGTTAGTATCTCCCTGCATACATCTTCAGCATGATACTGTGGATATTTTCTTCTGTCTGGTCAGGTGGCCATTGGAGGAGTCATAATACAGAAGAGAACAAGATAGCCAGTGCGCAGCTCTGCTCTTTTAGAAGGGTGGCCAGTAGGAGCACTTGGGTGGCTCAGTCAACCGAGGATCCGGCTTGGGCTCAGGTCATGATCTCACGGTTCATGGGTTCGAGCCTCGAGTTGGGCTCTGTGCTAACAGCTAGCTCAGAGCCTGGAGTCTGTCTTCAGATTCTGTGTCTCCCTCTCTCTCTGACCCTCCCCTACTCGCACTGTCTCTCTCTCTCTCTCAAAAATAAATAAAACATTTAAAAAATTTTAGAAGGCTGGCCAGCCATTCAGAGAGAAGGAGACATGTCCATCTCTCTGCAGGCCCTGGCCGACTATCTCTGCCTCCTGTCTACCCCTCAGAATGCTCTGCAAATACTCCACGGAGGCTCATAGGTCTTGAGGAAGAGCCTATATAAATGAGGAATCTTGAAGCCCAAGCTTCATTACCATTATGGTAAATGTGTTTTTGATTAAAAGGAAACGAGAAACAAAATTATATGTTAAAAGTAAAATGGTAAACAAAAAAAGGCAAGAGGCAGGGTGTTTCCCAGAGTTTATTTAAGATACACGGACCCTATAACCTCCTTTTGCGTAGGCTTTTCCTCTAGCAAGTAGGCATAATCACACCATCTTCCTTCCTGGGTTACTGTGGTGATTAAAAATCAAGATAATCCATATAAAGTAGTTGGAACCACACCTGGTGCATAATAATTGCTCAGTGATGTTAGCTATTAACTACTCTCTTTATTTGCATTCACCTAAAAGTTGTTGACATTTATTGAGCCTTTATTATACTCTAGCTATAGTGTTACACGGTTTACATGGACTCACTTATTTAATCATTGATGCTCTGTCAAGCGCACACTATTATTTTCACCCCAACAGATGAGGAAACTGAGGCATGGAGAAGTTAAACCAGCTTGCCCAAGGTCAAACATTAAATAACAGAGTTGAGATTGAAATCCAAGCTGTCTGACTCCAAGAAATGTACACGTAACCACTGTGCTACGTATTTCATTGATTCTTAAAATACGCATTTTTAATAGGATGGTCCTGGGGCACCTGGGTGGCTCAGTCAGTTAAGTGTCCGACTTCAGCTCAGGCCATGATCTCACGGTTCATGGGTTTGAGCTCTGCATCAGGCTCTGTGCTGACCGCTCAAAGCCTGGAGCCTGCTTTGAATTCTGTGTCTCCCTCTCTCTCTGCCCCTGCCCCGTTCCTGCTTGCTCTTGTGCACTCTCTCTCTCTCTCTCTCTCTCTCTCTCTCTCTCTCTTGCTCTCTCCCTAAAAAATAAATAAACATTAAAAAAAATTTTAAAGGATGATCTTAACATCAACAACAGTCATATTTTGGCTTTTTTTCTTGTGAGACATAAAATAATGGTATGTTTAATAATTGATGGCATTTTGGATTGTATAAAACAGAAGGTATTGCTTCATTACAGAGTCAGTGTGGAGAAGCCCAGGTTCCTACTGAAATGATCAAACAGGAGACCCTTTCACAATCCAGAAGAGCAATGCCAAGGACAGTGGCCAGAGTATAAGATTTTGCAAGGGTCTGAAACTCTCCTGTTGTCAGAAAGAGGCCAGGGGATGGGGCCATCCCCCCACGTGGCCAAACAGCTGAGCTGAGCAAGAGCCTGGAAAGGCAGCCCCCAGGCAGCTGTCTCTCTTCTCACGCAGAAGGTGTAGATGTTCAGGATTCCTGGAGTTCTCACAGATGAGGTTCAAAGACTGGTCAGAGTTCACAGCAACAAAGGTCCTGAAGTAAATTAGGAGTCAGATTCCATGTATATCCCTGGGGGTGGGGGTGGGGGTGGGGGTGGGGAGAACTCTCCTCAATTAGAGACCATTTCCTACAAAGAGGCCAGGGCGTATCCAAGCTTCCTTATACTAATGTCTCTAACCAACCAGCACAGGGTAGAGCTTAATAAGAGACAGATAAACAGGCCATTGCTAATACACAATAGGGAAAAGACATTCAGCCTGAATGCGCAATCTTTTCTTTTCCAGAGATCCTGGGAGACAAGCTTGGAATAGACAAAATCCTCAGACTGTTACTTAGGTCTTATGTTTATACACCTCACAGCTTCTTGGGGGCCTCTAGCTAATTGTGGACCCGCTAGAGGAAGGAATCAATAGAAGACTAAATGATGAATGAGTGAGCGATGAGGGGCCACAATACCCTCAGAGCCCAGGGGCCAGCGTCAGCTGGCTTGGAGGGAGCCGTACTGGGTCAGGGACTCTGGGGACATTGCTGGTTCGGGGACCCGGACATAGGATTGACTACAGGAGCCAGGTCATGCCCATGACTGCAGTAGATGATGTACTGGCCCCAGCTGGTAAGTTCAAGATCTCCAGAATGTTCTCAGGCTCTAAAGAACCTCAGAGAAGTCCTGAATATTTTGTATATATTTGGAATAGACAGATGGATGGGAAAAAACCTTCCGGGTGGTTTAGGGCAGAGCTGCCCTGCTGGACTATGAAGTAGTGATGGGCATTTCTGGAAAGAAGAATGATATTTGTAAAGGCTCACAGTCAAATGCAGAGGCTGGTTTTTCAATTCGCTTTAAAGACTTCAAGAAGGAGTAAAGCCTGGACCCAGTGGGTGGGGACGGGCAGTTAGGGAGATCAGAAAGCCTGAGGATGATGACGACACTTTTCCTTCCGAGTTGAAAGGAAATTAGAAGCAACTGTCACACTACTAAGAAGAGGATGAAAGGGAAGGAAAGGAAAACAGGAAGGAAGGAGAGAAGCGAGGGAGGGAAGGAGGAAAAAGAGAGGAAAAGTCTCCCCATTGAATGAAGAGGACTCTCCAAGAAGCCCAAGGTAGCACCTATTATGACTTTGCTCCCCAAGAGCTAGCAGCCTGAAGCCCCTTTACCTCTTCCTCAAATCTCAACAGCCCATGTTGTATGTGTCTCCTAGGGGGAAATAACTTACAAAAATACAAAAGCCTTTAGGTTTCAAAGCCCAGTCATCCAAACACCTTTAGTTTAAATCTTAAAGAAATATGCATCCACCTAGTCACTGAGCAATAACTTGAGTTGTTAAGACAACAAGGGTAATTAGAACAACAAAGATTCTCTGGGGTTCTTCCTAGGAAGCGCTGCAGGTGTCACAGGGGAGGTGATATAAAGCGATGCCTTACAAATGACTCGTCCTTAGTACAACTTGTGCGGGTGTCTACCAGGGAGGAACAAGTTCATCTAGTCTCATATACCAGGTGGGAGTCTGGGCGTGGGAGCCGCCGAGGTGGGCAGCTAGATCACCACAAGAACTAGGTTTGGTACTATAATTGAGGGTGACTCCCAAGAGAAAATCTGCAGCAGTGAACTTGAGGGAAAAGGGCAAAATCCAGGAATAAGGAGAAAATGGTTAATAGCGAGCTGAAGGGCAAAGAGAAGCTCAACCCTCGGAATCCGCTGGAGGCTAGTTAAGACACCATGTAGAGGTGCTCAAGGTCTCTGTGCCTCTGAGCACAAAACCAAAGCCTGAAAGAGGAGGTAAATTGCAGACTGTTAAGCAGAAAAGTGTGTAGATTTATGAAAGAAGCCTTTAAAAAACTGCACATTTTATCAGAAACTAATGAAACAGAAGAACCTTCTCCCTCTTCTTCCCTACTTTTTTTTTAACCATCGCTAATCAAAAGAACTGACATAAAATAAAACATTGTGAAAATTTGAAGGGGGGAAAGCAGACAGACAGGGAGGGTTTGGCGAGGAGGGGAAGAGAATTCTACATTTGAAGACGGACTCCTACAGGTGAGACTGGGGGCAAGAGTTTCCAATTACAGGGAAGGGTGAAAATGGCAGAGAAGATATGAAATATCATATTTGTGCTTGTTCTGTACCGAGAATGAGGATCTTCCTACCCCTAGGACAATCTTCACAGAAAGCAGAATGCTCTGTGAGTGAGGATGGCCCCCCCCCCATAGTCACCAAGCAAGCCCGGAAGGGGCTGTCCCGCTCACCATGACAGCTGACGGGATGCCAGCCCCCCAGCCTGCAGCTGTGACCCTCAGGGGTCCTTTGCTCCAGACAAGAGCATGCACTGCAGACCCAACCGAAGTACGAACACAAACACCCATGAAAGGGCATCCTTTTCTGTCAGAAACTTCTACAGCTCCCCTGCCTCTGAGTTTTCTTCCCAGCTCCATCCAATCCACACTACATTCTGATAAATCTGGAAAAGTCTATCTTCATGACCTTCTTACCACCCCAGGGACCCTCGGACTGCCTCTAAGGTTAACTTTGGTTAACCTTGGCACATCCCCTCCCACAGGCCTTCCGTTGAAAATATTCTCTCAAACCCACGCTCGCATGCTCAGATGACACTACTTCTCGTCTGCTCTGCCCTCTTGCTCCTTCTACCACATTCTTTTAAGCTTCATCTCTTTTTTTTTTACAGGTTTATTGAGGTATATTTCACATACTGCATAGCTCACTCATATAAAGGGTACAATTCATTTAAAGTGGCATTTTATACATTTGCAATGTTGTGCAACCGTCACTAATTTCAGAATACTTCATCACCCTACAAAGAAACCTCAAATCTATCAGCAGTCGTTCCCTTTCCCCTGCTCTCTTCTCCCCAATCACTCACCTCATCCCCTGGCAACCATGAGTCCACCTTTGGTCTCTATGAATGACTTTCCTGTATTCTGGACATTTCACATGAATGGAATCATATAACATATGGTCTTCTGTGACTGTCTTCTTTCACTTAGCTTTCAAAGTTCACGCATGTTTTAGCATGGATCAGTACTTCATTTTTTAAAATATTTTATTTATTTTTGAGAAAGAGAGTGCAAATGGAGGAGGAGCAGCTGCGGCGGGGGGGGGGGGGGGGGGGACAGAGGGTGGGCTTTGCACTGACAGCGACAAGCCCCGTGCAGACTTGAATTCACAAACCACAAGATTATAACCAGAGCCAAAGTCAGGTGCTTGACCAACTAAGCCACCCAAGCGCCCCAGCACTTCATTCTTTTGTGCTGCTGAATAATATCCCACTGTATGGACACACCACGTTATGTTTATCCACTCCTCAGTTGATGGACATTGGGGTTTTGTCTGCTTTGGGGCTATTAGGAATAATAGTGCTCAATATTTGTGGACAACTTTTTTATGTATATATGTTTCCATTTCTCTCAAGTGGAATAGCGGGGTTGCATGGTAAGTGTAATATTTTAAGGAACCGCCACGCTGTTTCCCGAAGTGGCTGTGCCATTTTACATTTCTGCAATTTCTCTGCATCCTGAACACTTACTAAGATTCACTTTTAATAAGAAACATACACACACAGCCAATTTCGCGATCTTTTACTCTGCGCCAGTGCGTATACATTGTGTTCTGTATCTGTCACCTTGTTTAATCTTTACAACATCCTAAGAAGCAAATGTCATTTTCTCCGTTTCAAAATGAGACAATTAAGGACTAAAATATAGTGATTAGACAAAAATGCAGGCAGTAGAGCAGAGACAATCTCCATCTGCCTGCCTCCAAAGCCCACTTTCAAACACTACAGGTGCCTTTCTAAGCCAACCCCAGACCCTCAGATCATTTCTTCTTCTGACATGAGAGCTAGTGATGGTTTGCATACCACCTAGTATTGCTCACTGGTTGTGTCCTATATAAAGCATTATTTTCCCAACCAGACAGTAAACGCTTTGTTGGCTAGAACTATTCTTTCTCCATTTTGTACTGGAGAAATCAAACATTTAATAAATGCTGAATGATTCGATAAAATTTTTTGTTTTAGTTTGACGTATTCTGCTTTTCTTCTTCTGAGAGGTGGGGGATGAGCTGAGGATACATGATTTCTCTCTTAGGTTGTTTCCAAGATGTTTGAGTAAAGCCAGAAGGAAAGAGCACAACAATGCTTATACTCAAACTCACATAACCCTTAAAAACTGTAGAAATTTGTGTTTCCAAGAGTTGTTATTGTTTTATTTTTTTTTGTAAGACTTTGTCATACAAAGTCTTGGCTTTTCTTTTGGAACCCAACACACACACACACACACACACACACACACACACACACACACGTCATGCATATATACACATACATACATACATATGCATGAGTATTTTGCTTATGTATTATATACCAAGGGATTTATATATGTCATCTCTGATCTAACACCACTCACAGTAGGTATTAATTACTACCCATTCATACATTAGCAAACTGAGGCTCACAAGCTTATTTGACCAAAATTACCAAAATGGCTTAGGAAGTGACAGAACCAATTCTGGCCTCTAAGCTGACTTTCTTTTCCCTACACTGAACTACCTTTCTCAAGAGGCCAAGAAGGAGCCATGTGGCTTGGCTGTGGGGTCCATTAGTTTGTCTTTTTACCTCTTACCTCCATTTCCACCTGTGCACACTCTATGTGCAAGCATCCTGATCAAACCCTAGAGAGTTACATGAAAGAATTGTGGAATAAAAAGCAGGTACAGTTTGGATTCATGGACCTGGGGCTTCAGGTTCTGAAATGATGCTCTAGGACTAGATTGTGTTCAGATAAACTCTTAAAAACCTTCTCAGCCTCAATGGATTCCAAAGTGCTACTCCATAAACCCTGTGCTACGTTCCACAAACTTAAATGGGTCAGTTTGACCACATTCTCATCAGTTACATCTCCTAAATAAAGGTGAATGAGCATCATCGAAAGAACCTTCAACTACATCGAGGTACTTTGGTTTTAATCCAACGTGACATTAGTCACTTACTCTCCCTGGGCCTCTGTTTCTTCTACCATTGGGGGAAAAAACCCTATTTGATTGAATTACGTGATTCCTAAAGCCCCCTTTAAATACAAAATTATATGATTGTTTAATAATGAGGAAGGGGTCTCTCTAGGAGGAAGAGGATCAAGAACAGGATAATTTACCTGGAGTCTATAGATGAGCTTCAAGAGGACGAGAACCCTTTGAAGGGAATGCAGATAATTTTGTGATTTCATATAGGACGGGAGGGGCTACCCGGTTTCCTTGGATTTGCAATGGAATCAGCAACCTCCCAAGTTTGCCATGTACTGGCTACGGAACTGAATAGCAGCTGTGAGGAATCGTTCCCCACAGGGGACTGTGTTCACACTGAGGGCAATCCCAAGGTCCTCCCTTTGCCGCTTACAAATAGTACAGTACAAAATATTGAGACAAAAGGACAGACTGTTTAAAAAACTCTCTAAAGCTTCTAAAGGTTCATCCTGTAAGGTAGCAAGCGAGGTATTTTCTTTTCTTTTCTTTTTTTTCCCCAAGTGTGTGCTGAAGTTCACCTGCATTAAAATGCCCTGAGGTGATTGTTTCGGACCCAGATTTTCACCAGTCCATTACCAAACTCGCCAGGTGAGCCTCTCCAGGGCTGAAGTCCTAGAAACCTCCCGGGGATGTTTACCCACATTCAAGATGATCATTGTGCATTTGAGGAACAATGTTAGGTTTTTAAATACTAGCCACACTCGTTTGCGCACAACCCTAAGGAAAGTCAAGATGTGGCTTTACACATGATAATTGGGTCTTGTGTTTTAATTTATGTCTACGCTAAATACGAGATTGGATCAGAGAGCCAGTTCAACCAAAAACTCAGAAGTATAAAAATAAAGGCTGTATTGGTTTCTCCTAGAGGATGTTTCTAAATTGAAAACAGCCGAAACATGACATTTAAAGAGGATCAAACTTGAGTGCTCGTATTTTGCTGTGAAGGATGAGATGCCACATCACCTTGGGGTCAGAGGAGTAAGCACAGCCGCCCACACTCCACATCCACTCGCCTTCACGCCACCGCTCAATATCAGGGCAAAGAAGAAGAGTGGGATATTTGAAAAATGAAAACAATAAAATAAAAGGTAATAAACAGGTGAGTTTAAACAGAACCATATAGATACAATGGGCCTTCATTACAAGCAAATGGACTCTGAACTTGAAGGAATCCTAGGGGCATGTGTGTGTGTGTGTGTGTGTATGTGTTTAGCATTTTCTTGCTTTTTGTTTTAGTTGTGGTAAAATATACACAACACAAAACTTTTGGCATTTCTAAGCATTCAGTGGCATTAAGTATATTCAAACCCTTATGCAACCATCACCGCCATCCATCTCCAGAACTTTTTCATCTTCCTAAACTGCAATTCTGTATCTGTTAAACACTATAACTCCTATTCATTCCTCCCCTCTGCCCCTGGCAGCCGCCATTTAATTTTCTGTTACTATGAATTTCATGTAAGTGGAATCATCCAATAGTTGCCCTGTTATTTCTGGGCTTATCTCACTTAGCACACCTTCAAGATTCCTCCATGGCACAGCTTGCGTCAGGGCGCCATTCCTTTTTTTTTTTTTTAATGTTTTATTTATTTTTGAGAGATAGAGAGACGGCACGAGCAGGGGAGGGTCAGAGAGAGAGGGAGACACAGAATCCGAAGCAGGCTCCAGGCTCCGAGCTAGCTGTCAGCACAGAGCCCGACGCGGGGCTCGAACCCACAAACCGTGAGACCATGACCTGAGCCAAAGTCGGACGCCCAACCAACTGAGCCACCCAGGCGCCCCAGGGCGCCATTCCTTTTTAAGGCTGAACAATATTCCGTTCTATGCATATGCCACATTTTGTGTATCTGTTCGTCCATCTGTGAACATTTGGGTTTTTCCACCTTTTGGCTCTTGTGAAGAATGCTGCCATGAACCTTGGTGCACAAATAGCTGATGGAGTCCCTGCTCTCACGTCTTCTGGGTAGGATCATTGCATTTAGGATAAGTTCTCCAGGGCCTTGATAACCTATGACAAAAAACACTAATGCCAAACTCATAAAATCACCAAATCCCAAGGGCACTGATTCTTCCCCTACCTAGTAACTTAGTCTGTTTTTCCCTTTTAGTTGTCTTTCTAAAGTGTCCTTTCTTTATATTCATTCACTCTTTCATTTATTCATTCATTAACAAGTATTTATTGGGCACCAGCTGTGTGCCAAGCATTCTGTTAGGCCCTGGAGACACAGAAAAGACAGATAGTGCTCCTACTTTGTGGAAGCAGATGGTAATCAAATAATAAACAAAATCATAACTGTAAATCAATTGGTAGTCTAAAGGAAAAGTCCAGTAAACTATGAGTGCTTATAATGAAGAGCACCGAGCTGGTGGCACTGAACTGAGAAAGGAGGCTTCCCTGAGGAAATCATATTTGAGCTGAAGGATGAGCTAGAGGAGGCAAAGAACATTCTTTGTATCGAAGGCGTCTCCCATGCAAAGACCCGGGGCCATGAGCTGAGAAATAAGAGCAGAGACCCAGAGTATTAGGGCAACCCAGACTAGAAAGAGAGACACTGATGTGGGTGCAGAGGGTGATGGGCCAGATCAAGCAGGGCCTCAAGAAATTCTGGTCTTTATTATTCCAAGAACAGGGAGAAACCATTGAAGAGATTCATTGACTTTGAGAGTCTCCCAAGGGTCAGACCCCTTCCATTAACAAGAAGAGTCTGAGTCCTCATAAAGCCTAGGAGGGAGTCTCTTTCTCTATACTGCAGGAAGCATCGTTCCTGAGTGTTAAGGGGTGAGGCAACCCCTCTGCATAACACAAAGACTGTGGGGATAGTGGGGAGCTGGCTTGTCTTCAATATTAGGAGTTGGTGACTTGGAGTCATACTCTTTCTGGAACTTCTCCTGTTATTGTCCAGACAACTACTACTGTAGCTATGGATGTGGAGTTTAGAATTCCATACCAGCCAGGATTGTTGTTGGCCCCCAAGGACATCTGGAGTTAAGCAAGACAAGGGGAATCTATTTCTGATGCTTTAGGCTGTTAGACCACCCATGGGGCTTGGGAGAGATATTTCCTCTTTATATAAAATGGTACCATTGCCTTTGGGATGGGGGTACTGTTGTCTCCCTTGCCCTAATGTATCACACAGCAGCCTCTGCCAGAGGCGAGATACCTGACTACCCAGATCAGGGTCCAATTCAATTTAGGAAATCAAAGAGTTGTTAAAAAGAATGGAATTTGTTTGCATTTGCAGAAACAATTTCCTTGTCTTCCTTCAAAAGGAAATGTGTGTATCTACACCTATAATTCATAGGATACTGCATAAAGAGGCACACTACAGGCAGAGAAAAGAAAACTGGAAGCATCTTAACAACTTTAAAGTATTAAACACAGACCGTCTGCAAGAATTTTCAGTGATGTGACACCTGATGTATAACTGGGGAGGGGGTGCAAGATTTTCATCTCATGAAAAGTTCAAGTTTCACGGAAGCTTAAGTTGGGTAAAGTAATCACAAAGAGAAAGGGCCATGGTTTCCTTTGGATGATAGCAGTTTCGTGTGCATAGCTTGCCTGGGGGAGGCAGCGTCAGCACCCCCCCCCCTTAGGTTTTCCTGGTCTAATTAGGCAACATACACAGTCAAGTTTCTCTGGAATTAAGAGCCAGCTAATTAGGTCGTGAAGATGTTCCCCTAGAACTTGCATTGCTTGAGAAACACCTTCCCCTTTATCTGTCACACACAAAGGATGAGGGAGGCGCTGAGAAAGAGAAGAAAGAGGTGATGTGAGGTCTAAATAAGTAGGCATGGAATATTAATATGGTAACCAGAGAATGGAGACCTTATTAAGTGCTATTAAGTCCATTCAGCCTCCAAGCACTCCTGTGTTGGACCCTGTAAGTTGAGCCAAGGTACAGGGAGGCTGACCCAGCACAGCCTTGCAGGGATATTCACCAGCACAGGAATATGGGGAAGATATTTTCTTCGGTTTGCCTCCTTCCTTGTTTCAAAAAATGGGGGTGGACATGGGCAATACAAAGTTTCGATCACACCCCTAGTGGTTCCTCTTCCTTCAGGGCGAAGTCCCCCCTTTCCTGTTCATTTGTAGGACAGAAAGGTCTTACTGAGGTTTCCAAAGACAGCTGTACCTTGTTTGATGTATCTGGGTTATGGGTTTGATTAATGCACCAACATATCAAAGTATGTCAACAGCTCCCAGGAACTGGGCTCTGTCTATAGAGAGATCATCACAGAATCTCAGGAGACCTTACAACGGGGATGATATCAGAACAACTCCAAGAGTCAAAGTCTTCATAGAAAAAGGAAAGAGAAAGAAGGAGGAGGAGAGGGAGGAGGAAGAAGACACTTTCCCGGGGGGCTGGGGTGGGGGGGTAATCATTCCAACCAGGAGCTTGATAACCTATGAATAAGAAAATTGGTTGCCTTGATTTCTGTTGCTTTACTTACTGCGTTTGTGGCAAAGAATGAATTGTTTGGAAAGCTCACTCACTATTTCAGTTTATATTTGCTTTCTACGAGAGCCTGTTTTTGATTGAAGAAGCCAAAGATGAGTACGGAATAGACAAAATTGAGAACAAAATGACTTATTATAACATTTGTATCATTTTCTCTGTTTCGTTGTGGTGGTGGTGGTGGTGGTGGTAAAATACAGGTAAGATAATGTACCACTTAATCCTTTTTAAATATACAGTTCAGTGGCATTCACTTTATTCATGTTCGGTAACTATCACCACCATCCATCTCCAGATCTTCCCACCCTCCCAACTCAAAACTCTGTACCCATTAAAGGATTACTCCCCAGGCCCTCCTCTCCCTCAGCCCCGCTCTCTGTCTCTATGAATTCAACTACTCTGGGCACCCCATCCGGGTAGAATCAGATATTTGTCCGTTTGTCCCCACCACAATTCAACATGGCCAAAAAATCTGAAAATTAGTAACAGCTAAACCCAAGGCTTAATCAATAAAATAACACCATATCTACTAATGCAGATCATTTTCCACGTTCTGAGTTAGATGCTTTCTCTTTTATATTTTTCATTACTACATAAAGATAAGCTTTAAATTTATATATTTGTTGCAGACCAAAGACTTAGCCAAACATTTCCAACCCAAAATATTTCTTTCAGTAGGGCTTACCATAGGAAGAAAACAAGCAATTCTCATTTAGGGAATTTAGGGAAATTCTTGTCCACCACTTCAGGAAAATGAGGAGTAATAGAACCATAATAGTGCTTTACCTGTCACATTTTTTTCAGAAGGAAAAAAAATAAAAGACTGATGAGTTACTATCATTATCTTATAAGCTGTTTCACAGAGCCTTTGTTTTGTTTAGGGACACGAACAATTTAGAAAAGAAATAGACACACAGGCTTTGTTTTCTCAGCAGGAGCTGCTATATGTTTGGTACAATGGATATGGTTTTTTCTTTTCAAAAAATTAAGATATCCATTATCTACAAAGCAACCTTAAAGGGACAGATTGAGGATTTAATTTTAGAATTTCATGTCTGACTCTCATAGCCAGATGGTCTTTACACAGTGAAAGTTCCCTGCCATCATTCATAATTGTTTCTTATCACTACTATCATTAATGTTATTATTAAGAATAATGTTGAAATCATCTAAATGCCCATGTGGAATAGTCTCACTCCCCACCTCCCAGTGCCCATTTTTACTGATTGGGCTGATACTCATTAAGACTCTAGAAACTGCTTTCTCTCTTAAGAATTTTAAAGAAAGCATATAGATTCTTGCTCCTCATAGCAATTTGTTTAGAGTGGCTCTTACTAAAACTTGAAGATTGAACTGTTTGTTTCATGGTTATATTTTTTTATTCCTAAGTTTGTTTTTTAACTAGAGCATATTCATGATTCTTTTTCTTTTAAATACATTTTACGTTTGTAACCATAGGATGATTCCACTGAATAAGTTTTATAGGGTTTTTTCAGGGTGGAGCAGGAAAAGGTTTTTTAAAAATTGAAATATGACATCCATATCATTAGAGTTTTAAAGTTGGTAATATGCTTAAGGCAGACTTTTTATGGTTAGCAAAGCTGAGAGGTTCTGACACCCAAAGGATGTACGAAGAGATAACTTACATAAATGTATATGGTGCCCCGAAGGGGCGTTGATTGTATTATGGGGTTTCTCATGAGCGGCGTTGGTTCAGACGGAACAGTGAAGCAAAGCTAAGTGGTTCTCTACCGAATGGGCTGTGCATGAGACGCGTTACCCTGCAAACAGAAGTACCTTCCAACGCCAGCTGCTTTACTATGAGGTGCTGAAACAAGAAACAGAACAAAACAGCTAATGAAATGTTTATCTTATTAAAAATGTTTCCTTAACATAACCACGGCATTGCTTTAAAACAGATAGCCTAACACATGACACGGAACAACCTGAAAGTGATAAGGTCGAACGCTTGGGAAAGAAGAATACACATAAGTTGGAGAATGTAGAAAGTGGGTGATAGGATATATGATAGATTGATTGGACTATTTCTTAGAGCTTTGAATCTGCCCTGAAATTCATTTCCTCTAATTCTCAAAACTGTATTTTCTTTTTTTTTAAATTTTGCTTTTAAAAAACTTGCTTGTACTGCTTCTACAATTCCTAAAAGACAAAATGTAAATAACTGCACACAAGCTATAAAATGCATATAAGATTGAATTTTATACAAGCCATTGTACAAAATGCTTAATTCATTGTTTTCTATGTGCAAGGCGGTCGTGTCAACATCGAGGATCCTCACAGGAACAGGGTTTTCCTTAGTAAACAGCATCATAGATCTAAGATTGTTCATGGCTAGCATTTACCTGGGAGAAAATCTCATTTTCCTCATTATTTTACATGAAAAGGTGAGGTGTCTGTGTGATTTCTAGATGAAATAACAAAATGAGATTGAGTTATTATCTTTTAAAAACACCATCCATGGAAATATGAGTGAATTCGGTACCTCCCATTGCATAAATATCTTTCTTCTTGCTTTTCTCTGTCCAAAACAGTGGTTAGGGCATCTGACCACAGTCAAGTTTTTATGTCTTCATTCACCAGCATTGTTTCATATTGTGAGATGATGACCAGCATTCACATGCAGAAGAAACTCAGATAAAAGACCAAAGTGATCAGATGGCCTCAAAATAAGGACTTGGTATCTGTTTCTATTCAGAATTACGGGGCAAGCAGAACTTGATGCCCGTCAGCAGCTCTGCCGCCATTAGAAGAGCTACCTCTTCGGAACAGGAGATATCACAGACTCTTAACATTGATGGTGACTTAGAAAACTACTATGTTTTCCAGAGGCTAATTATAAACAGGTGGTGGTTGGGGCCAAATCTCCAGGAATCACAAACCCATTCTGTTTGAGCTTGTTAATGCCTCTATTCAACTCCAGGAAAATGTGCACATTCCACAGTATTACAGAGAGTTTCAGGTTGACTGATAAAAAACAGGTGATTTCCTCCAAAACACTGACTCGAAGATAAAATAACATCATTTGCCTTCCTGTGTGGCAAGGCCTTTCCTGGTAGTTATAGGTGGATCCTGCTAAAGCAGTCATGGAAATAATGTCATTTAGTGACGTATAGGGAGAAAATGTGGCAGCCTGGCTGTGCCCAGTGATGTCCATGCATGTCCAGGTTGAACCCAGGCACTAAGGCTTCTCTCTTCTTCTTAACAGGAAGTGCGGTGGGATTTTAACTCTGATCTGGGTGTCTGGCTGTTTCAGTGAAGGGTTCTGCAATTTCACATTTCATCTCAGCAAGTAATGTCCACATCTTGTCAAATCGCCACCGAGAATGTACTGCAGCGCTACCCCTGGACCAAGGCCGAGATGTTCCGCGTAAACTTTGTGATTTGAGGGTTCAGTGATCACAGTGCTACCAAATGAGCTGTCTCCGCATTCACGGTAAAAGGGATTGCCTCTCTCTTTAAAGAACATCCCGTTTTCTCTTCCTCAAGGGTCATGGCGCTAAACTTTTTTCCACTAACCTCCTGGTTTCAATTCAAAATATTCTCTCATAGTTTTTATGCCTTAAAAACTGGTGGAACTCATTTTGATAGTGAGAGCCTGGGAGATGGAAACAAGGTCTGTGTTTTCTTTCTGATTGTTTTCTTGCTGCCAATTTTATTGCCATTGTCTTCCATGTTGCTAACGGTTTTTAGGCTGCTGCTCTCATTTCAACTATTTATTGAAAAAGGAGCTTAGAAGGATTTTTAATATACTTTTCCCTCCAACTTCTTCATGATTGGTAAAAAAAAAGGAAGCCCTGTAGAGATCACAAAATGCACACATTTACTTGCACAGATATTAATCAGATAAAATACTTTGGGTAATTTCACGATTGCACGAAGTTGGTAAATTCATACCTTATACGTGACAAGACATGGACCTTGCTTTTCGCATGCCTTTTCATTAAAAATCCATCTTAAAATGTAAAATAAGTTGTCGTCATCCTTGATTTGATGGTTGTGAAGTTTATTCTTCTCTTTGTCTTGCCTAGTACCAAATAAGTTTTCCCTCTGAATCCTCAGTCTCAACTTTAAGTTCCCTTCAAACTACAAGAAAATTAAGATCCTCACCACGATAAAATGAGACTTGACCACTGGGCTTACCACAAACTCAGCAATCAACTGAACCATGGTTTACTTTAAAATGCCAATTATCGGGGCACCGGGGTGGCTCAGTTGGTTAAGTGTCTGGCTCCGGCTCAGGTCATGATCTCACGGTTCATGGGTTCAAGCCCTGCGTCAGACTCTGTGCTGACAGCTAGCTCAGAGCCTGGAGCCTATCTTCAGATTCTGTGTCTCCCTCTCTTTCTGACCCTCCCCTACACACACTGTCTCTCTCTGTCTCTCAAAAATAAATTTAAAAAAGCATTAAAAAAAATTTTTAAATGTCAATTACCTTAAGCTTAAAAGAGTGTCTTGTTATAAGTGATATCACTCTGAAGTATTTAAACACCTTTAAAGCAAACATCTCAGAACTTAATTTGCTCACGTGAATATTATTTTCTTCGGAACAGTTATCTTGGAAACCAAAATACCAGTAATTCCATTGCTTAAAATATTTTGCCAATAGTCTTCAGTTCATTCAGGAATGAATAAGAAAACTGGCCTCCTTGTTTTTAGTCATATTTTCTTTTTTGACCCCAAATAGTGTAAGCCATCTTCATTATTCACTTATTCCCAGACCTGGTACTAATTTCTTTTTTGGCGGGGGTGGGAGGAGATTGCTTGTTTCCAAAACTTAAACCTCAGAGGACAGGGATTTGCTGTCATCAGAGATATTTAAAAGAACGTGCTAGCAGGTTGTCAGGATGACTCCAGAAAGGGAATTCTGGAAGGATGGTTTTTTAAGCCACGTCAGTATAATTTAGAATGCTGTGCAGTTTCTCACGCCGAATGCCTTCAGGGGAGCGCCACTCACCTTTGTGCTCGCCCTGCCCCTCCTGGCCTGGTCTTGGCCTTGTCTCTGGTTGGCGTGTGACCTTGGGCAAGCTGCTTCCGCTTCCTCATATGTAAAATGATGTGAAGAACAAGAAGCCCACAAATGATCTGTCCAGCTCTAACCTTCCAGAATAGCAACACGAGGCTCTCCAGACTTTAATAAAAGTGGCTTTGGGCCACACCTTCAATGTATTAAGTCAGACCAGTCTCTTTTCTTCTCACATTCCCCTATATTAACATTTAGTGTCATTTGGGGGCAAGAACAAAGTTCTTATTCAACTGAATTTGGGGTTTGGTGGACATTTAAAGTTCTTCGCTGCATATCAGAGGATGTATCTAGTTTGTGTTGGGTGAGTGGGAGAGAAAGCTAATGAGCAAAGAAAAATGTGATTTTGTTTCATGTTGTTTGTGAGTTTCTTCTTACAGGTGACTGATACTCTCAAAGCAGATCCCCATGCCACATGAACTTGTTATGTTAAAAAAAATCTACCAACACCCCTGATTCTCATTATGACATTAATCTCTCACGTCGCCGTTACACTGATCTGATTGGCGATCTTTTTTAAAACCTTGAGCCTTCCCTTTGCTGCTGGGATTGTAGTAGTTTCTTATCTCAAAAGAAAGGTGATAGTTTAAGAAAGACTTCCTGTGAAATGCTGCCAATTCCAGGTATTCACAAGACATGCCTGGTTCTCTTCCTCTTTCTTTTCTTCTTTCTTTTCTTTTCTTTCTTTCTTTTTCTTTTTCTTTTTTTTTAGTATCCTTGGCCTTACAGCCTGGTCCTTTTCATAAGAAATGTTAGCAAAGTCTTTGAATTAATGAACTGTGAAGTGCTAAAAAAAAAAAAACACCCAAAAAACCATACCATTTCAAAAAGTATCCTGCAAGGATGTAACACTAATGAGAGGTGACCCTAGATACCACCGAATATCCCACTCTAACTAAAATTAAGATAACAACTGGTTCAGGCACAATCTCTTTGAACAAAGACCTAGAGAGGAAGGAGTGGTAGTGAGGAGGGGGGGAGGTCTGAACTAGAGTTGAAATCTGGGGAAATGTGTTTATGTTAGAGTCTCTCTAGCTCTGTTGAGCACTCCAGTCAAATAATGCAATTATTCAACCCCCCCCTATAAAAGGTACCAGGTGGAGAGAAGCAAACAGAAGGGAGCCGGTGAGACATGTTCAGAAGGTTGATCAAATAAAACCTAAATGGTAGGTCTTTGGCTACACCTAATGTAGGTTTTGTTTTAATTTTGCTATTTAAAAAAAAAATGTGGTGTAACTCCTTCAATCTTTTTGCAATTCTGCATGGTTGAACATTTGAAATGAGTTTGTGTATCACCCCCAGGCGCTGATTCAGACTTGATTGGGGCAAAGCAGACTGCATGTGCTTATTTTTATCCACGTCATTTGGGACGTTATGTCGCCAAAGGAACCAAAAATGTGCTGCTCTGTTGCCAAATTATCACCTATCCTTTGATCAGACAGGGCGGTGATTCTCATCAACAAGTTGCGCGACCTTAGTATAACAGCAATGTCAGGTCAACTTGAGAAAGTGAAGAGAGAGCCCTAAACACAAATAAAAAGAAACAACCAACAATCCTTATAATTATCATCATCTGCTGCTTTTCCCTCTTTTGGCAAAGAAACACTCCATCCATTTGCAGAAATCGCCCGCGGAAACGTTACATCAAAACTAATCACAACGATTAAAATCAGCTTTTCTGTGCAAGAGGAGGGTAAAAAGCAAGTTGGAGGCTGGAATAAGGCTGTTTTTCCACCAAAAAAAAAAAACCCTGGAAAAAAATTTCCTATATGTGTATTTATCTATACGTATATGTAGAGCTTTATTTTTGAAGGAGATCAATTGTCTGCCCTGTGATCAGTTAATTTGATTTAAGTTTTATTTTGGAGATTGATTTAGACTGGAGGTAGAGGCATGAGCTAATTGTATCCTGATCCTTGCCTTGAGGGGTTTCAAAGCCCTGGAGCAACTCTTCTCTGTATTTTGTTCTGTCTACCTTAGCCAAGCTATTGCATTTCTCTCTGGTGTGGCGAGCCGAGCAGATCGCTGGGAGAGAAATCGGAAAAGGGGGGAGAGGAAAAGGAAAAGGGGACTTGGAGAGAGACTTTGTGCTTCAATGTTTCAGGTAAGATCTGACGGTTTGGGTTTGTTATTATTTGCTAAGGAGGGTATGGCTGGGACTTTGGGCGCAACTCGCTTTTACGCATGTGCCAGGCATGGGGCGAGAGCGCGGCACACTCGCACACACACAGCCCGCCACGGCGGCTCGGGATCCGCTCGGGCCGGCGGCGGGGCAGCGGCCGCCGCCTCCTCCGGGGCTGCTTCTGCGGGTTCTCGGCTTCCTCCCTGGAGCGCGAGCGGGCG
>NC_043713.1:43703131-43723359 GCF_006229205.1 Suricata suricatta
CAGCCAAGCGCAGCGCCCTGCGGGGCGCGCGGGGGCGGCGGCGCCCGGGGCTCCGCGCTGGCCGCCTGCTGGGGGTGGGAGCCCATCGCCCCCTCCTCTCCCGCAGCCTCGGTGGCGCCCCCGGACGCCCCGTGAAAGACGCCATTGTGGCTGCCGAGCGGATCGGGCCCCGAGGCGGTTTTTCCTTCCCCTTTTGCCCGGGCCGGACCGCGCCGCTCCCCTTTGTGAGCCGCGGCCGGTGCCCTGCGCTGTTCGCCGTCCGTCTCCGGCCGGGCTGATCCGGATTCGCCGCCTCCGCCCACCCGGGCGCCTTTAAAGCCCCCTCCCACCACCTCCCTCCCTCTTCCAGCCCCCCCCCCTCCCTGGGTGCAAACGTTTCATTTATTTTTAAAAAGCTCTCATTCCTCTTCCTCCCCACCTCCTCCCCGGATAAAGGGCACAGCACATGCTCCGGATTAGAAGTCTCCTTGGGAGGCGGGGACGGGGGAGGGGGGCGCCGGGGTGGGGGAAGGATGTGAGCGCTGCAGGTAATGGCTGTGGCTTTGCAGCGCTCGCCTCTACTCCGCGGTGCCTGCAGCGCGGAGTCCGTGTCCGGAGCCCGCATCCTTCCCTCCCCTTCTGGCAGCCAAGGTTCTCTTAAAGGGACAGAGCTTCCCGGCCGCCTCCCGTCTCTGCCTCCCGAACCAGCGCTTGGGGCACTGAGGTGGGCGGGAGGGATGCAGTTTGTCTCCTTTCTGACCTCTTTCTGCCCCCACCCCCCACCCCCCGCCGCCCCTCGTTACTGAAACGTGAAGTGTGCTTCCTCTCCCGCCCCCCAGAGGGACCTGGCTGGAAAATAAAGAGTCCGAGCCTCCTCGAAAAAGAACGGGGTGGGGAGGAGGCGCGTTCCGGTGAATTCGCGTTAAAAGTGATGTCGAGCCCCAAAACATCCAGGACGAGACCCTTACTTGGACGCGGGCTCCGCACGGCCGCCCCAGTACCGAAACTTCCTAGCAACATCGGGTCGGCAGTGCCTGCCTTCTGTGCTTTCGAACACTTGCACTGTCGTGGAAATGATTTTCTGGTATCAAAACGTTTTCACCGTGACTGTGCTCCGGGGGCCGGCTGGGCGGAAGCCAACTAAGTTAGCAAAGTTGCAAATGGGGCTGTCGGCCTTGTGCGTGGAGAAGCGCACGCGGGAACGGTCCAGTGTCCCCGTGGCACCGGCTTTCTCACTATGAGGTGCACCGCAGTAGGCAGCGGTGGTTTGGTACCAATGCTGCATTACCTTTTAGATCATAGAGAACCGGCGGCTGCTTTCAAGCAAATCCTTGACGTGTGTGTGTGTGTGTGTGTGTATCCTTGGCGGAACTGGGAGAGACATAACAGTTTAACATACTCATTCTTTAAGAAACGTTTGCCTTCTGTTTTCAATCAACTAAGCTGGCAGCTAGAGATACAAGTTTATTTGAGAATACCCTCTGGGTACCAAGCATGCTTGGATTGTTTTAGCAAATTAAAAATGAGCAAAATGCTTTTACCTTCTCAGCAGTAGACTCCTTAAGAGACCTCCTGTTTTGTGTGTATGTGTGTTCTTTAGAGAAACATCTTCTGTGTTTATCTCAAATGTGTTTTTAATGTGGAAAAGGAGAAAATAAAGGATTTTTAAAGGCTGAGGCTGATGCCCTAAGATGATTCATTAAATCTGACTTTACATCAAGGAATTTACCTGCATATGTGGGAAACCGTGGAATCTAATAGCTAACCTACTTGGTGGACTTGAAATAGTAGTGGATCCATTTGTCTCCTGGATAAATGGGCAATGTGCCCATCTATTCCTCGAGTTTATATTTGTGTGGCATTTGGCTTACCGTGAGGGGCTGGTGTTCGGAGACCCAACACTGGCTGCAACAGTTTGGCTCAGGAGTCCTGCTGCTGCTTGAATGCAAAGAATTGGTAGCGATGTGATGATGACAGGAGGTTTAATGTTTACTAATTAGGTTGCAAAGGTAACCCTTGGATTTTAAAACTTTGCATCACGGAGAAAACTTCATTGGTTTGGGCAATATGTTTACAAAAAAGAAAGTAGACAAAAATATCATACATTTGCTGGGAAGAAATTTTGAAATGGATTGAGTGTAAATGATAGTTGGCAAAAAAATCTCCCACCACAGTATTCAAAATGACTGCAGTGATTTTGCTGTATTAATTATGCCCGAAGCACAATATAAAGTTCTCTAACACACACTAGAGGTCTCTCTTCTAGCTGTAAGATTTTCATGTTTGTAATGCTTTGCCAGGGCTTGCATAGTAGGGGTGTGCAATGATAGCTTGGTTCATCCTTATTTAAGTAATAGTGATTTACTGACCATCCACATTACTCTGATGTGAGGTATTTATTTCGGAGAATATTCAGTAATTACGGTACAAATTATACTACCTAAGTACTAGGAAAGTAAATGTATTAAGACTTCTACTAAATGATGATGAAAATGTATTATTCCATTTGTTGAATAGCCTTATGGACCTTTTGGCATACAATTATTTATCCAAAGCAATTTGTTGTTACATGTAAAAATAATTAGCAAAAGATGTATTACATCCAAGAACTTTCTGAAAATTACACTTCCGTGTTGCTCCAGGTTTAGCAGTAAGTTGTTAGCAGAAATGCTTTCTCGTCTCAATGTTTTAAAGTCAGAATGATTGTTCCTTAATTCTGAAATGTGATGTTTTCTGGTAAGGTCTTTTCCATTTTGAGTCATTCAAAGGATATCTGTTTGTGAACCATCAGTTCATCAAGGCTTTTATTTAGTTGGATCTTAACCTGTATTTCTAAACCTCCTTTGGGACTGCAATTTACAGTTTCCCAAGCAAGGGGAGCTCTTATTTTCTCCATCTTTAGGATGAACTATCTTGGGAATAAAAATGAAAATTTCAGATGCAAGCATGTTTGCTTATTTTAATAGCTTACTCATGCAGAAGTGCGAAACAATTCCATTTTCTTAGGCACTCTGGCTTTTCATTCATAACAGTATACTAGATGTAAATCATGTTAAGCGTGTTGATGAGTTCGATTTGAGATAACAGTGTGGAAAGCAAAACAGAGAGATTATCCTTTGGGAATAACAAGCCAGTATTCATTAAGTTCATTCATTGGTTCAACAGGTATTTATTTGTGCCTGCTGTATACAAGACACTGTTAGATGCCAGAGACCCGGTGGTAAGAAAACGCACTGAGTCCCCGGACTCCCGGAGCTTGGGATTCACATGGAGAGAGAGAGGGACAGACGTTAATCAAACAGTTGAACAACGATTAGAGCTTTGAAGAAAAAGGGACTTAGTCAGATTTGTGTTTTGAAAGGATAATTCCAGTGTTACTGTGGGCGATGCATAGTGGCACCACGAATGGATGAGGCATGGCCTTTGGAAGACCATAACAATCACCCAGGCAAGAGAAGATATAGCTGAGGTTGGGGTAGTGGCTGGAAAAACAGATGGATGAAAGGATAAAAGATGTATTGAGAAGGTAAAATGGACAGAATGTAGTAAAAGGATGTATCAGCGAACAAGAAGACAGATGTCGAGCGGCTGCCTAGATACCTGATGCATTAACTGAAGAGACATTGGGATTCTGAACACTGGGTAGATTTTGTATCTTTTACTTCATTTCCGGTAGCCAGAATGAGTAGCACTGATGGGACTCACTTATATCCTGTGTAACTGATCGCACGAGGGAAACCGGGTCCCTCCGGTCTCTCCACTTGCTTGACAGTTGTGTGTGGAGCACGCACAGTGTCCGGCACCCATCTCCCTGCTCTCACGCTGTCAGCCAGGGAGCCTTTTCATTCATGAACTAAACCGTGATGCTCCGTGTATCCAGTTCCCGCTGAGCTGGAATTCATCATTAAAAAAATTTGTTTTTAATGTTTATTCATTTTGAGAGAGAGAGAGAGCGCGAGCAGAGGAGGGGCAGAGAGAGAGACAGACAGAATGTGAAGCAGGCTCCAGGCTTAACCAACTGAGTCACTCAGGCGCCCCATCATTTGAATAGGCCTGGGTTGAACCTTCTGACAATCAGGTCTGTGTCTTATAGTGCAGATAATTGTGTTAAAAAATTTCATGAACATATATTAAATTGTTAGAAAACTTCAGCCATGCTTTTAAAAAGCCCGCTGACATACAAATAACTGGCACAATTATTGCAAGTCCCTCACTAATAAAACTTTTAAGAACCTCAACACAGTCATATTTGTTTGGTCTGATCTGAGTTTGCTCCGCTTTCTCCCCCTCAGTTAGATTCCAGTGCCTGTGTCCCCGCGTTTTTTGTCCTGAGCCTGGGCTAGGGTGGGTCTCAGTACCACACTTTTATGCTTATGTCAACACTGTTTTTGGTATTTCTAATATCTTGTCCACTCTCCCCATTCATTCTTATTTCTCTAAAACGCATTCCCTCCCATCGTGCCTCACAAACATGGACAACAATCAGGAAACAGTGTTTTGCCCAATATGTTATTCACTGCCAAAATAACATTGGCTGATGAACAGTTGATTAATTTTAAAATAATCTTAAAATTGGGTATTCAGGTTTTCTTTCAACATCAAAACTTATTTGGAAGAGAATTCCATTACAAGAAATCTGCCATATCTGCCATGAATGCTTATAATAGCCTCTCCCCTTTCTGTTTGTACTTCTAGAAAGTTCCAGGTTGGAGCTCCTTCCAAGAAATTCGGGTTTCAGTTATTTCCAGGACACAATTTGAAAACCACTCTCTGCATAGGATTTTGATATACAAATGTGATTCCATAGGATGTTTTTTTTTTCTTTTTGGTGGTTCTCATGTGGGGGGCCCTGAGGGCAGGCTCTGCTTGGAAAAACATCTTCATTTCTACCAAACACGTGGAGATCCGTTTCTTTCATAAATATGGGAATGATAATAACTCTCCAACCTGCCTTATAGGATTGTGGAGAGGCAACATATGAGTATATAGAGCAAACTGACGTATAAATAAGTAGCATCAAGCAAGCCTAACGAGCAATTTTTCTAACGGATCCATCAAATTCTGGCCCCTTGCTGCAAACAGTGGAGGGCAGTGTAGACTACTTTAGTAAACCCCCAAACAGCACTGTGAACCAACCCCATCTTACAGGGGCATGAACTAAGGAATAGAAAGATTCTGTGACTTGTCTGAGGTCAAAGACTAGGCTACTGGCATAACAGAAATTCTAGCCCAGCAAGCATGCTGCCTACAAACCCCTACTCACCATTAGCCACTCTACTGTCCTGCCTACACTTCTAGTTCTTTCTGTCCAGTAGATACTATTTGAACACATTTCATAGGCACTTGGCACAGAACGTTTTTCTTCTCTGCCACCAGCTTCTGTTGATCCTCTCCTCTCTCCTTCCTGACCCCTCCACTCTGGGGTCCCCTCACTAGCACCTGCACCGACCCTTCCCTTCCACAAGAGCAGAGACAGAACAAATGAAAAGCGATTTGAGGTTGTTGTGAGCATACATTTGAATTGTTCCCTAGCCCGTGCTGAGCAAATCATTTACTCTCCCATATCTGCCATGCTGGCCAAAATGTGGATTTGTTTTCCATTCAAAGAGAACCGACAATAATTCAGGTCTTGCTGTCGACACCGAGGCCCCTGTTATGAAGAGTTAAGAACTGAAGAGAATGTTAACTAGGTAGATTTCAGATGCTTGCTAGAAGAAGGGCTCTTCTTCCTGATCAATCTTTCCAAAGCATCTACTGCTAGTGTGGTGCGGCACATTTACTTTCCTGGGATTCTGTGCTAATGGGACAGAAAATGTGTGTAAAATGAAAGACCCACACTGTCTACATGAGAAAAAAAATCTACATTACTCCATGTTGTCCGCTCTCCTCTCCTCCACCCACCCACTCCCACTCCCACATTCAAATCTGACTCCAGCTCTAACTGTATTTAGTGTAAATTACTTCATCTCCCTAAGCTTCCGTTTTCTGAACTGTAAATGAGACTGTAATAGTCGCTATAAATGAGGTAATAGTACTAGGTCTTTGTAAATGAGATAATATAAGATCATTGTCAATGAGATAATAATAAATCGTAGGGTGGTTCCGAGGACTGGATGAGATGTGATGGAATGCACGTGCCTGGCACATAGTAAACACTCGGAAAATATCCATTAAATATCATTAAACAGGGACTATGTTTATTCCTCTTTGCTTCCTTAGTTCCTGATATGTGCCTGGCAAACAGGGTAAGTGCGCAAAAATTAATTTTTGGATACATGAACACAGAATTTCAGAAAACACAAGCATAAAGCCAGATGGTGATTTCACTTCCCTGTAAGTACTTTTTGCCATTGACAGGATGGTCCAAGTTCTGCCAGAAGCCCTTGCTGGATAGTTACAGGCTTATTCTAACCAATTAGAGCAACCATTTGGGAACAGACTAAATCTGATCTGGGGAGCTAGTAATGCAAAATAGGGCATTGCTTCAAAGATGTCAGTTTACCTGTCAGTCACTCTCATGATGTCCTTCTGTGCACAGTTGTCATGAGTTTCTAAAACCTGCAGACATTTAGAGCTGATTCTATGAAATGACGAAACCACTAAGTTCAGAACCCCTATTGGGAATCAGTGAATTTGCTTATTATACAGCAAAGAAACATCGGAACAGATCTGATACCCATTCCATCCAGCAGATGGCAGTGGTATACATTCACAAGCAAATTCATGGACTAGCCTCTGGTCTTTCTATTTTCTCACCATTGCCCCACCCTCAGTGGAAAAGGAAGTCTGAACCAACTTTAAAAACCTCCGTTGGCTCCTTCACAGAAACAACTGAGGCTCCACAGGGGTGGCTGGAAGAATCCACACCTCGGAGTTACCCGTTTCCCGGTGTGCCGTGGACCAGGGAGGGGAGAGAAAGCAGGCACTGTGATCTATTCAAACCCAGTCACTGTCAGTTTCCCAGAGATAAGGAAGAGGTCTGTTTTCCTATGCATTTAAGCAAATCAATCCAAGAAAGTGCTGCCAACCTCTAGTGTGTAGGATGCTGGCACATGCTGTGTGTTAAGGCATCTCGGTTGCCAGTTATTAATCAGGAATACTAGTGATGATGATGGACTCATGTGTCACCAGGGAATGGGACAGTCACGTCCAACTAGAGACTCACATGTACTGAAATCAGCTGGGTCTTCTAGTTGCTTGGAATTGTTGACCCACCATTAGCTGTGTGACCCTAAGCCTTGGCTTCAACCACCCCTGAGGGTTGTTGTAAGAATTAAATAGTAACACCAGTATAACGCCAGCATCCAAAGACTTTGTAATATTGCATCTAAACAAATATTCCTTCATCACCCAAGAGGGTGGGTATTGTTAGTATCCCTGTCTTTGAGATGAGGAAATCAAGGCCCAGAGAGACTAAGTAACTTGTTCAGGGCCGCATACTGGTGAGTGACAGAGCCAGGATTGAGATGAGGCACTCAGACTTCCACACCTGTGCTCTGACCTCCTGGGCACTACTGCCTCGTACTAATAATGATTGCTACTAGTAGTTAATAATTATTTAGCACTTTTCTTGGGCTAGGAGTTTCGTGTATGTTAGCACCCTTATTGCTCTCAGCCACCTCTAAGGTGGGTGCCATGAGTCTCCCCATCTTATCAGATGAAGAAAAAAATATTTACTCTGTGCCCCACTCTGTAAGAAACACAGGAAAACAAATTAATGGGGGAGGTTGTCATATATTGCAGTGCTAAATGTGGGTTCTGTAACTGCTAGAGTGATTTACACATATGAGAAATCAACAGTGCAAGTGTACAAGGGTTTTGTTTAATTGTATAAGATAAGGCACATAAAACAAATGTTAAATGTCTTACCCTTTAAAATTTCCATCAGGCCCTTCAGTATTTATAACCTCAGAACCATTTTCCGAAATTTTGAGTGGCTCACAAAGGCGGGGGTTGGTCCTATTTCTGTTGAGCGCTGGCTTCCTCTCCAGAGTCATTGCTCCTCATTTTTTGAGGAGGTAGGAAGGTCCAGGTGCTTTGCCAGATGGCCATCACCTTCCTCCGTACGTGAGGGCCAACTCTTAGCACAGCACTATGGCCTGTGAGTTCCAGGAATTCACATGGTGAAAGAAATTCACCTGTTGTATGAACTAACTCAACCTCTCTCTGATCAGAAGTGCCATTCCACCCCTGGCAACAGGAGACAGGTTTTAGAATCTGCAGTCTCATGATTTTGGACCCGATGTTTCTTCAGTATTCCCCAATGAAGTTAGGGAGAACAGACAGCTCTCTAAATGAGGGCCAAAGTTTCCGAAGGAAGCCTTCCTTCACACTGGCAATACTGTAGTTCAGTGGTCCATTGTATGGAGGAATGGATCACTCTAAGGTTGCACAAATTAAACGAGCTAAGAGCTGCAGGTGGTTTTCTATAGGCAATACAGGTCTTATTTAGACCTACCACTAGTGCAGCTCATCCCCACTTAGTAGAAGGATGCATGGGAATTCATGACCAATGGATTCACGGGGACCCCACGAGTCAAGTATATTGCTGGACAATGAATCAGAGCCGAGTAAGCAAAAGAATGGAAGTTCTGTAAACTTATACCTTAAGAAATCAGAGACCCTTCTTATTTTTTTCTTCCAATTAAGCCTTTGTGCTCATGCAAAGCTTTGAACAATGTTATTCTTTCATTTCTGATATGTCTTTATGTCTAAATGCATCAGGCACAAAGACTGTTTCTAGCTAAAGCACTTTAAAAAGTTTAATTATTTAGCTCTGTATTGTTTAATTGTTCAAGGGATCTTCTTTGTTTCTTCCCCCCGCCCCCTTTTTAGGAAAATTCCGAGTCAAAATGCATTTTAAGATGTATACCTAGATTCAAATTTCACTTCGGAAACAGGCTCCCAGATTCCTTTAGTCACACTTCTGTTTTCATTGTACCGTTGAAGCATTCATATATCCCGAGTTATTTCTGACAGCTTTTTGCAAACTAAAAATGTGTGGTAAACACCATTATTCTGCTAGGGAATAGGACAGATACACTTTTTAACACTTGAAAATTATACCTTCTGATAAATTTGTGCTAATCCAACAACCATTTATTACAAAAGTAAATAAAGTCCTCCTGAGTTGATCGCTTTATAAAAGCTCTTTGCAAATAATTGCGTTTAAAATCAGTTTTTAAATATGAGTTTAGATAGTCAGACATATAATACAGAAACTTATGGTCAGTTTTTTTGTTACTTAAGAGGCGATGATACAGCTTGCATGTGATGTATCTTCTCTTCTTCTTTCCACTGCTGTCTACCTTTTGGCCTCATAATTTTTGGTGACTCTGTCAAAGGATGGACAAGGGGAAAGAAAGGAAATAATTTTCAAATATATTTCTCTTCCTTTCCCTCACCTCCCCCCCGCCCCCCGCAACAACTTGATAAAGTGTGTTGGAAAAAAGTCAGCTCTTGAATCATGGTAACAGAGGGACATAACAAGATGAATAATCCAAAGGAATAGACAATCCAAAGTCATTTGTATTCAAATCTTGATGTGATTTATTAATTAGGCCAGAATTAAATTTTGCAATCTTAATTTGCACATTACAATTGGACACACATTTTTCTTCTCCATTTCAACTTCTGCAGTCATACTCTATGACCTTAGCAGTAACATGAATGACTCATCTCATCCCTTAAGGAATAGTGTCTCCCAGACTTGAACACAAATCAGATTTCTTGAAAGTATTTTCTAGCTCAGTGGTTCTGGACTTGGAGTAAGCATCAGAATTGCCCAGGAGAACTTGTTCAGAATCCTGCCTCCACCTCGGCTCTCTGATTGGATAGGCCTGGAATGGGAGCCGATAATTTGCATTTCTAACAGGTCCCCAGGGGATGCTGCCAGTGATGTCCCAGACCATACTTTGAGGACCTCTCTTCTCAGGGAACAGAAGGCCCTTACGCGTACTCCTGGAGAGAAATAAAAAGGATTCATCTGTCAAGTAGATTTGGGAAACACTGTACCTTTCTTTGAAGTCTTTTTAAGTATTTCAAAAATTTGTAGAAATCTTGCAATACATGAATCTGTGTTCTAACTCATGCTTTCTAGATTTAGTCGACCACAGAGCCCTTTACTGTGGTAGTAGCGTCAACTGTCAGAATTACCGCCCATGGACTGCGTTAAGAAGGGCTGCCCCCCTTCTTCATACCTGGATGGGCAAACCTTCAGTCCCCCTCCCTCCACTGCCTGTCATGTTGGGAGCCACCTGCGGACACCTGCTGGACCTTTTGGAGCTTTCCAACCCAGCAAACTCTGGCTTCAGTCTCCCTCTTTTGACCAGAGTATCTTATTCTCTTACTGGTTCCTACTAAACCTGCTTTTCCAGCCTTCCCTGCTTCCTCGCTTCTTATGTCTGTGATCCTCCCTCCCTCCCTGTCTGCCTTTCTTCCGTGTCCTCTCTCTTCTTTTCAGGCTGGGCTCTGTGGACCACCGTTTCCACAGCACACTCACTAGCACCCTCAACCCCTTCTTCGTGTGGCCCCCTCTGTCATTCCCACCTTGCCAATGCAAGTCCTGGATTACCTTTCTCTCTCCACACTTTTGATCCTGGGAGCCTGAGTGACATGTACAGAAGGTCACATAATTCTTCTCATTGGCACCATTGCAAAATCATTTCGTCCATTCAGCTCATGGAGACTCCCTCGGTTTTTACTGTGTCAGCCTTAGAAATAGCAACAAGCAAGCCAAACAGAATCCAGAGTCCCGTGGAGCTTGCATCCTACAGGGGGGATTGAGGACGTAATCAGATACCGCTAAGTACTGTGCAGAAAGTCAAACAGTGTGGTCAGGTGAGACCTCCTCAAGGAGAGGACCTTGACGCTGATGTCTGGATGGCCATCGCGGTAGCTCAGCTCGTCTGGCCCCTTGGTATTGCACAGTAGCCCCCGTGTTATTTCTTACCCCATTCCCCATGGAGGCTTTTCTGGATCTTTTTACTCTTCTCAAATTCCAAACCCATTCCCACTTATCAGACAAACTGGCCTCATGATTTATTGAGAAGCTGTCTACTCTCCATTCCCTGACACCAGAAATCCCATCACTGGCTCTGCAAGTCCCCTTTGTCTTTCCTGCTGTGCCTTGTCTTTTTTCTCTCACTGGCTCCTTCCCTTTAACCAACGGCCATTTGCCAAACAAGCCGTCTATCTGTATCCCCCCCATTCATGTGTTTAAGTCCTAACTAGCCCCCAGGGTGGCCGATTTTGGAGTAGGACTTTTATGGAGTAACAATGGGTAAATGAGGATGTAAGGACAAGGCCCTGACCCACTAGGTCCAGAAAGATTAGTTTCCGCAGAAGAGGAGACACCGGAGAGCTCACTCTCTCACGGCCATCCCCAAGCCAGGAAGAGAGCTGTCACCAGAAGCCAAATCCGTCAGCCTCCAGAACTTTCAGAAATAAGTTTAGCTGTCTTTTTTTTAAAGCACTCCATCTATGGTATTTTGTTATAGCAGCCCAAACTGATTACGACACGAACCAGAATACCCCTCTGCCTCCTGCATGGGCTTTCCTCCCCTCCTCCCCCTGCCCACAGCAGTCTGGTGCCTCACACCTCCCTCCCTCGGCCCTCCCTCGCAGGTCATCTTTCTCGGCCACCTTTTATTTTAGAGTGGGTTCTTGTGCCTTGTCAAAACGGAACAGCACTGCCAGACCTAGTAGGTTGTAAAAGGCTTTATTTTTAACTTCTCTAGGGATCAGATCCTCTGCAGTCTTCCATAGTTCCACTGCACTTGACTGACCTTAAACACCACGTTCAATCTCTGCTTGTCCCCTTCATCAAATCCTGTAGCTCGGCGAAGTTCCCTTTTTTGGTAATTCCTCAACCGGATTGTTGTTGTTGTTTTGAAACAGCTTAGAGAAAGAGGGAAATGTTCTATTTTGTATTTCTCTACCTCCACACCATTGGGTTTTGGTTTTTGTTGTTGTTTTTACCTCTTTCCAATTAGAAAAGTAATAGCCCTACACAGGCGTGGAAGTTTAAAAAGCAGGACTGGAAAGATAGTTGATCCTTTTCAAGGAAACTTTCCTTCCTAGGTTCTGTTTTGTCTGTTTTATTTAATTAGAATCCCATCAAGCATTGTTGATTTGGTGGCACATTGTCACAGATACATGCCTCAGAGGCGCTGGATCTCCAGGGGAAGGTCAAGTGTCATTGCTTCCCCAGATCGACTGTAGCATCAGGACCCCAGTCCCTCTCTGTGAAGGAGGGGTGAGGTAGAATCAGGTCACTTCACTGCCACCATAGATGCCCTCCGAAGCTTCTGGGCTGATCATAGAGTTTCTGGGTCTACCTCCATCTCACCTCCACAATGGAAGCTAAAAATGCCTATCCAGCATTGCAGTGGTTTCAGAGCAACCCCAAGATTCCACGGGGCATGGAAGCGAGGCAAGCAGAGAAGGGAGGACTGAATGAAGCAATGTCTATAAAGCACTTTGCATAGTGCCTGCCATGTCTGAGTGATCAGAAAATGACAGTGGTTATTATCGATGCCATCCTTATCATAATCCTTGCTGTTGCTCATCACACACACACACACACACACACACACACACACACACACAAGCAAATACAGTTGTATATGGGTGAAGATTCTTTCTGGCTCTCCATGGAACCTATGGGGATCGGAGGAACTCAAGATAAAATTGTGCAGCTCTCGGTGAAGGTCTGACACCTGCCATTGTAGCTGTCTAGAGGGCTGGTAGGGAGTCACTGAGTTCATGTGCAAGAAAGGCATGGAGCCTACTATACATGTCTTAATCCCATTAGATTAAGTGAAGAGGTACTCACAAACAGCTAAGTGTTTAGGCAAGCATGGCCTGCCAGAAGGAATTCACAGCGGTTCTAGGATGAGGGGTTGTCATAAATTGAGAGTGAGGGACGTCGGCGACAGAGACCAATGGGCAAGTGAGAAAATGCAAGGGAACAGACGATGCGTCTCAGCTCCCAGGCTGCCTGTGGAGCATTCAAGGAGCAAAATGCCAAGCCAGTAGGTAAGAATACGCCATGGGAGGAATTCACAAAGTCTAGACTCAGCTAAAAAGGGTAGAGGAGCTCCTGGTGTAAAGAAAGTGTATTTTTAAAAATCCAAACTATACAAGTAGGATAATAGACTCTATGCTGTGGGTTATAAACAACCAATTAATCAGGACCATGTCATCAGGCACTGTGGGGTTCCAAGGAAGGCAGAGCCTCTGCCCTGGATGCTTAGAATCTGGGGAGGAAACAAAATAAATGGCCGATGGGGGCTGGGGGGGAGACAGAGGGCTGGAGGCCCGGTGGTGACCAGTGAGGAAGGCTTGCTGGAGGAGGTGAGGGTATAAATCAGGCTTAGAGGACTGCACACCAGGCTGGGACAATGAAGGGGACCAATGAAGCAGGGGCGAACATGAAAAACTGAGTTTGAAAGGTGACTGAGAGATTAGCCCACAGAAACAGGGTTTTGGGGAAGAGAGCATTGAGTCCAATGGCCTCCTCCTCCTGATCCCATCGCATCCCATCCAGCTCTGTGATCTCTGTGTGTCGGCCACTCAAATCCAGCCATCAGACTCTGCCATCCCGTCTGATGTCCTGTCTCTAAGCTGTCTCTGCTGTTTCCTCTTTTAAATATTCCATCTGGGGAACCTCACATCTTTGAGTATGAGTGATGTGGCTGATTCCACTCTTTTCCACCTATGTGTGTCTGACTGCAGAGTGAACAGGTCGAGCTGGTGGACAACACTCTCTCATGAGGCTCCAGAGGAACTCATCCCCCTCTGGTCCCCCTAACCTTGCTCCCTCCTGTGAGAGCTTTCCCACCCACTTAGGTGCTCAATAAGGAATTATCGAGATTTCCCTCATCATGTCCTTTCCCTACCTCCTTGACACACACACACGGACACACACGCACACACACACTCAGGTGCACACACACCAAGTCAGCACCTGTTATTTCCACCTCCTAAAGGTCTCTTTACTCATCACCTCCTCCCCACCCCCACATTCACCTCGTCCTTCTTCCTGGGGGCTTGTCTTCCCCAGCACACTTCCTGACCTACGCCCCACCTACACATCCCCTTCACACACCCACCAGAATTCTTTTGAAAACCCCAATTCAGAGGACAAGAATGCCAGACTCCATTTTAAACAAAAATTGTTACCTTCCTCTACCTATGTGTTTGTGTTGACTGTGCGACCGCTGAGCAGCAATGTGGCCTAAGGGTTCAGAGCCCGCCCTCTGGTATGAAGCCCAGCACTGCCATTTACCACTTACTGGACGCAGAGAAGCTCCTTAACGCTCCTCCAGCTGTAAATGCAAACAATTGTCTTGTCTACAACACAGGGCCGTTGTGAGGATCAATTGAGCAGAGGTCTCCGAACAGTGCCTTGTACATAGTAAGCACTCGCTACGGGGAGGCAGGGTGAGGGAGCGAAAGAATAAGAAGGGAATACAATAATAACATTATTGGTGTTTACCTCTAGGCCACAAGATTCGCATTTTCTAATTTTTACTTATTTTTTTCGATATTTTCTGTATTTTTCCAATTCTCTATAATAACCATGAAATCCTTTTATCACCATTAAAACTGCTCTTTCCTTTGGAAATTACAGGATGCTACATCCTTACTTAAGAATGGTCAGGAGCCTCCACCATGCACAGGCTACAACCCAAAGGCCTGTGCTGGCCTAGGGGCCCCCACAAACCCCCACCCCACCTCCCACTGCCCCACTTAGGCCCCAGACTGCCGCCTCTCCAGACTTCTTTGCCCCCATACCCTGTGTCGCTGCCACCATCTTCTCTTTTCATTGTGTCCTTTCTTGCCAGGCACTCTCCTCTCCTCTGACGTGAACTACCCTCAACTAAACCCCCGCTCACACTTGGAGGCAGAGTTCAGATCTCTGCTTCCCCGGGGGCGTTCATTTCTTCCAAGTCTGTGGGCCGGGTGGCAGGCCTGTTGGCGTCGCCAGATATTTGTAGACTCCTCAGATGTTTGAAGACAGGTGCAGGGATGTGGAGGCAGAGGAGGCTGAGAAAAGAGAGGGAGGAAATTGTGAGGCTATTCTGTGCAGGGCTCTAAATGCAAGACTCATCAAGGGGGAATTTTTGAAGATTTTGGTTTTTTTGAGTAGAAGGACAGCATGGTAAAAGTCACATTTTAGGAACAGAAGTTGGCAACAGTATGCAAAATGGATAGTGTGGGAGGCCAGAAAGTTGGTCAAGAGGAGGTTGGCAGGAGTTGGGCAAGAATAGATGAGGATTGCTCCAAGGTGGACTGGCCAGTGAGCACGGCCACCAGGGCTGTCACAGGTCTCGGGCCTGGTCTCCCGCCCTGCCGAGCACCTCCCTGTGTGGGCCCACGGAGCCCTCCAGACTGATGGCAGCTTCCTTTACACATGGAACCGAGTCACATGGCTGGCTCTGAGTAGTAGAGGCAGGAGCCACGCCTAGACACATCTCACCCCAAAGCAAAGGCCACTAGATAACCTTCCCTAAACAGCTCACAAAAGGCCTGGCCTTCAGAACAGAAACACTGAAGAGGAGGAAGAAAACAGGAGGGTGTGCTCAGCCCTGGAATATTCTTGCAGGTGTGTGTAAGAAAGTCTTCAAGTTACCGGAAACACTGTGGCAAGCGATAAGCAAAATATTTAAAGAGGAAAAAGAAGATGTTCAAGTGTCAAGGAAATTATGAAGGTTAGGAATAGAGTGAACTCTGAAAGGGAAGCTTCTGGATGAGTGAAAGGAGCTTCTCTCTTACGCAGCAGGCTGCAGTTTTGGGACCTCATGGCTTGCAAGGGTGACACAGGCTGAACACTGAAAATGGGTGCAAAGGGTTTGGACCTATTCATGGATGGTTCATTTGTAACCGATTTTTTTAAAACAAACTACAGATAAGTGGGAGAGAGTTCCGTAACTTTTTAAAAAATATTTTTATTTACTTATTTTGAGAGAGAGAGAGAGAGAACAAGCAGGGGAAGGGCAGAAAGAGACGGAGAATCCCAAGCAGGCTCCACACCATCAGTGCAGAGCCCGACATGGGGCTCGAACCCACAAACCATGAGATCATGACCTGAGCCAAAATCAAGAGTTGGATGCTTAAGCATGTGTCCCCCCGCGCCCACTCTTTGAAGTGACACCAGGGAGAGCCAGCCCATGATCTCAAGATCTCCTCAATAAGACAGTCTAGACGAAAAGTATGGTACCAACAACCACAGTGTACTCTGTACCAGATGTTAGACTGGCATCATCTCAGTCAGTCCTCACTGCAGCCATCTGAGGAAGGAATTATTAGCTCCACCCTTCAGAGGGGGAAACGGAGGCACAGAGGGCTTAGGTGACTTTCACAGGGTCACAGCTGCTAGCGATGCTGAGATTCCGCCCACATCAGTGGACTCCAAAGTCAACACGCTTTCCATTATAGACACTGCTTCCAAAGTGGATTGACCACTGAACGCACACAGAGGAGGCTTCCTAACACCTTTGTGTTCTGGAATCTTCTCCAATGGCATAAAATAGGCCGCATGTCACGGAAGCAACAAGACCACCTCTCTCTGCTGAGGGCACCCAGCCTCTTAGTCACGGCCCAACTTCCCTCTGGTTCTAGTTCTTGAAATCAGCAGTGGGGAGGGTGACCACACTGGGTGGGCTGACCCCATAATAGAAGACTTAACACATTTTGCTTCCCTGCCCACATGCCTGCGCCGCCTCCTCCTCACAGCTAACCTCAGCACCACCCCCAGCAATCTGGATAGTCCCCGTGCCATTTGAGAGAACATTCTTAGTTGTTCGCAGGCTCTGGTGTTCACATAAAGCCAAAGTTAATCCTGTGGAGTGTTCCATCATCCTGTGACAAATCTGGACTGGGTATCAGTATTGGTCCAAAGGACATAGTGTCAGGAGGAGGCAGGAGGGAAAGAGCAAAATATGGAAGATGCATGAGGTTTACAAGTACCAGGCAGGAAAAAAAAATTAAAAGACCATTTAAGCAATTTGAAAAGTAGGAGCAGTGCTCAAAATGTCAGCAGCGTACGGAGCACAGATGATGGGGCTGGGGTCATCCAAGGTGCCCTTGGAATTGGCAAGAGTGGCCAGGGGGGTGCGTGGGTTAGAGTGCCAGGCCGGAGCACGCTCACGGGGTGCTGGGGCGCTGGGTCCCCACGCACCTGCTGCGGAATCATGGGCACGTTGCTTAACTTCTGTGAGCCTCTGTTTCCTCTTCTTTATAAGGAGGGTGATAATAATAATTGAAGAAAGTCAATAATGGCCCCAGAAGCTGCCAGCCAGTCTGTGGTTAGCCCAGTCCTTGGATGTGAGGGGCCCCAGGCAAATCTTTTTCATGGGGCGCTTGAGTATGTGAACAATTTGAGTGGAATCTAGAAAACAGCCAACCTCAGAAACAAAGGGTTGAAAGGGACTGGGGGTTGGGGGGAGAAAGGAGGTTGGTAGAAGGGGAAAACTTTCATCTCTAAGATGAGTAGGGTCTGGAGATATAAGGTGTGACACGGTGACTGTAGCGGATAACACTGTATTGTATAACTGACATTTGCTAAGACGGTAGAACTTAAATGTTCTCACCACATAAAAAAAGGTGCGTGTGTCAGGGCACGGGCGTGTTAACTAACTAGATGGCGGGAGGGGAGACCTTTCACAATGCATCTATATCTCAAAGCATCACAACATACACTTTAAATGCCTTACAGTTGTATCCATTATACCTCAATAGACCTAAAAAGAATTTTTAAATTAAAATGTGCATTAGAAAGTAAATAAAAGACTGAATGAAAAAAACAAAAATCAGTTTGAGTCGCTCTAGATCAGCATGCCAGCACCCTTCCGGAAGCTCAGTCCCACACGGTTGTGCAAAAGAAACCCTGTATCGGCTGATGGGAACAAGCCACTTGCCATGTGGCCCTCTGGGAACAGGTGCCCGGACACAGGCCCGCAGACAACCACAGGGGCACAGGAGTCCTCTGGAGCCCCACGGGGCATCAGAGCGACCCCGTGGTCAGGGTAGAGAGATGCTCTGAGGCGAGGGAAACAGGACCAAGAGCCCACACGAGTTCCAGCCCAGGCTCGGCATGCCCCTGCACGGTGGCATGGCCAGCCCTGGCCAGTCTCAGGCACTGGGGAGGCGCTTAGAAACTTCCAGACACGCTGCTCCAATGTGAGAGGCTGTCAGAGACATAGGGCCTAAAATCCAGGGCCCTGGCCGCCCAGGTCCTCAGAGCACTGGCTCCGGAGCTCCTAAGGGATCATAACCATCACGATAAAATTAAAGCAATTTAATTTGTGTTAGAACCCACCAGCCACAGAGCCACTTGTGACTGTAGATGACCCAAGACAGAGAGAAAGGCACCCAGCAAACCAAAAACATTAACGCACCCCTCTTCTGGCTAATTTGTGGGCCCACTGCTTATCTATGATGGCAGCTTTACTACTTTAATCCTTCATCTTCCTGGACCAAATAAAGGAAGGAAGGAAGGAAGGAAGGAAGGAAGGAAGGAAAAGCTTACCAAGATGTCCTTGGGCCTGGACGGCTCCCAGCCCCTCCCTGCCATTCCTGACATTCCCCCTGCACTCGCCCAACTTTTGTAATAAACTCCATAAACTCCTCCACCTCCCACCTGTGGCCCCTGGGGATGCGTTCTTTCTGGCAGCAAGGAAAATAAGTCTAACTATGTGACTAGCGGTGTGTTCTTGGTGGTCTTTGGTGGGCAGGGCCCCATCGGACAGGGCTGCTATAAGGATTAAAATGCTCACACAGGCGCTGGAGTGCAGTGCCCTCTCATTATTTTGTGCATGTCAGTCTTTCTGGGCCATTCACCACCTGCCCTGCTCCCTACTGCTCTAAAGCAAGTGAGGTCTGTGGACCAGTAACATGGGCATCACCTGCGGGCTTGTTAGAAATGCAGACTCTTGGGGCACCTGGGTGGCAGACTCTGGATTTTGGCTCAGGTTGTGATCTCACAGTTGTGAGATCAAACCCACAAAGGATTCTCTCTCTCTGTGCCTCTCCTGCTCATATTCTCTCTCTTTCTCAAAATAAATAAATAAACATAAAAAAGAGGGGCACCTGGGTGGCTCAGTCTTCTGACTTTAGCTCAGGTCATGATCTCACAGTTCATGAGTTCAAGCCCCACGTCAGGCTCTCTGCTGTCAGTGCAGAGCCCACTTCCATCCTCTGCTTCTCTCTCTCTGCCCCTCCCCTACTCTCTCTCTGTCTCTCAAAAATAAATCAACATTAAAAAAGAGAAAAAAATGCAGACTTCTGCCCCACCCCAGATCAATCAAATGCAAATATGGTTTTTAACCAAATCCCCAGTGATCTGTGTGCACATTCGAGTTATAGAAACACTGCTGTAGTTTAAGAGCCGTGTCCTGGGGTCACATAGTCAGACCCAGGGACGGCATGACTGATAAAGGCACCTGCCAAATAGCCACCCAAACAAAGATTAGAATTACGGAGGATTTTCCATCAACGTGAATCGGCAGGCCAAGCACACAGCAGCACGTCCAAGTCTGGGAGATCTACATTGTTGACCCTCCTGGGCGACTCCAGTAGCGAGCGCATGTACATTTCACAAGTACTAGCTTATTCATGTCTTAGTTTCTCACTACAACCCTGTGATGTGGGCAGGGAAACAATTATCCCCACTTCAGAGATGAGGACAAGTGAGTCTCAGATACACATGATGCCTGGCTTAGTTTCATGTGGCTGCCCCAGGGTGGAATCAAGCAGGGCTGGGATTAGCGGGAGGTGTGTGGGGCAGTAGCTCAAGCACTACATTTATTTTATTTATTTATTTTTATTTTTTTTCATAATATTTTATTGTCAAATTGTTTTCCATACAACACCCAGAGCTCTTCCCCATAAATGCCCTCCACCATCACCACCACCTCTTTTCCCCCCTGCCCCTTCCCCTTCAACTCTTAGTTCATTTTCAGCATTCAATAGTCTCTCAAGTTTTGCATCCCTCTCTCTCCCCAACTCTCTGTCCCTCCTCCGCTCCCCCTGGTTCTCCATTAGGTTTCTCCTGTTTTCCTGTTAGACCTATGAGTGCAAACATATGGTTTCTGTCCTTCTCTGCCTGGCTTACTTCGCTCAGCATGACACCCTCAAGGTCCATCCACTTTCCTACAAATGGCCATATATCATTCTTTCTCATTGCCATGTAGTACTCCATTGCATATATATATACCACATCTTCTTGATCCACAAGATTTGCC
>NC_043713.1:43723459-43791171 GCF_006229205.1 Suricata suricatta
GAAGGACAGATACCATGTTTGCACTCATAAGTGTAACAGGAGAAACTTAGCAGAGGACCATGGGAGAGGGGAAGGGGGAAAAATAGTTGGGGAGAGGGAGGGAGGTAAACCATGAGAGACTCTTGAATACTGAGAACAAACTAAGGGCTGATGGTGGAAGGAGAGAGGGGAAGGGGGTGATGGGCATGGAGGAGGGCACTTATTGGGATGAGCACTGGGTGTTACATGGAAACCAACTTGACAATAAACTATAAAAGAAAAAAAAGTTCCATTCTGTTCAAGTAAAAAAGGACTAATATGCAGTCCAAATGCCTAGTTCAAAGGTCTGGTTTAAACCAGGGATCAAATTCAAATTATCATTTGGGCAGCGTTTTCTTGGAGAAATCCTCTATAAATATTAATTAACTAATTAATTAATTTTATAGTGATGTTTTAGCAAGAAAGAGAGAGGCAGCGTACATGTGCCAAGTGGGAGAGGGACAGAGTAGGGGGAAGAGAGAATCTTGAGCAGTCTCCATGTTTAGTACAGAGCTGATTGGGGCTCAGTCCCACGACTCTGGGATCATGACTTGAACTCAGGAGTTGGACGCTCAACCAACGAAGCCACCCCAGTGTCCCTATAAATATAATTTTTTAATTAAAATTTTAAATGTTTATTTTGAGAGAGAGAGAGAGAGAGAGAGAGAGGAGAGAATGAGCACGGAAGGGGCAGAGAGAGAGGGAGAGAGAATCCTAAACAGGCTCCGTCATGTCAGCATAGAGCCTGACTGCGGGCTCAAACTCACAAACTGGGAGATCATGACCTGAACCAAGATCAAGAATCGGACACTTAACTGACTGAGCCACCCAGACCCTGCTGAATATAAATTTTAAGTGCACACATGTAGTCGTATCATATGTACTATTGGTTTTAGCTCACTGTTTTTTCTTTTATCTTGGTGCCCCTTTCCCCTCTTTTCCTTCCATTCCCTCTCCCTGTAATCCATATTAATGTACCTAATATTTATGTTTTCAAAGTTTCCTCCGTCTCCTTATAATGATTTGCAGGCACAACATACACACACATTTGCATATGTGCACATTGGGCATGGGGTGGGGTCGTTGCTTCACAAACATGGCATTACATTGTTAGTGCTTTTCTGCACCTCACGTATAAACAATATGTTGAAGAGGTCCCTCCAAGCCACTTGGTGTACCTCCGTTGTTTTCTTTTTTCACTGACAGTACACTAGTCCTTGATGTGAATTACAGTCACCCATTCTGTATTAATGAAGATTCATTTGTTTTTTAATCCTTGACTCTCTGGATTCTACTATAAGTAGATATCCTGAGGCATATATTCTACTGCTGTAACTTAGTTTTCCCTATTCTAAAGTTGGCATAAATGGAAACATCCAGTGGACTCTTTTGTGTCTGGATGATTCTGTCAGCACAATGTTTTTGAAATTAAACCATGTTGCTGCATGTAGAGTATATTCCTTTTTACATCTGAGTAGGATTGCATTGTCTACATATACCACAGTGTGCCGGTCTAGTCTTCTGAGTATGTGTATTTTAAATTTTAATGGATAATGCTAGCTTTCTTTCCTCAAATGCTATGAAATTCACATATCCACCAGTGGTACATGTTGTAGCTGTTTTTAATTCTGACTGGCCTGCTGATCATGACATGAAGTCTCATTACTACTTAATTTGCATTTCCCCAACTATGGTAAATTCAAGCGTCTTTTTGTATACTTGTTGGCTCTCTGGATTTGTGTTTCTATAACTTGTCTTTTCGTCTTCCTTGATCATTTTTCTGTTGAGTTGCCAATTTATAAAATTTCCTTCTATTTAATTTCCTTCTATTCTAATTCTTATGTAATTGATTCCTTCCCATATTGTGGAAATACTTGCCACTACAAGTATTTTTTCCCAAATCTGTCATTTGTGTTTTGATGTTGTTTATATATCTTTTACCACATACATTTTTAATGTGACCAAATATATCTTTTCTTTGTGTTTTCCAATCTTCTTAAGATTTCTTTGTCCATAGATTGTACACAGTCTCCTAGATATTGCTGCAATATTTTGTCCTGTTTTATTGTTCACCATTAAGACTTTACTCTCTGGGGAATGGACTTTTGTTTATGGTGTAAAATAAGAATTTTGTTATTTTATTTCAGATGGATAGCCTGTTATACTGGTCTCATTTCAAAAATAATTTATTTCCCCATGAAACTGAACCACCTCATTTGATATATAATGTATATTAGGTGATCATATATTAGCTGACTACTTCTGGATTCTCTTTTCTTTTCCACTGATCCATTTCTCATTCTCATATTAATAAGATATTTATTTCGTAATGGCTTTATAGTATATTCTGATGTAATGGTAAGACAATTACCCTGTTCCTGTTCTTTTTTATTCTTTTCTTGGTTATTCTTGAGTATTTTTCCTTATGAACTTTAAGATCATTTTACCCGCCTCCACCTCCCCACTAAAAAAACCCTGCAATTATAACTGTAATAGCACCATAGTTATATATTTAGGGGGAGAATTCACAGTACTGTGGTATTCCTCCATCTCACCAAGAATGCAGTATATCTTTCCATTTGCGCATACTTTGTTTTGCGGCCCTTAGTGAGATCAGTTTTATTCATATAGATGTATTTGTATTATTAGCTGTACTCCCTAATATTTTTGCTCACTATTTTACACACAGAATATTTTTCTTTTCCATTTCTATATGATTATTGTTAGAGTAAATAAAAGCTAGCAAGTTATGTATTATATCCTGATTCTTAAGTTTTCTTATTAATTATAGTACTTTAGAAAACCCACCAGGATCTCTTGAATTTTATATCATGAGCAAAAATGCACAGCATTTAATTCTCTTTTCGAGTGGTTATGTTAGTTACTCGTTTTCTTTTTTCATTACATTCACTACATCTCCCAAGACAAAGTCAAGCTGTAATGGTCATAACAGGCTTTTCTGTCTAGATCTTGATTTTAGTGAAATGGTTTTATTTATTTGTTTTTCTGTTTTAGAGAGAGCAAGGGGGAGAGAGGGGCAGAGAGAGAGAGCAAGTGGGGGAGAAGGGCAGAGAGAGAAAGAGCAAAGGAGGAAGGCGACAGAAAGAGAGAGAGCAAAGAGGGGAGAGGGGCAGAGGGAGAGAGACTCCCAGGCAGGTTCCACACTGCGGACACAGTCAGATCCGCGACAGAGCCAGACGCTTCTAAATAAAAGGGTTTCCTTGTTGTCATGAAGACAATTAGTGAAGAGTTTTTGGAAATATTTTTATTATATGTAAGTACTTTCCTTATAGTCATCTTTTAGTTAGAGTTTACTTAGGAATGTCTACTCTATTGAATGCCTTTTAAACATCTACTGATAAAATCATATCAATTTTCTCCCTTAATTTAAGTCCTGTAATATTAACCAGTTTCCCAATATTGAAATACTTTTACATTCCTGAATAAACTCTAATTGGTTTATTGGTGTGGTGTTTGATTGAATCCTAATTAGAATTTTTGTACCTATACTTATAAATAAAATGCTATTTTCCACAAAGGAGTATCTCATAAATTTCTGCGAACGAATTGTATCATCTGACAGCTACCTGGAATATTACCACAATCAATCTCTCTTTTTTTTTAATGTTTATTTATTTTTGAGAGAGAGAGACAGAGCATGAGCATGAGCATGAGCAGAGGAAGGGCAGAGAGAGACGGGAGACACAAACTTCAAAGCAGGTTGCAGGCTCTGAGCACAGAGCCCGATGTAGGGCTCGAACTCAGAACCGTGAAACCATGACCTCAGCGGAAGTCAACCGCTTAGCCGGCCGAACCACCCAGGCACTCCCACAGTCAATCTTATTAGAAAGTATTTATAAGTGTGGGGAAGGTATCAAGAACCAAGGAACAGACACAAGTTTTCCAAAATTCTAAAACTGTCCTGTGAACGCTTTAATTGTATCACTGGCAACGAATACTGTCAGTTGCTTGCCTGGGAGAGAGAGGGATTTCTCATTCATTTTCAAGAAAATGTCTGCTGGTTACCCAAGTATCGATAACCATAATTTGTCCGCCGATTGTTCTTCCAAGTAAAAATGGCATTCCGTGAAAAAGTGACTAGTGTATCTCACAGCTCGGTCACACAGACGCCTTTCCCTTGAGACAGGCTTCATACCTCAGTATGCAGCGGAAGTGCTTTCTACCCTTTGCAGCTCGCCACACAGAATACTAACGAGACAGACTCAAGGGTCGAGATTCATAAAACTAAGGATTTTTACTGCTTCATCAAGGGCATTCGTAAGTGAATGGACATTTTTTAAAGCTGAGTATATGGCACTGAAAAACCGTGACCGCTGGTACTATTTGGTGTCATTGCCTTTATGATCAGTAAGACACCAGCAGTTTTACCCACCATTGCTTTTCCACCATTCATGCAAAGGTCAACACAGTGGGGAAAAAAGCAGGTAACAGCTCAGTATCATTTTGAATACAGGTTTGACCTTACAAAACTCCTGAAAGGGTCTCAGGGACCCTCAGGGTCCTGTGGAACATGCTTTAGAAACCACTGCTCTAGCCAGATTGAGCTCCATTTCTGTTTTTTGAGAAAACCAAACTCTTTCCCCCCTCAGGGACTTTGCACATACTGGTCCCTCTGACTGGAATGCGATCCCACACTTGACCTGGTCAACTTTCTTCCTCATCCTTCAGTTTCCAGTTCAAACGACTCTTTCACAGGGGAGCAAATGCTGGCCTACTGCTCAGTTAGGCTCAGTCCCCGCGTTCTGTGCTTTCGGTAAACCTTGACATTTCTAGTGTAGCTCTTATTACAATTTTAATTTACATGTTACTCGAGTGTTTATCCATCAACATCTGCTCTCCCAGGAGTGTAAGCTTCTTGATCCTGTGCACCTTTTCTGTTTCGGTGTCCCCCTCACCCCGCACAATGCACTCAATCACTATTACTGAATAAATGCATGGAGAATGATCTGGTTTGCCTATGACTGCTTGGCTCACATGGTACGCTGGGAGGGCTGAGGCCAAGGTCATGGGTTGGACCTACGGCACTCCTTGCCTGTTGTCTACTCCAACCATCAGATTTTACGTCCCAAAACACTATTGCAGGTGAACTGGGATAAAGGGTGCAGGTGAATAAAGGCAAACCCAACCCTGTTCTAGGAAAGGCATTCAAAGCTTTCCCCCCGAATCATGCCTGGTGGATTCGTTGTCCTCTGCAAAGCCAGAAAGACAACTACAGCACTTCCCCGTCGTCTGAGACCTACTTAAACTTCCTGAGACTGTGAAATCTTTCTTATTTGTTCATTTACTGAAAATCCCTTGGTCCCCCAGCAAATACACACGCCTTGCAGAACCTTGAAAAGTCATCGCAAACTATGCAGCAGTTATGAGCCATAGTTTAAAAACCTCTGAACTAACAAAATTATCATTCCGTCCCAGATTTAAACTGAATTGTGGTGATTATAGCGTATACTCTGCAGTTCTGGTTGAGAGGGCAATTTAATTAGAAGCCTCTATCTTGAGGCTAACTCCACCCCAGAGCCCCTCCCCCCAAAAATAATTCTTTAGGATGAAATTCTAATGCTGTCTCTCAGCCTAAAGGTATGTTTTCTTGTAGAAAGTTGAGTAGGATTCCATTTAGGCTATTTTTAAAACTCAAGAGAAAGGGAAAAAAAGGGGGATTTCACCACTTAAGAAATCACTCAGATACTTTTTTACTATTTTTTTCTCCCAAATGCAAACTGCTTTCTTTAGAACTTTCAAGTTGTCCTTTTTAGTGCCTTTGACATGTTTGAAGGAATTTGGTAGAGCGGTAATGAAGTCGTTGACAAAGTGTGTACTGCTCAGATGAAGATTTTGTTCCCCTTCTTTAAAAGAAACTTGCATGGAAATACTACATGCGGAATTGTGATCAAAATCAAATCTATGAATAAAAGTGTGTGTGGGGTGGGGAGGTGTACCCATAATAGGCACATAACATCTTACCAATGAAAAGTCATTGGTTAATTCCATGGTAGTTGCTAAAAATGACCTTAGAAATCATTTGGCCTGGGTCTTGTTTTACAGGTGAGAAAACTGGGGTCCAAGGAGATATGTGAACAATAGGAACGATAAATGAATAATCCTGAAACATGTGCCCTTTTGCACATGTTTAATCAAACATGTTTAGTTCAAACGTGTTTTGCACTAATAACCAGCAAAAGTAAAATCGACAGCCATTGGACCAGCCTAGAGGGAATGGAGGGCCCCCAGCCTGGGAGGGTTATTAATTTCCACCGTCTTGGCAGATCCCATGCTAAGGGTGAGGGTGGGAGACAAGAGCGTCACCGTGGCAGCAAGCTGATCCGCGGGAAGCGCTACTCCGCCTTCTTTCAGCCCAGGAAAAGAATTCTGCCAACAAGTTCCCGGGCCCAGAGAGAGGACCAGGGGGCTGTCTCTTTGTGGGTACCTGGGAACGGTCATGCTTTCTCAAAAGTGGCCAAGAATTTTGGGCCTCAATCACACATGTACTAACAATCTATCTTTTCAAATCATATCACTAAAAAAGCAGTCACATGCATAAAATTCAAATGCAGCATTTAGGCCTGAATTGAAATGTGTTAAACTGCATAGTGTTTTTAAGAAACGATTTAAAATGCTGCGCTCAACTAATGTGAGGGACGGTCAGGTGGCAAAGGTACATTTCACTGCAAAGGAACATTTCCAGGAAAGGCCCAGGTTCCACAAAGGGATGTTTTTGGAACCATGACCAGTGCATTTGTATAGTTAGTGGGAGAGCTGGCCCATAGTGTAATTAAAGATGATATTATAATACGAGTTACACTGTACAAAATTGCCGAAGTTTGTTCCTGATGCCCCCACCCCCAAAATTATAGCTCCATGTGGTTCAGTCTCGTATTTCAAATGCTTTCTGGCAGGGAGGCAGTGAATCTAGAAGCATGGTGTATATTTTCACAACGATTAAGCTGACTAGCGTTAAGCTTCTATGACAGATACATCAAAACCCAAGATGCTCTCAAAGACTAGAATCAAATTAAGGAAAGTCAGTTAAGTCCTAAGAAAAGAAATCAGAAAACCCAGTACACTGCAGCTACTTTCCAGGTTCTGGTTTCCAAGCGCTTCCAAGTAGAAAGGATGATAGAGTATTATATCCCAAAGGAGAAGGGATCCTTAGCTCAGTCAGGGAAAGTGCAAGAAGCAAGGGCAGCATAAGATAGGCCTTAAAATCTTCAAAAGATTTATAGAAAGAGGGAGAGGTAATTAAGGAAAGAGGAAGGAGCATCACCATGTCCCACTCTGCATCTTCGCTTAGCCACAGGGCCTCCCGTCCGTTGCTGGAACCCTGCAAGTTTTTTCCTGCTACAGGGCTTTCCCACTGGCTGTTCCCTTTAGAATGTTCCTCTTCACCTGCCCAGGGCTACTTCCTGTTTCCCAGTAAATATTAAATGTCGATTCCTCAGAGAAGCCTTTCCTGACTACTCACTCAGTCTAAAACAGCCTTCCCTCTGTTTAACCTTTCTCTATCATTTTCTTTTCTTTGTAGAACTTACCTGCATGTAAATATATTTTGTTTATTTATTTCTTGTGGGTTTTTTTTTTTTTCTTTTTGGGTCTGGCCCCTCCAAGCGCCATCCTAGGTTAGCCACGTGAGAGCAAGGCTTTGCTGGAACAGTGTCTGGTCTATAATAGGCTTAGGCTGTTAGGATGCTCTCGACTGCAAGCAACAGAAAGCCCCAGTTCAACTAGCTTAAGCAATAAGGGGCTTTTATTGGCTGTAAAGTCCGGTGTCCCGTGTCATCAAGGAAAGATCTAGTTTCTTCTTTAGTTCCAGGCTTCACAAACATGCATACGTCATCCAAGGGAGACAGCATCTCTGTCCTAGGATTCCAGAAGGCAGAAGTCCGATTGGCCAGGTTTGGGTCACTCTGCATGCTCTCCCAAAGCAATCCCGGTAGCAGGAGTAGGGACGTGCTAAGCCACAGGGACTATGTGAACAAGTAGAAACCATCCGGAAATGCTGGATCCTGTCCGGAAGGGGAAATGGGGAGATGAGATGTGCATGCATGAAGATTCCTGGAACGGAGAGGGGGCTTCTCATTGTGTGGAGAAGTGTCATTGGGCCCTAAGGCAGAGAGTGGCTAAAATGGGGCTGGCATTGAAGATCTTAACGGAAGAGACGGACCATCGTCATTCAATGAAGAAGCCACTGACGATTTTGAGTAGGGGCGTAACAGCAAGAAGTAGTGTGGAGGAAGGTCAGTCGGCTGCAGTTTGCAGACTTAGTGAGAAAATTGTTGGGAGCCGGGAGGCCAGTGAAGAGTTTGTCTAGGCACTTGGGAACAGCCCGGGTCAGACATTAAATATGAAAGGATGTCGGAGATAGAAAAAGTGTTCAAAGATGAACTAGAGTTAGTGGCTGATTGGATATAGATGATGAAAAAGGAATGAATGAAAGAAGGTCTGCCAGGTCCCTTCTTTCCACTCCCCATGCTCGTTAGGCACGCCCTCTCCAGCCCCAGGGCCCCCACCCACCCTGGCATCCTCCTCACCCTTCTCTGCACGCCTCACCCACTGTTTCACTGCAGAACTCACTACCAAGTATAATGGCCTCTGTATTTATTACCTTGTCATTGCCTTCCCCACCAGACTTCGGCTCTGAGATCAATGGCCAGCAAGGGTGCCTCAGTTTGGGTCTGGGTCCAGGTCTGGGTTTAAAGAAAATGTAGTGAGTGAGCTATTAGCAGGCAAAGATTCTGGGAAAGAGAGAAGATTTATAGGGAGAAGACAGCGCCTTTGATGTGCACAGGATGGGTCTCTGGAAGACATCCAAGTGAAAATATAAGGAATTTAGAGCTTTAGAGATCTTAGTCCAGTGTTTTCGCAAAATGAGGCCCATCTTCCTTGGCTTGAACCTCTCACCTCTGCCTCTTCTCCTTGCACTTGTCATGACTTGGTTCCTCTGTCTGTGTCACCCTCTTCTTCTTACTTCCATGACCTCTAACAGAGACTTGAGATAGCTTGCAAACCATAGTTTTATTGGCCTGAGAAATGTTGGCCCTAATAAATCACTTTATTTTGCAAATTAAAAACAAATATATATATGGAATATATGTTTTATAAATTCCATGTTATATTGGAATATACTATATATATATATATATATATATATATATATATATATATATATATATATAGTATATTCCAGAGATCTAAGTGACTTACTCAAAGCCACACATCTAGGAAGAGAGAAAACTTGAGCTCCATGCTTTTGTTTTTAAAAAAACTGCCCTTCTTAGCTCATATTCAGTACAGAAGCGTAAGCCAAGCCCTGGGAACGGGTTGTCTGAAAATCCTAAACTTTCTAATTTCTTCCTGGAACCAATTTAATTCTTCTACAAAGAGGCCACAGAAAGTACACAAGGACCCTCAAATGCATATTTTGGTTTTTTTTAACAGGGACTAAAATGTGCTGTGGGAAATATAGGACGGCACCGTTAAAGAAAGATTTGGCTTTTTTGGTGCCTTTTAATAAGAGAAAGTGTGCTTACAAACCAACTCTGCATGAACAATTCTTATTTAAAGCAAAAAATTACCAAAGATCAAAATAGCCAACAGGTTGGTGTTCACAGCGGCTCTGGCCTGCCCCCTTGTGCACACTTCGTGTTAGTTCATTTTGTCAGGGCAGCTCCGGGCAGGGTGGTCAGACTCTTCTTCATTTTCACCTTCCTTCCTCTCCCCCCACATCATCCCTCCTTCTCCCTCTTTTTCCACTCACAGCCCAAATGACAGAATCAGCTCAGGGACAGCTTGGATTTTTGTGTGACCATGAAATCCACCCCTCTCCCCCTCAGTGTTGAGCCAGTCGGTCAACAACTGGTTTGTGGAACAACTAGACAGTGCTGAATTCAGGGGTGAGGGCATAGGTGGCCCCTGGCTTCACAGAGCTTCCAGGCTCACAGGGAAAGCACACAGTGACGAGTAATCACTGGCCTGACTGTTGTCGTGAAAAGAGAAGGAGCGATTATCAGCAATTACCAAACTAGTAAATAGCACCCCCATGTTAAAGGGGAAAACAGGAATGGATTCATAAACACCACTTTGTGAAGAATTCTTTTTTCAGTTAGGTGATGGACATCAATTCAGCTCTTTGAGGATTAGTGCTATCCAGTAAATAAAGTCACACCACTACCTTCATCTCCCTTTTTTTTAAACATTAAAAAAATTTTTTATGTTTATTTTATTTTTGAGAGACAGACAGACAGACAGGGGCAAGTGGAGTAGGGGTAGAGAGAGAAGGGGACACAGAATCCTAAGCAGGCTCCAGCCTCTGAGCTGTCAGCACAGAGCCCGAGTGAGGCTTGAACCCGCGAAGCACAAGAAAGATCATGACCTGAGCTGAAGTCTGATGGTCTACCGACTGACCCACCCAGGTGTCCTTACTTTCATGTCTTAATAGTGCTATCAAATGATCAGTTTTAGTATCTGACGTGTCTGATTAACATGTTATAGTTTTTTCCCCTAAAACTTACCTTTAGCAAATGCGGCTCCAGTGTGATGTGGTGAGCCCAGCTCACTGAAGAGCAGCTGGGGATGGAACAAACATGCTCAATAAATACTTGTCAACTACCATCAGGTGGCTTTTAGCACAATAATTAAACCAGCCATCAATTTCGTCATTCCACAAAATCTTAGTGCCTACACCATGCCAGATATTGTGCTAGGGTCTGAGCATGAGGGGAACACAGAATGAAAAACCAAATAAGAACCAACAAAAACCCTCTCAGAGAGCTCAGAGCTCTGCGAGAAAGAGACAGAAGCAAACAGATAATCACATTCTTGTGGGGTTGGCTTTTGAGGACCACTTTATGACCAGGGCAGTGTGCACAATATACCACTGAGAGAAGGAGGCATGATAGGTAGGATGATTTGGGCTACAGGTAACAGGAATGCAGCTAAAGATGACTTAAATGGCCACCATTACCTCACAGAACAGGAAGTCCAGAGGCGCACGCTGGGGCTGCTGGGTTTGGCGGCTCACCCAGAACGGGACGTGTTTATGTGCTCCATGCTATGGCCATGTCTTCTCTCATGGCAGACAGTGCTATGGCCAGTGAGGAAGGGCATTTCCTCCAAAGCTTCTATTTTAGGAATCCCCGCCCACCCTCAGACATCATCTCTAGTCCCCTTGTCCAGGATTGGGTCCCATGCCCAGGCCTTAGGGCAATCACTGCCCAGTGACACAAGACCTGGAGAGTTGGTTCTAGCCAGCCTCCCTCAAGTGCATGGGTTTGAGAAGCCTGAACACAACCAGGTTCTAAGAGCAATGGGAATCGAGATGTATGGCTGTTCTTGGACAACATGGAGGCTCAACCATATAATATCTGTGTCCCCCCACCAATATGTTGTTATTAGGAAAGAATATTATGGAAACTTTTCATTTGCTTCTTTTTGTATTTCTATTTCCAGATTTCCAAAAGTGAGTATATAGTCGTTTTATAATCAGAAGTAAAGAAACAAGTAATACTTTGGGACAGTTGTTAGGGAAACACCCTACTAGGAAGAATGAAGTAGGAACACATGTAGCATCTGATGTAGTTCCTGCCCCAAGTGGGCTTAGCATCTCCTCGGGACACACACTTATTTGTAAACAAGTATAAGGCTCTGTCAGCCTCCAATTCCAACATGTGGGTTCAGGAGAGTTTCTCACACCAACAAGCAGATCTAAGACACCAGCTGGGCATCCAACAATTCAACCTACTTCTCACACTGTCTCCCTGGAGACGGTGTCAGATCCCACAGGTTAAGGGATCAGCCTTCCAGGGGTGCCCCTTCCTTGCGACACGAGTCACAAGCCTAGGTGGTCACTTCTGGCCCATTGGCTATAGACTGGAGGATCCTATGACCTCCTCTTCAGGTTTAATCAATTTTCTAGAGCATCTCACAGAACTCAGAAGCACATTTTAGTTACTAGCTCAGCTCACTGGTTTATTATAAAAGGATATAACTCAGGAATAGCCAGATGGAAGACATGCAGAGGGTGCAGGATACAGGGAGGGGTGTAGAGCACCTATGCCCTTGGGGTGCACCACTGTCCCAGCCCCTCTACACCTTCACCATCTTGGAAGCTCTCCAAACCATGTCATGTCCTTTTGGATTTTTATGAAGGCTTCATTATGTGGGTCTGAATGATTAAATCATTGGCCTCTGGCAATAGATTTAACATCTAACCTCTTTTCCCTCTCTTAAAAGGCAGGGGGTGGGGGTGGCAAGGACTGAAAGTTTCAACCTTCTAATTACATGGCATGGTTGGTCATCCTTAGATGACATCCCAAAGTCATTTCATCAACATAACAAAAGACACCTTTATTGTTTTCATTGAAATTCAAAAGTTTTTAAGGCATTTTATGCCAGAAATGAGGACAAAGACCAAACATATTATAAGTCCTGCCAACACAACAAAGAAGTCATACAGTCACAATATATGTGGACTAGTTTTTTTTTCCCTAGTACCACAAATTAGATACCAGGACAGGATCAATTATGTTAAGTCTCCCAAATAGACAGTAATTTTGCAAGAATTCAAGGAGACCAAAGGATGAATAGAGCTCCCATCTATAGGCAAGAAGAAATAGGCACTGACTTTTCAAGGACTGTAAAATGCTAGTCTTCCTATTCTTAAAGAAACACCAAAAAGGGCAGCATCCGAACAAAAATGTGGTTCTTCTATGTGCCACTTTCCAAATGTCAATAGAATGCAGCTCCTTCAGTTCTAAGTTGTAACAACCCTGATTTGGAAAACAGTTGAAATGGAGCCCTAACTGGATTTGCTGCACATCAAGTCCTGTATAGGACTAGAAATAAAATGGGCCTACAGATCAGTCTTGAAACACTTTCTTGCTTTGAGGTCCTTCCGCACTCACATTTATCTTTGTCAGAGGTCTGAGTGTCTGAGAAAGGAAGATCAACACGTTGTTTATTCCGATAACCCGTTTCCTTGAGTCCTTGACCTGTGGTTCTCTAAAGATGGAGTTAGGGGTGATGGGTGGAGTGTGCCCAGTCTCTGGAACGTGAGCTCCATCCAGTCCACTTGCTATGCTTCCTTAAAACCATCCAGGCACCAGATCCTATTTCCTCCAAAAAACCCACTGCCAAAGTGTGTTGTTTCATCTCCCTGATCCATTTCTTTGGCCTCTTTGGAGGAACAGATTCCCGCAGTATCTGGACATTTGCTTTAAGCCATTTCACTCTTCCTACTCTAAAAAGACCCACACTAGACCTGAGTTTAGATGCTGGGGGAAACTGTACACCTTCTTCAAATGACATGAAAATCTTTTACACTTGTGTGACACTTGGTGATTTCAAGGGCTTTCTTACCTAGTCTGCACAACCACTTGTGAGGCAGTGGTCCTGCTTTTTGTGCAAATGAGAAGAAAAATAAGATTTAGAAAGACAAAACTACTTGTTCAATGTCACATGGCATTGAGTGGCAAAGTCCATTTTTCTTAACCTCAATTTTCTTATTCATGCAAATTCCTCATTAGTGCAGTCTTAACACTCGGGCATAGGAAGAACCAGTAAACAAAGAATCACTAGGTATTTTTACTATGTTGGGAAAGGTTAGATTTCAGACACTCACATGGACTTTCTGTATTTTTCTTTCTTTCTCTTTTCACTTTGCTCCCTCCCTCCTTATCTATCTGTCTTTCATTGCTCATAAAGTACATAGCTGCAATGTTTGGAATAAAAACAAATACATTAAACTAAGTTCTGTCTTCCACCCACACCCCTATTGCCTTATCCATTTTTGGTTCAATTATAACCAACATATGGGAGACATGGACACCGCATTCTAAATGCCAAAACCACTTTCTACCACATAGGAGACTGTGGCAAAGTTTAAAAAATTAAATGCATTACAATTATATTGTTGGCCACTTAAAATACCTCTCATCATTTATAAAACATGATCCTCTTTGGTTTCTCATAGTTTTAGCTCAGTAAGTATCGAAGGGAAGAGAAGACTTACTTGCTAATCCTGGTTTTCCAATATCCTATTTCAAAAGTGAAATTGTTGGTGACCCTGCTCATTGAGAGACCTCTCTCCCCAAAGAAAGCTTTCGAGAGAAGTGTGTTGAGAAGCTTCAGCCCTGATATGCATCTTTGTCTGGACAGTTGACAGCACACATTCCTCCTGGTTGACGTCACCAGCTCTGTGGATTATTACAATGCTTGGTCCTTGACCCTGAATATCACTGCTCTCAAGACATAACCTGTACTTCCAGCAGTGTTTTCTAGTGGGCTCAGCCTGGAGAAGTGACCTTGGAAGATTCTCATGGAATGGCCCATTTGCTTAAACTGCATGGCCCACCTCTCAGAGGTGCTAAGTGAGCAGAGGACAAACCCAGCAGTTCCTGTTCTCTTCCCCTTCCCGTACTTCACCAACTCAAGGGCAGGCAGAGGCCGCTTAGCTGTCTAATCATAACAGGGACAAATTTTCCTTGTTCCCCATGTTGGTGAAACACAAACAATTAAATTTTTATATAAACTCTGTTGGACTGGATTGAGGACCCCATTCCCTGTGAAACGGCCTCCCTACCAAGCAATCTCTGTGGCATCACTGGGAGAATGGATGACAGAACGTGTGGCATTCCAAGTTGCACTAGAAGTAATAGATTCCATGCAACATACTATAATGGATGGAATTAAAGAAAGAGTACAAAGTAAAAAAAAAAAAAAAAAGGCGTATGAAACAACCGTCCACATCTGATAAGAATATGTACAAGAAGTAAGAAAGAAGGGACGGGAAGGGGGTAAAAGGTACTCCATCAATTTATTAATCATTCAATCGAGAGAGAACCAGGCCCAGACCCAGGATGATAAGCCATGAACTGAGGACCGTAGCACCAGAGATCCAACTAGGAAAAGGAGGGGAGGGGTAAAAGGAAAAAAGAAACTTTTAAGAAAAATTATCTCCCAAGACAATTAAAAGCACTAATGATCTCAATTCCTACTTCAACAGGCAAGTGCTGTAATGTTTTCCTTGGAGTCCAGTTCGTATCCTTGGAATTTCCTTTTGTTTCCATCCAACAAAAACACTTCCATGTTGAAATAAGTAAATAAGTGTCCACGATCCAATCACAGTGGGATAGGACGCTATATTGGCAACTTTTTCAGTGTTTGTGGGAACAGGGTACTATCACTGGAGGGGGCCACCCAAAGCAGGGAGTCCCTGGAAAACCCAAGGTGATTTTCCATTCTACTCACGATAGATCCTCATTCAAACGGTAACATGCTCAAGGCTTATTTCTTAAATTATTTTACTCTTCTCTCTCCTCTTCCACCAACAGTCCCCTCCGCTCCCCAAAACTCCTGAGTAAAACCGACAGACTAGCAGAGTGTGCACATCGATGGTGTGGTTCCTAGTAGCCCTGACATTACCCACTTTTGCCACAGAGGTGAGGTGGGAGAAGGAGATCTGAGCAAACCAGATTTGACCCACTGAGGCAGCCGTTCCATCTGGCAGAGTTTCCCACCTGTAAAGTGGTGGGATTGGTTTGAGCTGGATGGGGTGGGTGAGGAAGTTGTTGGCAAAGCTTTAATAGTCTATAAGATTTTCAGCACTTTGTAAGATTTCCTGCTCAGGTGGGGAGAATGTAATGATTCATTGTCCCACTTCACTGTTGTATCCTTCTTGTACTGATCACATGGAATTCATGTGGCACATCTGCTCGCATCCGGAGGCTTCCTTGAGAAAATGCTGGGCTCATTTTTATACAGGAGAATAAATGAAGATTCCACGGAAGGTAAAATTTATTATTTAAAAAAGAAAAACGTAGAGGAGCCTGGCTGGCTCAGTTGGAAGAGTGTAGGACTCTTGATCTCGGGATCATGGATGGGAGCCCCACGTTAGGCTTAGAGATTACTTAAATAAATAAATCTTTCAAAATAAATAAATAAAGTGAGTAAATCTGAAAGCTCTAAATTACGTTACAGTCATGCCATTCTTGAATGGTGTATAGCTGCTCAGAGAAAAGGTGTAGGTACCTATATTTAGGGCAACAAGATAAGGGTAGTCACCACATTAATGAATTCAGTGGTATGCTAATAGACATCCGGGTTTCTCCGGGTAGGAGCTGGACTAGCTAAAGATGGCCGTAAAATACCACCTTACGTAGCTCCTTTAATATAAGTCCTAAACACTTTGCTGGCTTTCCAAGATCAGACCCAAAAACCTCCATTCTCCCGTCTCCTCCTGCTACGTCTTTACAGACCCAGCCACACAGGTGCCCTCTCAGTCCAGAACAGGCGTGCCCTTCCTAGGCTCCAAGTGGTGCTCACTCTGAGCTTTCTGGCAGGACTCCTCAGCCCTCCGGACGGTGCCCACCAAACTTCTGCGGTAAGGGTCATCTCAAAATCCATGCTGCCTCTCTGCATCCCTCCTTCTTCTCTGCATTCAAAATACATCATTTAGGGGCAGCTGGGTGGCTCAGTCAGTTAAGCATCCGATTTTGGCTCAAGTCGTGATCTCACAGGTCGTGGGTTCGAGCCTCACATTGGGCTCTGTGCTGACAGCTCAGAGCTTGGAGCCTGTTTTGGATTTTGTGTCTCCCTCTCTAACCCTCCCCCATTTGTGCGCATGCTCTCGCTCTCACTCTCAAAAATAAACTTAAAAAAAATTTTTTTAGCACATGATTTAATTAATCCATTCTTCTGCTTTGTAGCATAGCCCTGGATTCTTGGACTTGTCTTCTTCTAGGAAGGAGGGGAGATGAGCTCCTTGAACAAGGAGGAATTAGGGTGATTTACATCATAGTCCCTCCAGGCCCTTTGCACAGGGTAGGAAATCAGCACATATTTGTGCATTCATTCAACAATGAACATACTATGTGCTGGGCACCATTTCAGATGCTGAGGATACAGGAGAAAGAGTTTCTATTCTCATAACGTATCTATTCTTCCCAGGGGATGTACAATAAATAAATGCATGGATATGTGTTAAATAAACCTCTATCTCTGTATGTATACATATATATTTTTTGACTGTCAGGTGGTGAGTGATAACTGACATGAAGAAAATAAAGCAGGGGAAGTGAAAAGAATGTCCCATGGAGTGGGAGAAGAGGCCGCCTTGCTCTTTTAGATAGGGAGTCAGGGGAATCCTCTCTCTGAAGGTGACCTTTAAGCCTAGGCTTGAATGAAGGGGGGGAGTGAGCTTTGTAGGTGTCTGAGAGAATAACACACCAGGAGGAACCATGTGTGCGAAGACCCTGAGGCAGGGACATGCTGTATCATTGTTAAATAAAAGTATTAAATTATGTTTTTAGTACATTCTGTCAGTAGTTTGGTCCTATGAAAGTGCCTTTTCTCTTTGTTCAGAGCAGAACAAAAATTCCTGCTTGCCTTGTAAATGATGTATTAAAGCCATGAATCTATAGTTACACAACTCCAACAGCTTCTACTCAGAAAATCTTAGACTAGAGCTTCTTCTGTCTCTATGGCTCAATGGACACCTCACTTTAGCAGCACAATAAAAAACTGAGTTAATTTCAATCTCCAGAATGTAACCAAAACTTGTGATTCTCTATTATTCCTTTCATGCCTCTCTCAGGGAAAACCCCAGGTACCAAATAATGTTAAATCTCTCTTTGAGGAAAGCTAAGAGACAAACAAAAATGACAGGGAAGAAATCCAGAAGAGCAGTGACAGGCTGTTCATTTTGCTTCACACTCTGGGTGGGTCGGGGCCCCAGAGTTTCTCCCACAGCTCTGTGCTGTAATGTCTGGGGCTGTGAATTTTAAAAGGAAGTAGTGGAGTGACACTTCTTTGAAAACAAGATTGGAACAAAAATAGTTTCGTTTCAGGCTATTTTTCACACGCTAAAAATATCAAGTTGGATAAGAAATTTCACATCCATTGATTTTTTCATCATGAGTCAGTCCTCAGTATGCTGAGTCCGATGAACCAAAAATATGCTGGTTAGCTCAGATGTGTGCTGCGCCCTGATTGTGTGCAGGACACTAGCCCAGGCATGGCGGTTCAGTGCAAAGGGGCATTAGACGTGGCTTCTCATCTCAAGGTTTACAGTCCCATTGGCGGGCCAACATGTGACCACAAGAATGTTAAACAGTGATAGCGGACACCATGCAATTAAGAATCAAATGAATGAGGACTTCTGCTTCCAGGCAAGAAGGAGTCACAGGGACCAGATTTCCCCTTCCACCTGAAACAACAACAAAAATCAAAGACACTGGTTGTTAAGACACTGGCTCTCAGACAATAAAAGACTATGATCCCTAAGGGATGAAATGGACTCAGTGAACCCTATGATTGTTCCTGCCTACTGCCGTGGGAGAATTTCTAGACCATAGTACACTTATACTGACTTTGAAGGCAGCAACAGAACCTACCCTAAATGAAACACACAGAAAAATTGACTTTAAAATCCAAAGATCAGGGCAGCTGAGTGGCTCAGGTAGTTAGGCATCTGACTCTTGATTTTGGCTCAGGTCATGATCTTTGGGTTCATGGGATGGAGCCCCGTGTTGGGTTCTGCATTGACAGCCTGGAGCCTACTTGGGATTCTCTCTCTACCTCCCCTGCTCACATGCCCACACTCTCTCTTAACATAAATAAATAAACTTTTAAAAATATGCAAAGAGCATCAGTGAGATATGTGGCAAATTCCAGCAGCCTAATCTACCTATAATGAAGGTACCCAAAGAAAGGACAGAGCCAGAATGATATAAAAAATATTTGGAGAAATAATGACCAAAAACTTTCTAAACTCATTGAATGCCATAAACCCACAGATCCATCTAGATCAATGAACCCCAAACACAAGAAGCATGAACAAAACTACATCAAGACATGCCCTAATCAAATTGTTCAAAATCAGTTTTAAAATCTTCAAAGCAGAGAAAAAAATATTAATTACAGAAGAACAGAGATAAAGATGACACGGATTTCTTGTCAAAAGAGTCCAGAGGTCAACCCACATATGTATGTATAATTGATAGCTGACAAAAATACAAAGGCAATTCTGTAGGAAAAAGTCTTTTCAACATTAGGGCTATAAAACTGTATATTTATATACAAAAAAGTAAAGTGAGCCATACCTCATGCTGTATACAAAAAAATAACTGAGAGTGGACTGTCCATCTAAACCAGAAACCCCAAACTATAAAACCTACAGAAGGTGACATGAGAAAATCATTGTGACCTTGGAGCAGATACAACACCAAAACTACAATCCATGAAGGAACAAATTGATAAACTGAACTCAAAAAAAATTGTAATTCCAGTCTTCAAAATTATAGTTGAGATTTTTAAAACTACCCATAGACTGTAAGATCATATTTGAGAAGCATATGTCTGATAAAGGCTTGTATTCACAGTGGATATAGAGCTCTCAAAACTCATTACTAGGGAAACAACCAAACTCCCTCAAGTGGGCAAAAGATCTCAACAAATACTTCCAAACAAGGTAGTCCCATGACAAGTAAGCACAGGAAAAGGTACTCAGTGTCATGCAACCTTAGGGAAATGCAAGTTAATATCACAATCAGATACCACTATATACCTACTATAATGATTAAAACAAAAAAAGATTGACCACACTGAGTATTGGGAAGCATGTGGAGGAACCGGAACTCATACAATACTGGTGGTGCAGCCACTTTGGAAAATGGTTTGGCAATTTCTTAAAATGTTAAACGTACACCTCCTGTATGATCCAGCTATCCCCTCCCTAGACAACTACTGAAGAGAGAAAGTAAAGCACACATCCGTACAAAGACTTGCACGTGAATGTTCATAGCGTCTTTATTGATTAAAACCTCAAGCTGTGGGACGCCTGGGTGGCTCAGTTGGTTAAGCATCTGACTCTTTGTTTTGGCTCAGGTCATGATCTCATTGTTCATGAGTTTGAGCCCCATATCAGGCTCTGCACTGACAGCACAGAGCCCACCTGGGCTTCTCTCTCTCTCTCTCTCTCTCTCCCTCTATCTGTCTCTCTCTCTCTCTGCCCTTCCCCACCCTCTCTCTTCTCTAAATAAATAAATAAACTTAAAAAAATATCTCACACTGAAAATAACCCTAATAGCCATTAATAGGTGAATAGATGAAGAAATTTTGGTATTTCTATACAATGGAATACTACTCAGAAAACAAAACAAAAAAAAAACTGATATAACAAATAGATGAATTTCAAAACAATTAAGCTGAATGAAAGAAGACAGACCCAAAAAGAGTACATACAGTATGATTCCATTTATACAAATTTCTAGAAAATGCAAATCAACTTACAGCGACAGAAAACAGATCGGTGATTGCCTGGCTTAGGGCTTGAGAGATAAGATGACACAGGACAGGAAGAAATTCCCTGAGGTGATGGGTTAATGTTCTCTATCCTGATTGTGGTGGTGGTTTCACAAGCATATAACATGGAAACATTTATCAAACTGTATACTCTAAATATGTGCAGTTTATCGCATATCAATCATACCTCAATAAAGATGTTTTTTAAAAAAATCAAGAGAATTATCCAGATGATGAGCTTTAGAAGCAGTCACAAAAGGAGAAAATGCTGAGGACCAGAGGAAAAGGGAAGGTCTTCGTCGGAGAGGAAGCTGAAGGAGAGGTGAGACTTGTATGGGCCGAGGAGTGAAGGCATTCCAACAGGGAGCACAGCGCAAGCAAACACAGGGGAAGAAATCAATGAATATATTTGACTGTCTCTTTAAGGAACCCCAGTGAGGATATAATATACATGCACACATAGAAGATGAAGTTTGAATCTCCATTTCCTGGTGATTTATACCCAATCTAAATATGATTATTCTTCTTTCTGTTTTTGGTTATCGATTGCTGTGTGACAAACCACCCCAAACCACCCCTTAGTGCTTAAAACATCCGCTTGTCATCACTCGTGATTCTGTGGGTTGAGTGGGTGATTCTTCTGCCCTGTGTGGTGTGCTGTGGTGTTGGAAAGCTGGGGTGTCCTTTGGGCTAGAACATCGGAGATGGCAGGGTTCACTAGGGCTGTCTCCCGCAGCACCTTCATCTGGCTTAGGCTGCCCACGGCATGGCAGCTGAGTTCCGAGAGGGAGTAGCTCAAGAACAAGAGAGACAAGAAAGCCAGGTAGAAATATCCCCATTTTGGGGTGCCTGGGTGGCTCAGTCCATTGAGCGTCTGACTCTTGACTCTGGCTCAGGTCATGGTCTCATGGCTCTTGCATTTGAGCCCTGTGTCAGGCTCTGCCCTAACAGTGTGGAACCTGCTTGGGATTCTCTCTCTCTCTCTCTCTCTCTCTCTCTCTCTCTCTCTCTCAAAATAAATAAGTAAACTTAAGGAAAAAAGAAAGAAATATACCCATCTTACAGATCACAGACCAAAATCACCAAGTTGACACACTTTAGGTATTTTAGGGAGGAAATTGGGCTTACTTTTGGCAATTCCATTAAAAAAATCTTTTTTAATGTTTTTTATTTATTTTTGAGAGACAGAGAGAGACAGTGTGAGCAGGGGAGGGTCAGAGAGAGAGAGGGAGACCAGAATCTGAAGCAGGCTCCAGGCTCTGAGCTAGCTTACAGCACAGAGCTCAATGCAGGGCTCGAAACCATGAACCATGAGATCATGACCTGAGCTGAAGCCGGATGCTTAACTGACTGAGCCACCCAGGTGCCCTGGCAATTCGATTTTAGAAGTTTATCATTGGAGCCTTTGGAATTAAAAGAACTATCCCAAATGAAATACAATTGGTTTCATGCTTATAGAAGGCACATTTTGAAGGCTCTTTCTAGAATTTGAAGGCTGTAGTTTCAGCCCTTGAGAGAACAGAAAGAATCCCGTTGGCGGTTAGATTGGCAGGCATGTTAATACCGAGCATTGGAATTGACCCAACAACCTATTTAGAGCTTAAAGGCTTCCATACTTAGGAAACAATCTTAATGGGGGAAATCAGTTAATAACTTTAAGAGTAAATTGTACCACGAATTTTATTTATTTTTCAACATTTACTTATTTTTGAGAGAGAGAGTGCACAAGTGACAAGTGCTGTCAGCACAGAGCCTGATGTGGGGCTTGAACTCATGAACTGTGAGATCATGACCTGAGCTGAAATCAAGAGTTAGCTGCTTAACTGACTGATCCACCCAAGTTCCCCCATACCCAGAATTTTAGAGAGCAAAATACTTCACAGCAAGGCATCCCTGTTCCTTCAACTGTTAGTGAGACACCAGTTTTAGGGATGATGGTTCATCACCTCATAATATGGCCCCATTAACCTCCTGACAGTTGAACTTGGTGCTTAAGCAGGAAGCCTTTTGCCTCAATGCAGCTTAATTTGCCCAGCATGGCCATGTACTCTACCACAGAGGCAGGAGCTGAATTCATTTAAAAATCTCAGCCCATTAGAGAGAATTAGGCCATGATGCGCTAGTGAAAGACACTTGAGATGTTTACTCTTTTCATTAAATTTTTTCTTCTTAAATATTTAATGCTTAGGGATTTTTACTGAAATGTATCATACAAAAATTCAGTGGCTGATGGGGCAGGACTTTTTCATTGCATTATATAAGGTCTTGGTGCCACTTTAAAATTTTGTCCTCTGAATCTGGAGAGGTCTTGTGGACAGGGCACAAGACTTATAACCCCAATTTTGACATCATCTTCGACAGCCCTGGGCAAGTCACTCACCTCGTGTCTGTGTTTCAATATCTATAAAACAAGCATCACAATTTACTGAGCCCCACATTACAGAATACAATAAAGTATAACTAATTAGTATTTACAGTCTGGTTTGATGAAAGGCATTAAATGTTACTGTTGTTATATTACTATGTAAATGATTGTTAACTTTGACATCAGAAGCAGTTGGTTTGTGACAGCAAAGCTTTCTGATGAAATCTGATCTTGCAAGAGGTACACAACACACTTCTTGCCAGTAGATTTCCCTCTTCAAAATAAACATACTGTTTTCAACACAAAGTCGATGAGGCATTCCTGTGCACAAAAAGACACGGGACATGATTAACTATACATCCCAATGTTTGGGGACTGACACATAAAATACAATAAAGGGTAATGAAAGGGCAGTGGGCTGGCTGTGGGGGCGGGGGGGGGGGTCAGCAGTACATAGGATTGGGAACAGCTCACGAAAGCTTTTCCTGAGTGTAAACTGGTGTCATCTCCCAGGATTTTTCCAGGAATGCTATGATGATCAGAAAGGTCATTTTGGTGCCTGTCCTCAGGTCCATTCTGTCACAACTTTATCATTTTGTGCTAAGGACTAAGAATTGAGCCACGGGCAACTGACTTATAACAAAGGCAGCTGTGAGTGAATGGGGCAATAATCTAAAGAACTAAAAACCACAGGTACAAAATCCTACCAATGAACCTGTGGCTAGAACAGTTTACTCAGCAATCTCTACTGTCACTTAGAAATAGAAAACTAGTAGGCAAATGAGAGGAGAAAGCAAATAGACAAGGTGACTTTTAATCACTTTTAAGGAAGCTGATGGTAAGATAGTAAAAGCAAATGGGTAAAGTTTTAGTCTGTTTACAAGGGTGGTGATGAATAGGATTGAGAATCAAATTGAACAATTGAGAAACTTTAGGAAATTTCAAAGAGTATTTGCAAGTAACATGACTGTCTAATGTTGGAAATTATCATTCAGGGAAAATATGGCACTTCCTGACTTAAAAGAGGCATACACTCATCAGCCAATATGTGATAAATGACTGAAATTTGGGGGAAGCATTGCAGAAGGAAGGACCTAGGCATAAGAGAAAGTATATTTAAGGTTTGGAAGAAATAGAAAAGAAGAAAGATTATATATTTTAATATCCTAGCATTTATTTATTCATTCCTGCAATGAATATTTTTGGCGTACTTCCTATAGTAAGTCATCTCTGCCTTCAGCTAGCTTAGCCTAAGGGAGAAATGGATGCGGGGGCCGGGGGGTGGTAACTCTATGTTGCATGCTATAATAGAGGTATGAATCTCATTAAAGGAAGTGGCTACGTCTGCCCAGATAGAGACAAGAAGCTTCCCCAGTTAATATTATATTTGATCTGGGTCTCGATAGATAAATTTAGAAAGTTACTAAACTGAAAAAAAGAGCAGGCATTTCAAGGCAAAGGAATAGCACATGTAAAAGCACTGTATCTTTGAGAAGTTGCCTGTAATGAACACTGCAAACAAGCTTCCCCCAAACATAGTGATTAACCACAGAACCATTTATTATGTTTCCATGAGTCTACAAAGCAGTGAAGCCGTTCTGCTGATCTGAGTGTGGCTTGGCTGATCTTGGCTGGGCTGGCTCATAGTTCCGAGGTCAGCTGAGGGCTGGATGCCAGAGTCGGCCTTGGCTGGGGTGACTCAGCACCACTCAAGTTGGTCTCTCATTATCCACCAAGCTAGCCCAGACTTGTTCTGTTGGCAGAGACAGTGATCCAAGAGGGAGAAATTCTAATGTAGCTCTGTAAGCCTATGCCCAGAACTGGCACACAATTATTTCAGATATATTCCACTGGCTGACACAAGTCACAAGGCCAGCCCACATTCAAGGAGGGGAGAAACAGACTCCACCTCTTGATGAGAAGAACTACAGAGTCACGTTGCAAACAAGAACTACCAAGTCACATTGCAAACAGAGGGGTAAATAATTGTCGTAATAATCTAACACTATTACATTAAAATATAAAGGAATGCGGTATATTCAGGAAAAAGCCAGGATTTAGGTATGGGTATGGCTTCAGCATCAAGTTCAAAGACAGAATGAGATGAACAGAAGTTACAGCTGGAAGCCGGAAGTGGATCACGAAGGGACTTCATTTAGAACTAACCAACATTTAGAAGTTTGGACTTTTTTCAAGTCAGTTGGAAAGTTATTATGCTACTGATGTGATTACATCTGTATTTTCAAAAACAACATACAATGCACAATATCCTGGAGTAAAGAAAGGAATTAGAAAAACCCATTAAGAAGGCACTATGCTAATTTAGTTGAAAATTGATTAGAGTTTGCACAAGGGAAGGAGGAACAGAGAAGAAAAAGGGGTATCAAATTTGGAAAAATAGTGGGACTGAATTGACAGATGGAATGTGAGGAAGTAACTATTTTTCATCTCTCCTCTTTTCCTACGATAATAAATCCCCTCATTTTTGTAATCATATGTTGATTTATGGGGCGCCTTGGTGCCTGGGTCAGTTAAGTGTCTGACTTTTGCTCAGGTCATGATCTCATGGTCCGTGAGTTCTAGCCCCGTGTCAGACTCTGCACTGACAGCACAGAGTCTGCTTCGGTTCCCTGTCAACTTTCTCTGCCCTTGTTCTGCCTGTGTTAGGGCGGGCACTCTCCCACACATACAAATAAATAAATAAACAGTAAAACGAAGAAGAAAAAGAAGACCACTACCCAGCTTTTCTTGCAGCTAAAGGAGACCATGTGAGTGCTTTCTGGGCATAATTTGTAAACAGGTGCAGCCTAAAGCAGTCTCCTGGAACCTTCACTGAAAGACAGTTGAGGCATGCCTTTGCCTACCTCTTTTTCCTCCCTCTGTCCTATTGCCTGGGATGCGAACATCCATTTTGGGCAAGGAGGATGAGGGCTGTACCCTGGGGATGGTGGAGTGGCCAAAAGGAACTTGGGTTCCTAAAGAATTAATAGAATGAAGCCACCACAGCAGCCCAGGCAGCCTGCCAACTTCCTGATTTTTTTTTAAATAAACCAGAAATAAGCCACTATCCTGTTCAGGCCTCTGTTATTTAGGGTCTCTGTTATTCACGGCTGAACCTAATCTGAACTGATACAAATGTGGAAAGGAGAATTGAAGGTTTGTTTGGATGGTGATGCTATTAGGCCAGGAGGAAGAGCAAGTCTCTAAGGGAAGTTCAAGAGCTGATACATTTATATGCCTAGGGAGAAACAGATGATGGTTTCTCCCTCTAGGGGAGAAGAGAGCCTAGGGGAAGTTACTAAAAGACTTCTGCTAAAACATCTTTTGGTGTCTTTGATATGTATTTTGTACCATTTGCTTGTTTTACCTAAGCATAAATAAATACCAGTACTTCACAAACCCCTCCAAAAAATAAAAGAGGATACTCTGACTCATTCTATGAGGCCACTATGACTCTGATACCAAAACTGACAAAACTGATACCAAAAATACACCAATCTTCCCTCCTTCCTTCCTTCCTCCTTTCTTCCTTTTTTCCTTCCTTCCTTTCTTTCTTCTTCCTTCCTTCCTTCCTCCCTCCCTCCCTCCCTCTCTCTCTCACTCACTCTCTCTCTCTCTCTCTCTCTCTCTCTCTTTCTTTCTTTCTTTCTTTCTTTCTTTCTTTCTTTCTTTCGAGACAGTAAGTGTGAGCAGAAGAGAGGCAGAGGATGAGGGAGAAGGAGAGAAAGAATCCCAAGCAGGCTCCGTGCCCTGCAAGAAGCCCAATTCAGGGCTCAATCCCATGCCCTGGGATCATGACCTGAGCCTAAATCAAGAGTTGGATATTTAACCAACTGAGCCACCCAGGTGCCCTACACGAATATTTCTAGTAACTATAAATGCAAAAATCCTCAACAAAATGCTAGCAAACCAACTTCAGCAACATATAAAACTATGATTAAGTGGGATTTATTCCCATGAAATAAGCTTGGTTTAACATGAGAAAATCAGTTGTGTGATATATCCTATTGATAGAATAAAAGACAAAATTTACATGATCACCTTAATCAACACAGAAAATCATTTGACAAAATTTGACCCTGTTCTATGATGAAAACACTAAAAAAACTCTTCAATCTGATAAAAGGCATCCATAAAATACCCACAGTTAACATCATATTTAATGGGGAAAACACTGGATTCTTTCTTATGAAAATCACTAACAAAACAAGAATGTGTGTCCTCACCACTTTGATGTAACATTACACTGGAGTTTCTAGCAAGGGTAATTATGTAGGAAAATAAGATAAAAGCATCCAGACTGAAAAGGAAGAAGGGAAACTCTATTTTCAGATGATACGATTTTTTATATATATAAAATACTAAGGGACCCACCAAAACCAATAAAAATAAATAAGTTCTGTAAGGTTGCCAGACACAAAATCAGTTACAAAAATCAATTGTGTGCACTAACAATGAACGATCTGAAAATGAAATTAAGAAAAACTTTTATTTATAATAGCCTCAAAAAGAATAAAGTATTTAAATTTTTTTAATGTTTATTTATTTTTGAGAGACAGAAAGACAGAGCACGAACAGGGGTAGGGGCAGAGAGAGACGGAAACACAGAATCCGAAACAGGCTCCAGGCTCTGAGCTGTCAGCACACAGCCCGACACGGGGTTTGAACCCATGAACCATGAGATCATGACCTGATCCAAAGTTGGACACTTAGCCTACTGAGCAGCCCAGGCGCCCCAAGAATAAAATATTCAGAGAGCTCCAGGCTGACTCAGTAGAGCATGCAACTCTTGATCTCGGGGTTGTGAGTTTAAGCCTCACATTAGGTCTAAATTCAAGGCATGAGCTATTTATTTTATTTTTAGTATTTTATCTATTTTTGAGACAGAGTGAGAGACAGAGGCAGACAGAGCAAAACAGAATCTGAAGCAGGCTCAAGGCTCTGAGCTGTCAGCACAGAGCCCAATGTGGGGCTTGGACCCACAAACCCTGAGATCTTGACCTGGGCCACTAAGGTGCTCCAAGGCATGAGCTGTTTAACTGGCCCAGAGAAGGACCCATCCCAGGATCGGAAAGACATTGAGATACTCTGCCCACAGCTCTTGTGCCATTGTCCATCCACATGGCACTGTGCTTTCTGTTTCAATTTCTCTATCATACAAGCAGGACTGTGTTTTTAGTGTTAGAAGCTAGTTTGTTAAATATAAACTTCAGGGCTTTTAAAGGAACTCCATAAAAATCACTTCTCTGAACTTCTAAACATTGATTAGGAAACAAAAGTCAGGGGCGCCTGGGAGCTGGCTCCTTTGATTGAGCTCCTGACTCTTGATTTCCGCTCAGGTCGTGATCCTATGGCTAGTGAGATCGAGCCCTGCGCTAGGCTGACAGCTCAGAGCCTGCTCAGGTTTCTCTTTCCCCCTCTCTGCTCTTCCCCACCCCCCACCCCCCACCGCTCACTCACAAGTGCACACATGCTCTGTCTCTCTTTCAAAATTAAATAAACTTAAAAAAAAAAAGAAAAGAAAGAAGAGTCAGTGTATGGATGCTAAAAATTTCTCTTCACCACTAAATAAGCTACTACTTTATTCCCTTTACTGCTAAATATTGGGAGATGCAGTATACAGCAGCAGAGAAATGAGCTTCCTATGTTGATTTAGGCAAACATAACCACTCTATCACTGGCAGCACTTGACCTAGGCCTTCCGACCTGGAGCAGGAGGCAGCTGCGCCTCTGAGACTCCAGTGTAGAAAAGCACAGGGCGGTAATGCCCAAAGCACAGAAGAGGAGCCCCCTGTACCCAGCTTCTGCTCCAAAAGCGCCAAGCTGATAAATGGCCACCTGTTATGATAATGGGCTTCCAGGGCCAGAGATGGAGTGTATTTCCCCCAAACATAAATATATAAATAGTCTAAAATTTTTTGACATTTTGTCTCCTCTTCCTCTTCTCCATCTTCTCCCCCACCTCTTTTCCCCTCCCTCCCTCATCTTTAATAAATATATGAGAAGCTTCAAAAACAAAAATCCCCAGAAACTCCTGGCCAAGCTGAAATGCCCTCAGCAGCCTAGGAGCAAGTGTGCCCATGCAAGGGTTGTGTTGGTCCAGGGGTGAGTGTTAACCAGGACTTGGGGGGCGGACATCAGAGGACCACCGCAGAGGGTGAATAAATGACCTTGAGGCCCAGAAGGGATGAGACACTGGGAGAGTCACAAGAGCAGAATTGGCCCAAGGAAGTTAGTGGGAGTGAGAACCAGGAAGAGTGAACAGAAGGGGAAAAGCAGCTTTACTGAGTACCAGCTAAGTGGAGTGCTTGGTGCCCTCAGTCCCAGGAGCATAACCCACATTACAATCCCAAACATAGATGATGTTATCCCTCTTTCACAGGTAAGGAATATGAAACTCAGAAATACAGTCATTTACCTGAGATCATTCAACTAGCGAGTGGCAAAGCCACTGTTTAAACCCTGTGTTTTATGTGCTCATATTATATATTACATCAGCTACCACCAAGGAGAGGAGAACACCAGAAAATAGGAAGGTGCAGAGCAAAGGTGATTATAATGTTTAAGCATACAAAGCTGGAGGAGTTTCCAGTCAAGGGTGTGGCCATGGGGGAGGGGTGCTGAAATGGTGTAGAGGTCAAGATCTTTTCAGGAGAGAAGGTAAAGGGAGTATGGCGCTCAGGTTGAACGGACCACAGGCATAGACAGTGAGTTTATCCAGGAAGCTTGTCTAGATAGAGGCATAGTGAGCATGGTAGGTAGAACCCTTGAGCAGATATTGGGGACGAAAGCATTACAGCTCAGTAACATGCTAGCCATGGAAATATTGCAAATGCCCAATCCTAAGGTAACTGCAGAATTCTGAGTTTTTATCCTTTTCATGTTTTCCCTTCCCTTCCCTTCCCTTCCCCTTCCCCTTCCCCTTCCCCTTCCCTTCCCCTTCCCCTTCCCCTTCCCCTTCCCCTTCCCCTTCCTTCCTTCCTTCCTTCCTTCCTTCCTTCCTTCCTTCCTTCCTTCCTTCCTTTCTTTCGTGTGTGTGGCAGGGGTGCTTCCCACAGGGGTAAAGTTCTTGCTTCAATATCTAAAGAGAGGAACGTATCTAAACCGCCACTAGGCACTGAGCAGTGTCTGAGGCAACTGTGTGTGAAGTGGTTCTTCGGAAAGCTCAAGAGAAGGCACAGAAGAAGGAGAGTAATAATCACTGTCCTTTTTTTTAAGTTTATTTATTTATTTTGAGAGATCGAGTACAGACAAGGGAGAGGCAGAGAAAGAGGGAGAGAGGGGATCCTAAGTAGGCTCAGCACGGTCAGTGCAGAGCCTGATGCGGGGCTCGAACCCACAAACCGGGAGATGGTGACCTGAGCCGAAATCAAGAGTCAGACCCTCAACTGACTGAGCCACCCAGGCGCCCCAAGAATTGCTTTCTTTAAGAGCGCATGATGGTGTGGGAGGAGCCGCCGGTCATTGGTCATCGTGGCCCTGTGGGGGCCTGATTTGGAGAACCTGGGGAAGCATCTAGACTCCAGTTTAGTGGCTGGGCCAATCTGCTCAAGTTACTGAAAACAAGTTACTATGTTTTTCTCTGCAAAAGATCTGCTGCATTTTCTCAGGACCACAGGCATCGTCACATACTTTGCTGCAGAAGAACTACACCGTTTCTAATGATTATTTAAACTATTTTTCCAGCAAAAGGGGGGGAAAAGGGGGGGAGTTAAGAATGGAGACAATTCTCCTCTTACTAGATGGAAACTGAAAGTTGAATCTTTTGTTACTAGAGTAACAAATAGTTACGGTTCCTATGTAGTAAATGCATGATTCTAGGCTCTAATATTAAAATAATTCATTATCCCAGGATTTTTATTTCATTGCTTTCGGTAGAGTTTAAGAGTTCCTAGAGAATTTGTACAGCTGATTCCTAGGTATGGAGATTACAGAGGTCTTAGGCTTCTCTCTCTCCTGTGCAAAAGGTGCACCTTTTGCTACTTATTACAGTTTTCTGCAGGCAGGTGGTCATGGTAAAAGCAAAGGGGTAATTCCAGTATCTTGGATAGAGTTTGGGGTGCCCCCGGGTTCTGCAGTCAGGCGGACCTGGGGTTCGATCCTAGTTCAGGGACTCTTTCACCAGCTGGGAGACTTTGGGCAATATGCTTTACCTTTCATCTTCAGTTACCTTTCCTGAAGGAGGATAAAATAATCCTTAGAAGATGGGTCGAGGAGGTTGAAAATAATTTAGTTTTTCCAAGTATTTGCATATACATCATCTAATCTGAACCATTAACCTTTATAGTACCTTCAGTGTAGATAATCAATCATTAGTTCTCTTGGTCTGTCCAAGAAGCAACTCTGATTTGGAGTTTGCCATCAGGACGGTTGGGCATGGAAGCATTTTGAAATCATTATTTACATAGTTATCTTTTAAAATTTGCCCTTGTAAGAGGGAAGATATGGTACCTAGCCCAAATCTAACAAACACGTGATGAAAGGTATACTTGTGTATTACAGATCCGGATTTCTGGAATTAGAAAGGCCAAAAAATACATATAGGCAATTTCTACCCACTAGGGACTATAAACTCTAACCGAAGTAAGTGAGTATCTCCAGCTACATCATGTAAACTTTTAACATCGCTCTGCAAATAGCTATTCATTCTTCAGCAGGTACAACAGTGCCAGACAAGCAGAAAAGAAGGACTGATTGAGTTTATCGTTTGTAAGGGAAGCCTTGCTAAAGCAAAACAACTAGTACATTTCCAGGTACTGCTTGATCAGCTACTTTTCTAAATAGAGCAGGATAAGTAACAATGTCATTTAGGATGCTTTGGACTGAAATAATGAGACTGAAAAATAGTCTAATATATTTCTAATAAATAAGAAAAATACTTAAGAAGTCCAGAGATTGGATTGTTCCGGGGCTTGCTAATTCAGCGGCTCAACAACAAAAGCTTTGGTTCCCTTCAGTTCTGCCTTCTCAGATCGGTTTCCCTCATGCTCACAAGATCCATGTTATCACATGTAATATGACATGAGGTAGGAAAAAGGGCTCTTTTTCTTCCTATGCAAATCTTTATCAGCAGGAGCACATAACAATTCCCCCAGTACACGTCTCATCTCTCACTGGACAGAATTGCCTTATGTGCCCATTTCTGACCTCGCTAGGGGATGGAATAATTTTTGTTGAGCTTAAACCAATGAAGACTGACATTTGGGGCACTTGAGTGGCTCCTTCGATTAAACGTGCAATTCTTGATTTGAGCTCAGGTCATGATCTCTCAGTTCCTGAGATTGAGCCCTGTGTTAGGCTCTGTGCTGACAGCATGGGGCCTGCTTGGGATTCTCTCTCTCTCTCTCTCTCTCTCTCTGCCTACTGCCCCCTTCTCTCTCAAAATAAATAAATAAATGAAAAAAGAAAGGAAAGTGGAATGGAACCCAGCCCCCTGTTTTCAGGTCTGCAACCTTGTTCTTGTTTCTAAGGTCAATCGCCACCTGGGCCATTTCATTCCTCAGAGCTGTACCCAGTTTATGCGCAGGTGTCCCCAGGACCAGCATCTCAGCCACTCTTTATTACGAATCCCATACTTACGGAGAAACTTCATCTAAGTACAAACTGCTTTCCACAGGGTACAAATCCTTTTGAGCTCATCGTTATGCCAGAAATTCTCAAAGTGTGGTCCAGGGACCCCTCAGGTTCCTCAAAAAAACCATCCAGGGGCTCTGTGAATCAAACAATGTTCACAATAACACTAGGCATCGTTTGCCTCTTCCTCTCACACTTAATGAGAGCAGGGCTTTCCTGAGTCCCCAAGACATAAGATATAGCAACAAACTGAATGCAGAACCAGAGATGAGACTCTAGCTGTATTCTATGAAGGCAGACATTAAGAGACTTGCAAAAATGGAAAATAATACATTTCTCACTAAATTTTTGTTTTGAAAAATATAACTTTATGACCCATGACAATATGTTGTGTATTCATTTTATTGTTTCTTTAAATGAATTTAAAATAAATGTTTAAATGTTTTCTCCATTTAAATTTCTTAGATGATAAGTGTTTCCCAGCCCAGTGCACTATATTTTACAATGGAATCTAGAATGTTCCACACAAGAGGAGCTCCATGATGGCAGCTGACCATGGAGTTTGGCTGCACAAGCTTCCACAGCTACTGTAAACTCTCTTTTTTATTTTTAATGTATTTATTTTTGAGAGACAGAGACAGAGTACAAGTAGGGGAGGGGCAGAGAGGGAGACACAGAATCTAAAGCAGGTTCCAGACTCTGAACTGTCAGCACAGAGCCTGGTGAAGGGCTTGAACCCCTCAATATCATGACCTGAGCCAAAGTCGGCCGCTTAACTGACTGAGCCACTCAGGCGCCCCTACTGAAAAATCTTTTGGGTCAACACTGTGCTTGTTTTCTTAGCTTACTTGATATTTTATAGCATTTCTATTGAACTAAAACCTTTTTATTAACGTTTTAGCCACATTTAAACAAATTTGGAAGATTTAAAAATTATTATCAAGAATAATCTGTCCAACAGACTCTTATTGCTCTCATTTTGACAATTTTGCTACAAAAAACCCACAATAATCAGATGCATCACACAGATAATTCAATAAGATGTGACACTTTGAATATTAGTTGTAAAATATGTAATTAGTTCTCTGACTTGGATCATTAAACTGAATGAAATCCCCTTTTTGTCTTCTTGCCCTTACACCTGGAGTTTTCCTAGTGAGATGACTCTTTATTAGTGTGCATACCATTGACCAGGCTCCGTGAAACTTAAAACTGAAAAGAAAATAGAGATTAGCACGTTGAAACCCCTCGTTGGGCAGTGAGCAGTGGCCAGGTTGAAGGTCACTCAGTACACAGCAGAGCACAACTTCCAGCCCCAGTGTGTCTGGTCAACCAATTAATTCTTTGTGCAGGTAAAGAATACCGTTTGGCAGCACCCTGGTCAACCAATTAATTCTTTGTGCAGGTAAAGAATACCATTTGGACAGTAAACTTGGCCTTTTGAAAAGTCAGTATGAATAGTGGTCTTACCCTAAAGGAAAATGTATTTCCTAAAAAGTGCTGGTTACCGCAAGCATGCCCGTAACTAGTATGAACACGGACTGAATCTCCTGGCTGATGGTAGATCCCGGCCACAGGCGGCTCTGGCCAAGTTCACCCTGCCCCCTGGTTCCCCGACGCGATCCTCCAGGCTGGTGTGGAAAATCAGACCAGGGGAAGCAACGGTCACCCAAAATGAGAAGGAGGAAACACCCGGACCTGGTCATTGGAACCAGGTTCCTCCAGGTCATCTGAACCGGCCGGTCCCTTCCACAAGCACATCCGTCCATCCTCAGCACCTTCACCCATAGGCCTCCTTTGCCCAGTCTGGTTAATTCCTGCCAGGTCTGCAGCATTTGATTTATGTTCTGTCTGCCGTGGATCCTTCCCTCCCCAGCCTTCCCCAGCACGTCCCACCTACCCGGCACTGCCAAATATTCTGTGAATGATGGTTTTCCTCTTCCCATCTGCCTTATCTTCTCTGTTCTAACACAAAAACTCCTTGAAGGCAGAGGCTGTACCCTCTTTCTTATGGTCTGTCCTGGGCAGAGCACCATGCCCAGCAACGGTCACCTCCTTATGAATAATTGTTGAGTGACCGGCCAAACGGTGAGTCAGCGAGTCCTACCTCTCCAACACAGTGCTATGCAAGTGAAATAAAAGCTAGGCCACATATGCAATTGTTTATTTCCTGGTGGACACATGAAAAAAAATTTTTTTAAGAAAGAGATGATATGAATGTTATTAATACATTTTATTTAATCCAATATATCCAAAATACTATTTTTCAAGATGTAATCAATATAAAACATTATTTTTAATGGATTTTTTAAAACTTTATTGTAATGTTTATTTATTTTGAGAGAGAGAGAGTAAGTGCATAAGGGGCAGAGAGAGAGAGAGGGAGAGAGAGATTCCCAAGCAGTCCCCACGCTGTCAGCATAGAGCCCTACACAGGGCTGGAACTCACAAACCATGAGATCATGACCTGAGCTGAAAACAAGAGTCTGATACTTAACCAACTAAGCCACCCAGGCGCCCCAATATAAAACATCACTAATGAGATGTTTCATTGTGTGTGTGTGTGTGTGTGTGTGTGTGTGTGTGTGTGTGAAATCCTCAAAATTTGCTATGTTTTACACATAGAGCACAGCTCAGTCCATGCTAGCTGCATCTCAAAGCTAATGCTATTATACTGGGCAACGTACGTAGATCCTCTGTAAGAGATCTCTGTCCGGGATATTGCCAAGACACTCAGGTGCCTCATCAGCGTCTTGCTCCAAACCACGATTGCCCTGGAACCCTAGTCTTCCAGCCAGGAATGACCCACGTTAGATGAAACATTCGGGATTGGCACCAAACCCAAGTGCCACTGGGCAAATACAGACAGGCTCCTTTGCAGGACTTGTCCCTTGACCTTTGGACTGATGGTAACATGAGGATTTAAAACAAGCCGAACTCAAAATTGAGGTGAGCCCAGCATTCATTTGGAAGACAAACTGGGCGCTATCGCTATGCAGCAAAAGTAGTGCCATTACTGAGGCTCTCCTCCTTTTCTCCCCCAGAGGTCTGAGGAGTGGATCTTGCATTCTGATAGACTGAGAAGTCTTTCTTAAGCAACTTTTTTTAATTGAAGTATAGGTGACACACAATGTTCTATTAGTTTCAGGTGTACAGTGTAGTAATACAACAGTTTTATATATTATGCTACGCTCGCCACAATAAGGGTGGTAATCATCTTTCCGGCACAACACTATTACAATGTTATTGACTATTCCCGATGCTGTATTTTTAGTCCCTGTGACTTACTTATTTTATAAATAAAGGGCATGTTTGTACCTCTTAATCCCCTTTGTTGATTTCACCCCTCCCTTCTGGGAATCACTGGTTAGTTCTCTATATTTATAAATGAGTCTGTTTTGGTTTCGAAGTTTGTTTTGTCTTATCTTTTAGATTTTACACGTAAGTGAAATCATATAGTATTTGTCTTTCTCTGACTTATTTCGCTTAGCATAATACCCTTTAGGTCCATCTTGTCATAAATGGCAAGATCCCATTCATTTTACAGCAGAGTAATAATCCTTTGTGTGTGTGTGAGAGAGAGAGCGAAAGAGAGAGAGACATCTTCTCTCTTCATTCATCTATCAATAGACACTAAGGTTGTTTCCATAACTTGGCTTTTGTAAATAATGCTATAATGAACGTGTATATTTGGGGGGGAGGGTAAATACCCAATACTTCATGGGATGGTATTTCTCTTTTTAATGTTTTAAAATTTTTTTCTAAGGTTTTATTTATTTTTGAGACAGAGAGAGACAGCGTGAGCAGGGGAGACTCAGAGAGAGAGGGAGATACAGAATCTGAAACAGGCTCCAGGCTCTGAGCTAGCTGTCAGCTCAGAGCCCAACACGGGGCTCGAACCTACAAACTGCGAGATCATGACCTGAGATGAAGCCAGACGCTTAACCAAATGAGCCACCCAGGCGCCCTCTTTTTAATTTTTTGAGGAACCTCCAGAGTGTCAACTGTTCCACAGTGACCGCAACAATTTACATTACTGCCAACAGTGCACAAGCGTTCCCTTTTCTTCCCATCTGCACCAATATTTATTTCTTGTTGAAACAGCTTTCTTAAACAGAAAGGATATTTTTTACTTTCCTAAAACAACTGTTAAGAAAATGTCACGTAACCAAAATGATAGTGACCTTGCTGTATCCTTGCCTTGCAAAAGACTTAGCCGATACCAGGATCAGATGAAAGAACGTTTTATGCAACTTAATTCAACTTATCAATGGCCAACTGCTTTTGAATCCCTATAAAGCAGAGTACATCAGAGAGTATCCATTTGTAGAGAACAAAGTTACACATGGAGCCAAATTACATATTTTAGATGATTTGGTGGTTGTAGTGTCTGTCCTGGTAAGTACTGTGCTCTGAACACATATATGGAAGTCCATTCTCACTTTTACTCTCCTGTATCTTCATTACGGCTTTTTAAAAGTATATTATAGAAATATATATTTTAAAAGTGAAAGTTTCCTATAATGTTAATTGTATATATTCTTCCATATTTTCCTATGTATACAAACTTGGTTTTTTATTTTTTCCAAATGAAGCTCATATACAGGGCACCTGAGTGGCTCAGTCGGTTGAGCATTCGACTCGATTTCTGCTCAGGTCATGATCCCAGGGTCATGGGGTCAAACAGCATTGGGCTCCACTGGAACCTGCTTAAGATTCTCTCTCTCTCCCTGTGTCCCACTCCCCAGCTCACTCTCGCTCTCTCTCTCTCTCTAAAATAAAAAAATGATGCTCATAGAATTCATATTTCAATATTAATTATATTTATTAAATATGATATCAGGGCAGCTGAGTGGCTCAGTCGCAAAAGCATACAACTCTTCATCTCGGAGTTGTGAGTTTGAGCCCCACATCGGGTATAGAGATTACTAAAAAAAAATGAACTTTAAAAAAATGACATGAAAAGGATTAAAATATAGGAAGTAAAGTGAGGCTCCCTTCCTCTTGGTTCCCTAGCCAGATAGGTCCCCTTTCCAAAGGCAACCACTGTTAGCAATCTCTTATGTATCTTTCTAAAGATGTTCTGTGCAAAGGACTCTATATAAATATTTTTTTCTTCTTTTTAGAAGAAATTATATTATTCTATACACAATGTTTATCCTTTTTTGACTTAATGCAATTTGGAAATCCTTCCATATCTGTATATGAAAAGCTGCCTCATTCTTTTCTAGGTCTGTTGTATCTTTTAGACTGCCCGTTAACTCATTTCTCCTATGGATATTTAGATTGTTTTCAATATTTGGAGATGTAAACAATGACATAATAAATAGCTATGCCCTTGTGTCATTTCAAAAGAGAATATTTCTACAGGATGAATTTTTAGAATTAAAGTAACTAGGTCAAAGGGTATATGCACTTTAAATTCCGATGAGGAGCACCTGGGTGGCTTAGTCAGTTAAGCATCTGACTTTGGCTCAGGTCATGATCTCACAGTTTGTGAGTTCAAGCCCCACATGGGGATCTGAGCTGACAGCACTGGGCATGCTTGAGATTCACTTCCTCCCCCTCTGTCCCTCCCTAGCTCTCTCTCTCTCTCAAAAAATAAGCATTAAAAAAGGAAGAAGAAAAAATATAAACAAATTCTCATTAGATGTTGTCAAATGGTACTCCCTAGAAACATTCGCCGATTTGCAGTTCCACTTGTACAGTATTCATCAGCTGGCAGCTGGAAAAAGAGAATCTCCTTCAGATTTAGTTTAATTTTCTTTTCTCTTGTAAGTAACCACAGGGAAGAGACATTTGTATTTCCTTCTCTGAGAATTGCCTGTTCATATCCTTTGCCCATTTTTCCATTTCATTGTTGTTTTTGGTCTTGAGTTGTATGAGCTCTTTAAGAAATAGGTACTTGGTGCTTTGTTTGAGGCTTATTATTAGTCTGTTGATGTTGCTCATGATGGTTTTTATCATGCAAAAGAATTTTTTTTAAGTTTTTATGTAGCTAACTTTATAAATCTTTTCTTTTTCATTGAGCTCCTTAGATGACTGTGACAGTCATTCATTTATTTACTCAACCAATATTTATTGAGAGTGTACTATGGGTCACGAAGTTCTTTTTTTTTTAATGTTTTTTTATTTATATTTGAGAGAGAGAGAGAGAGAGAGAGAGAGAGACAGTTTGAGCAGGGGAGGGTCAGAGAAAGAGGGTGACACAGAATCTGAAGCAGGCTCCAGGCTCTGAGCTGTCAGCACAGAGCCTGACGCGGGGCTTGAACCCATGAACCGCGAGATCATGACCTGAGCTGAAGCCGGCTGCTCAACAACTGAGCCACCCAGGCGCCCCATGAAGTTCTAGGTACAGCAGTGAACGACACAGAACAAGGGCAGCACTAATGAAGCTTATATCAATCATTGTGGAATATTTGGAGAAGCCAAATCTACTGCACTCAGATTACTTTTGTTTGTTTTACTTAACATATCACAAACATCTTCCTGTAGCAATTATAGACATTTATCGAATTCTTTTTCCTGGTTCTAGTATTCTGGTTTCAGCACACATCATAAATGCTGTAACCAGGTCCTTGCTGAGCCCATACTCATAATCAAGGGTCAGCCGACTCTTTAGGGCCGAATCATAAGTATTTAAGGCTTGATGAACCTTAAGGCTCATCACAGCTGTTCAACCCTGCTGTTATGACACAAAAGCAGCCATCAACAACACCTTTAAAAAATGAGCATGTCCGTGTTCCAGCAAAACTTGATTTATGGATGTCCAGACTGGGAATTCACATAATCTGCACGTCACACAAAATACTGTATTTATTTTTATTTTTTTTCCCCAGCCACTTAAAAATATTAAAAAAAACAAAACAAACCCTCACCCTTACAAAACAAACATAAAAACAGAATGCGGGCTAGATTTGGCATGTGGGCCACAGTTCACTGACCTCCGCTCTAGACCATTCTGAGGCATGGCCTCCCAAATGTACTCTAAGCTACACATTTCAGTGGCCTCTTTTAAAATCAGATTATGAAACAAGGGAGAACTTCATTGCCAAGGCCAACAATGGTAATAACAATAGTTACAGAAATAACGATAATAATAAATCACATCCTCCACTGCAGTAAAGAAAGGCCTGGCCCCAGTGTGTCCAGTCCTTACCACAGTATAGCTCTGGTTGAATGATTAAGGCACCAGGTTCACGCCAGAATCATGCCACACATTCAGTGAGCCCTCGCATCCTGGCTGACTTTCACTCATCAATGTCTCTGCTAATCCTGTTTTGTTTTCCTTCATTGCACTCAGGACACCTGACATTACATTACATATTCACGTGTTTCTTGTCTATCTCCCCACTAGCACGAGAGCAGGAACTTTGTCCGCCCTACTCATTGTTTATTCCCAGAGCCTAGAACCAGCCTTGGCATATGGTGCATATGGTGTGTGTGCAATACACATTTGTCGACTGCATGAGTCACCTCTCTTCATAAAGCCCCCACTTGGCATTGGGCAGGTAGAGCTTCATAAATATGGAAAGTATTACTGCAAATAGAACTCACTGCTTCAGAGAGCATCAGTTAGGCCCAGATTACTGTTGGCTAATGTCTCTGTGCAGCTGGATAGATTGGGGAGAAGAGGCAAATGGGGGTGGGAGTTGGGAGCAGCTCACATTTTCTTCATTGTCGTATACTTCCTCCCTGACTCAAAGGATAAATAAGGGCCGTTTCGATGACCAAACACTTAACCACCAAGGATGAACTGGTCCAGAAATAGCCAAACCAGAGCCTGAGAACAATAGGTCAGCACCTACATGCTTTGCTTTTGACTCTTAAGCTGGAAGAAGCAATTTCTCTGCTTGGGTTCCCAAAGCAAAATTTCTTTGCATTGACGCAAAGTCAAAACCAAAGCACTTAGGTGCCTACCTGTTGTTCTCAAGCTCTAGTTTGGCCACTTCTGGACTAGTTCATCATTACTGAACATTTCTGCATGCTAATGAGGAATGAAAATATGAAATTTTCATGGTGTGAAATAAATTCTGGTTTTTGTGTGTGATTTATGGAAAACTGACTTTTTTCCAAAAATGTTTCTTAATAATGTTTATAATTTTTATTTTATTCGATTTTAGAGAGAGAGCACACACACAAGCTGGGGAGGTGGGCAGAGGGAGAGAGAGAATCTTAAGCAGACTCATGCTCAGTGTGGAGCCTGATGGGGGCTCAGTCTCACGACCCTGGATCATGATCTGAGCCAAAATCAAGAGTCAGATGCTCACCAAGAGTTGGACATTCAACCGACTGAGCCACTCAGGCAGCCCCATATAATATTATATTTTAAGTAGAACACAGCTGAATTTTAAGAAGGAAAGTAAGCCTTCTAGAGGAAGCAATACAGAAACCCCTAAGTAAACTTCTTATCAGGCTGAACACTCCAGATGGTGGTTATTGAAGACGGTTACAGTTTTGTTGCCTCCATAGTCATCTGCTGAATAGTTGTCTAATCTAATTAGCTCCTAAGGTCAGGCACAAAACAAAGAAATACCAATCACTGAAAATGTTGCGATTGCCAAGTATGTAAGAAGCATTTTTGGACACGAGCTGGGGGATATATGGATGAGGTTCAGGGCAGATACAAGAGGAATGTTCTGACAAGGTCTTTGTCTGACAGTGATTCCAATGAAGTGGAGACTGTAGGAATCCAAGACAAGGGGCTTTTTGGTCTCACGGCCACACCGTCACACGGAGTGTTATTTATACCCATTGTGAAATTGGTGGGGGGGGGATCGATTATTAATCACAAAAGTAATTTCCATCCTTAAAACTTTTTCTAAATTTAAATATCACCCTAGTGCATTCAGGTCTTTGGATGCCTGTTTTGTGATGACAAAAAATAAAATAAAATAAAATAAAATAAAATAAAATAAAATAAAGTGAAGTGAAATGAAATGAAATGAAATGAAATGAAATAAAATAAAATTAAAAAGCACCCCATTGTAAAAAATGAACTTCCTTTCTACCATGAGTATTGAAAAGATCCATTAAGTATGTGCAGTGCACCTACAGTGCACACAGCGAGGTGCTAAGATACAGTGGAGTAAGACAAATAAGAAGCTCGTAGTCTAGTACGTTTATCACTTCTTACGTCTTTGTTGTCCATATGTGTTCAGTCTCTGGTGAAGTAAAAGGAAAAAAAAACAGGTACGAACAGATCCTGTGGGAGCTATATGGGACATATAAAATAAGCCCGGCTTTGTTGAAAAGCATTCTCACTTCCTATGCAATTGGCATGTGGTAATTATATTTGCTTTCTAATTCCTAATGAGCGCTTCTTAAGTAATTGGCACCCTGTTCGGTCTCCCCAGTACTAAGAATTACACTGGATAACCTCCACGGAAGTGGTGTGTGTGTAATTTGATGAACTAGAAGGCTAAGGCATCCACTGTAATTGAAATCAGTTTCCCTGTTGCATTTAATATTGGCATCCAAAGAAGGGGAAGAGAAGTCATGTATAATTATGATTAAAAGGAAGTTTCTCAGGCATTTCGAGGGCTCCTTCGTACAATGACCTAGGGACGAACTGGGTAACGGCATGCTATTCCCATGGCGTGGAGCCTAGAAGTCTGTAGTGAAGAATCAACTGCTGAGGTCAGTTCACTTCAATTCAGCAAGTCAGACACCAACTACCTGACAGTCACTTCGCTAGTTATGAATTTTTAAAAGAAGGAAAAATAAAGTAATCTCAGAAGCTCTTTGTTTTTCTTCAAAGAGTGTACTGTTTACTGGGGAAGACAGGACACAGAAACAAATGGAGGCGATAGTTTATGATACAAGTACTTTGAATTCCTTGGCACTTATGGGACAGAAAAAATATATCATTATCTGTAGAAGAAGTTTGCTATTATTACTTATTAGGAAGCAGAGTAGAGGTGGTAGATGGGAAAAACTGGAGTGAGTTACAGTGAAAGCATGGAAATAGCAGTCTTGACTGACATGTTCCCAAATCCTCAAATTCTTTCTTACGCAATTCAAATCACCATCACAGTTATACTTATGGGCTTTCAGAGTTACAAAAGTCTAATATATTTGCCTGAAAGAAATAATCACCTTCAAAAGTAGCAGGGGAGAGGCCAGTTCAAGACGGCAGGCTAAGTGTTTATCTCTTATATAAATAGTATATATCTCACCCCAACCCCCATTGAGATAACAGAAAAGATACCCTAACAAGAATTGGTTTATAACAACTATAAAAACAAGGTAAGTGTTATTAACAAAACAAGATATCTTATCTAACTTCTGGACATCAAGAGCAGAAGCACGGCACGGGAGAAGTGAGGGAACTGCTAAGTTCTCGATGTAAATGCCATAAATCTGGACAGTGATGGCATCGCTGAGACAAGTCTGGAGTGCAGGGAGAGGGGAGTGCAATGCAAATTACACACAAGGTAAAATTGTAAGAGCTTTATGTAAGGTTATTGGTGTAACCACTGAATCAACTGAACATAGACAAAAAATCAGGAGCTGAGGTGGAAATGGAATAAAAGCACTGAATTCTTAGGGGGCCTGGGTGGCTTAACAGGTTAAGTGTCCAACTCCAGCTCAAGTCATGATCTCATGGTTCATGAGTTCAAGTCCCGCATGGAGCTCTGTGCTAACAGCACAAAACCTGCTTGGGATTCTCCTCCCCCGACACGCACATGCGCTCTCTCTCTCTCTCTTTCTTTCTTTCTCAATATAAATAAACTTGAAAAAAAGGCACTAAATTCTTAACCTTTCTTATCAAGTTGATAGATACTATCTAATGTTAGGAGCTTAAGAAGTAATTTGGAACTGTTGGGATAACAACCCAAAGCAGTAACACGAGGCATGATTACAACCATTCACCTCTGAGATATGGAATGCCTGAGAGGAGCAATGAACAAAGACAGTTTTAGTTTCACACCTTCTGCACTATTTGATTTTTTTAAACAAGTGTAGGGAACATTTTTATAATGAACTAATAGGAAGGTGAATGGCAGAACAAATAAACATTCTGAACTTATCAACAAGAATGAGATACTTTATATTTAGGAAAAAAAAAAGCAAGACCAGAACAATACCTAAAATATAACCCTGTCATGTTTTTCAAAATATTTTTGTTGCTGTATTAAGTATATATTTATAAACCCTAAGACAAGACTTTCACACTGGTTCCCTCTGGAGGAGTAGAGTGGGATTAATGAGAAAGAATAAAAGAAGGCTCATTTTTTCCTCTTCTGTACTTCTGAATTATTTGAAATGATCATCTGTAGCTTCTGTAACTCTTGCCCGCTTAGAAACAATTTATGAAGCCCAATAAATTAAAGAAATCAAGGGGTACCTGGGTGGCTCAGTCGGTTAAGCGTTGACTCTTGGTTTCAGTTCAGGTCATGATCTTACGGTTTGTGGGTTCGAGCCCTCCATCGGGCTCTGCACTGACCATGCTGAGCCTGCTTGGGATTCTCTCTCTCTGCCACTCTCCCCCGCTCATGGGTTCTCTCTCTTTCTCTCTCTCTCTCTCTCAAAATAAATAAACTTTAAAAAAAGTCAGGAAAATGGGAAATACACTAAAATCCTGATACAGTTCTGCACACGTATGCATCCATTCATCACTTTAACAAACTGATACTGAATTCCTATTGTGGGCTACACATTGTATTAATCATAAGTGAAAGGGCAATAAACCATAATCTGTGCCTTCAACGAATTCATAGACAAATGGCTCAGGGGTCAATAAACACAATTATAATACATGGTGATAAGTGCTCTGATAGATGTAGGCTAGAATGCTGGAGAACGAGATAAAAGCAGCTACCCCTAATGAGACTCGTAGGGGCAGTGTTGGTAAGGCTTACAGGGAGCAATCATGTCCAAGTGAAGAACGGCTATATGAGTTATCAAGGCACATATGGAGTGTGTGGTTCTTTTAAAAAATATATTTATTTATTTTTGAGAGAGAGAGAGAGAATGAGAGAATGCAAATGGCGGAGCGGCAGAGATAGAGGAAGACAGAGGATCCAGAACGGGCTCCACACTGACAGCAGAGAGCCCGATGTGGGACTCAGACTTGCTAACCGAGAAATCATGACCTGAGCTAAATCTGACACTTACCCAATGGAGCCACCCGGGTGCCCTGGAGTGTATGCTTCTGCATGCATTTGTACATCTAAGTATTTGTAGGAAGTCAAAGCAAGCAAGACACACTAATAACAAAGCGACACCAAATACTGCCATTGCTGACCCTACAGCTGCAGTCCTTGACTCTGTTTCCGGAGCTCCAATAATCGAAAGATTAGGTGTGCCCAGTGAGGCGTTGGGAAGTGTGGAGAGGAAAGGAAGACAACGCTCTCCAACTCCCTGAGAAATCTGGGAGCCACAATGAGGTGTGACCGGCACAGCCTAAAAGATGTCCAAATATGTAAATAATGGCTGAGCGTCTTCCCTTTGAAGATCCTAAAGCACTTCTGCAAATAAAGACTCTCCTTTCACGGATGGTGAGCCCGAGGCTAAGCGAGCCATTTCCCCAAGTCACACACTCAGGAACTTGCAGAAACAAAGCAGACACACCATTTCTGGCCTTTGTGCTGATGGGCTGGGGGCCTCTCTCCACGGTTGAAGACACAGGAGGAAAGTTAAAAATGGTTCTGTCTAGGGAGTCTTGGGAATTGGGTGTTAACAAGCGTTTGTTTCCGGGCCGGTGCTCGCACACTCACTGGGTGCTTCAGGAGACTCGCCATGTGGTTTCCGAGGAAGGCAGGCTCTAGCACCGGCTCTGCGTTTCAAGTCTGCACGGGTCCCCAAAGTTGCCGCGACTCGGCAATGCGTCGCTGGCAGGTTAGTTGTGCCCTGTGGTACTTTCGGTTGGATTTTATGGTCTTTAAAGCCACCTTGAAAGTCAATGGGCCCGGCATTCACATTTCAGAAATAATTCAACCCTGTTGCTGAGATTTCCATGTTAAGTCCTGCTTCTTTTTTGCAAGAGGAGTGTCGGCATTGAAGACAAGATCCAGGCGATAAGACAATGGCAGAGGAAATTGTGGGTTTATGTCTCCAGGTGGGCTAATTTCCAAATTACACTAGAGAAAATTGCTTAGGATAATTTCACAGATTTCCTCCGTGGTTCACGGCGGCAGGATTGTTGCACCTGCAAAATTTAATTACACGTTTATTTTTTTTTCCACCTCAAAGATATCATTATAATTGGGGGTTGCTTGTCTTAGCCAAACTTGTTTCTTGCAGGGCCCAGGAGAAAGAGTTTTATCCTGGGAATGAATAAGTGATGACGTGAGGCTATCTGACATAATTAGTCTGCAGATTTCAGGTTACTTCATTTTATCTGCAATGAAATCACTGGAAGAATCACCCATGTGAAGAGTTCTGCTCTCCACTGTGACTGACTCACATCTGTCTCCATGAATTGGGAGAGAGGACACAGGGAAAGGTGAAATACAGTACATTAAAATTCATCTATCTAGAGGGATGAAAGCTAGGGTGTTGTGATTGATTTGATACTGGTAGTGCCTATAAATATCTGACGCGGACAAATTCAATTCATCTCAACAGACATTGGAGTGCGTTCTGTGCTCCAGACTACATGAGAGATGTGGTGGGAATTGTGAACGAAGAAGGCCTGTCCTCAAAGCACTCACTTTCTTGAGAATTATGAATTTCTTTAGTGAAAAAACCACAGTAGGGGAGCCTGAATGGCTCAGTCGGTTAAGCGTCAGCCTCTTGGTTTGGGCTCAGGTCATGATCTCACGGTTAGTGAGATCAAGCCCCATATTGGGCTCTGTGCCGACAGTGTGGAGCCTGCTTGGGATTCTCTGTCTTCCCCTCTCTCTGCCCCTCCTTCACTCACATGCTCTGTGTTTCTCTCTTTCAAAATAAATAAATAAACTTTAAAATAAAAGACCCCAGTGAAAGCACATGTTAACTCAGACCCATTTTGAATTCGAGTTAATCTTCCTTAAATGACTGGGACTGTTTCAGGACACTGTGCTCTCCCAAAGGGCAATGGTGAGGAGTCCCATGGCAAAACTGACCAAGCATTAATTTTTATTTATTTTTAATTTTTTAAGTTTACTTATTTATTTTGAAAGAGAGTACAAGCAGGGGAGGGAAAGACAGAAGGAGAAGACAGAATCCCAAGTAGGCTCCACACCATCAGCACAGATCCCTACATGGGGCTCAAACTCACGAACCGTGAGATCATGACCTGAGCTGAGATCGAGAGTCAGATGCTTAACCGACTGTACCACCCAGGTGCCCTCTATGGATTAAGTTTTAGAACCAGTATTTGGTATCAACTCACTAATAAATTATGTCAAATATGTCAGCTTTTCTAAAAGTAGAGAGGAAAGTGTGTTTATTTAAGAGTCTCCGTTATTTAGTTTTCAGCTAATTGGGCAACACAGTTAAGAGCCATTTTATTATTTATTAATTATGATCGATAAAAGGTCATCGAACTATGCTCCAAAAATAAGGAAATCTTAGTAAAGTGAGAAACCCACCACAGCATCACTGAGAGAGGGGCCGATCTGGGGCACCATGTGTGGGCAGTATTCACCGCTGGATCTCAAGAAGGGGACTTTTGGTTGACACAGTGACTGTACAGGGGACTGTGGGTATTTGGTGGGCAAGGGCCAGGGATGGAAGGTATCCTGCAGTGCTAGGAACACTTTCCAACAGACAAGACCTGTCCCGTGTCCTTCGTGACATTCCAATACAACCCAATACATAGGTGAGCATTTTCCTTATGTTTATCTAAGAATCCAATGTGCTTTACATATAAACACAATGTATCTTTTTCAGAATTTTAGATACACCGAATGTCCCCAAAATGCACCTACCATATACATCGAGAGAACACTGTGCCTGGTTTTGTGCAGAACTTTTCAATGTCATCTTTGGCAGCGCTGCTCTGAAACACACATGTCAGGCCACTTATGTATCCCTCACATTCATGGTGATTCCATAGAGAGCCAGCTTCTCACCGATTCCTTATGTCTTCCAGCAGAGCTGCGCCCAGGCATTAACAAATTGTCACCCTATTATTCGAAAATAAATGACTCTCCCTGTATTTCTCTCATTACAAGTAAGCCAATACAGTGATTTTTTTTAAGTGTGGTAAAAAACACGTAATAGTTACCACCTTAACTGTTTTTCAGTGTACAGCTCAGTATTAAGTACACGTACATTGTCATGCAAAACACCAACCATCCATCGTAGAAATCTTTTCATCTGGCACAACTGAAACTCTATACCCATTCAACAGTAACTCCCTGTTCCCCAGCCTTTACCAACCATCCTTCTCCCTTTGTCTCTCTGAATTAAAGTATTTTCGTGCTCACAATATAATGATGTCTTGAGTCTATGTGCAGAGAAGCTATATTGCCTATAAATTGTACTGCAGGACAGCAAGGAGGAATTTCGTATTTGTTATGAAAAGGAGGATTGGCTCTAACAGGGTTAGAACTACCAGTATCTATGCATCAGCTAACAGTCCATTTGCATGGTCTGTATCTGAGGAAATCAGCCTTTAATTTAGTAACATAGTAAAATACACTCATTTCCTCCAATCCTAAGCTGATTTGAGGAGAGCCTTTGTTTACTTGAAATTCTCCAGTATTATTTTGACTCCTGCCCAAGTTTGACCTGGTCTGAGAAACGCAACAACCAGCTTGGAATTGAATTCACTTCTAGTCAACAGAAACGGGGGCTCCTCGCCCAGACAGGGGTTCACCTTATTTCCCATTTCAGGGTTCTCCACCAGGCTCAACAATTCCTGAATAAACCACCGCTGGTTGGTTGACTGGAAGGCATTTTATTTATTTTTTTAAGTTTACTTATTTATTTCAGGGGAGGGGCAGAAAGAGAGGGAGACAGAGGATCTGAAGCAGGCTCCAGGCTCCAAGCTGTCAGCACAGAGCCCAATGCGGGGCTCGAACTCACAAATCATGATATCATGACCTGAGCCAAAGTCAGGCGCTTAACTGACTGAGCCACCCAGGCACCCTCATTGGAAGACATTTGAAAAAGAAGAAAACTGGAGTTTGGCAACTACCCCAAGTGGCTCACCGGTATCCTTCTTTGTCCCGCTTGGCAGCTCCTGTTTTTGAAAATAACCAAGCACCTCACCTGGTATCGTGACCCCACACACCGGTCAGTTTTAATAGGAGCACTGCACCGTCACAGTTATCCTGAGTTGACTTCTATTAGCCCTTCTCATAACTGCAGCCCCAATAAAATACCATCCCAAACCAATAAAAAGAACTCGCTGTAATCTGACTCATGTGCTCGTTTGTACCATACCTGTGACTTCACTCTCTTTGAACCACCAAAGGTCATTTTTTCACACCAAGAGAAATCTCACTTGTCATTCTTTAACGGGGTCATCTACCGCTGGCACGTGGTTTCCGTATTTTTAAGTGGATACAGAATTAAGTACCATTTCCTCTTTCACATTCAGAGTGAACTCACTCAGTGAATTCATTTGTTCTCCTTGGCTACTGTACCAAACTCTTCATGCCCTTGTTCAGAGAGGCATTATGGAACATTACGTAGGCAGGTGCATTGTAGTCAAGTTCACATTTGCCACCTGTGATTATTTTTAAGGAATTATACTTGAAATGGGTCATACCAGTACTGACAGTTAATGTGCATAGTCACCATACAAGATTCCAGAATATCTATATATAACACTAAATGTTCATCCTTGAAGTAATTGTGCACATGTGGGTGTTTTTAACAACTGCAGTATGGAATATTCTTGATTGCTTCTCTCCTTATCATTAAGGCCATGGCAGTTTCCCCAAAGTTCAAAGAATTAGGACTCTGTCATTCATGTATTTACCAATTCATTCATTCGTTTATTCAACCTGTATGATATTCACTGGTTTAATATGTGCAAAGGACAACATCGGTTCCTGTTAATGAAAAAGTGGATGAGACTCGGTCTCTGTGCTCCAACTAGTGAAAGCTGTGGGCTGGTTTTTCCATATTCAGTGATTACCTAGAAATTTACTGTTGAGCCCTTACATTCTGTAAAAGAAAACTGAGAAATTTTAGACGCAATGGATATTTAACAGTAAAAATGTATTATGATTAGTAGCAACGGAAGTAAAGAATTCAGAAATTTCATCCAGAGGAAACATCCTTAGTGCCTCAGAAGTGAGTCCTGGAGTTAAACCCAGAGTGGGACTGGCCACCTCCACAGAGTGACGGGGCTCTAGTCACGACCTGGTTGGAATGGCCTCACACAGTGATGGAGCTGTGCTCAGACTACACTGGACATCCTCAGGCAGAATTGAGTTACACAGTCCCCCTGATGAGAAGACTTTTCCTGAATTTCCTCATGTCAGTCAGCTGAAGCAGTATTTCCCCCCTCGCTCCAAGATAGGAATCACTAGAATCATAGAATTCCTTTCTGTTAGAGAAAGAAGGCAACTCTGTCATTCCTCTTTCACATTCAGAGTGAACTCACTCAGTGAATTCACAGAGAAAAAACCAGAGTCCAGAAAGGCTTGACGATTTGCCTGAAGCCTGAGGTCTCATAATAAATTAGGAGAAAGAAGCACGCAGGCTAGAATCTGGTTCCTTGATGAGGAGGTCCTTATTGGATTCCTTCCAATTATTTGTCCGTGCTAGAAACCATTTCTTGCAATCTTTCTCAGACTTTACCCTTCCTCACCTCTGGTTCTTCTAAGCACTCTTTTTTCTTCAAATTTCTCTCCACATTCTTGCAAAGCTAATATTCTGTGAACACCGCTTTGGTTCTTCTAAGCACTCTTTTTTCTTCAAATTTCTCTCCACATTCTTGCAAAGCTAATATTCTGTGAATACCGCTTTTCCAGCCTCACTCCCCAGGATGAGATCTTTCACACCCTAAACAAACATTTCCCAAAGGGTAACTCAAAGGCGCCTTCCTCCATGAAGCCCTCTCTTGTTCCAAAGTGTATTTAGTTTGCTACATTTGGAACTTAGTTGCTTTACTGCCTAACATGTGAGTACAGCCTGGTTGGTATTGTTGGACTGTGGCTTTACTAATATAAATAACTCTTTTCTCAATATTGTAGTCAAAGTTCCTTGCTGCAGAGAAGTTAACCTCTTGCTCTACACAGATGGTCTGTTCTTACTCACGGGCCCTTGGCTACCCCATAACTTTAGCTTGCACGTGACTTTGGTTGGCCTTGATCTTTTAGTTAATTCACTGCTGATATCTAATTAATTCCATTTCTCAGACAATGTATTACTCTTAATTATCTGGGAGTGAATAATTTTATGAGCTATGTGTCTCTCTGCCTAAATCTAAGTTCCATTCGGTAATTTGAGGTGTGAGCCAGGAGAGGGTTAAGATCAAGTCAGAGGAGGTATTTTATAACTAGAGGGGAGTTGGGAATTATCTGTACTTTGTGAATAATACCCACCCCTCCATCCCCCTCAACAATTAATGTAACAGTTCGGTTGTCATTGCGACGAGAATCGAGGCAAGGTGCCTCCCTCCTTGCCTGATTTGAGTCCCAAATGCCTTGCAACAAAAATCTGACAGCCCGAACAGAAGAGTGGAGTCGGGGGTGGGAGAAAGGCGAGAGAGGTAGGAAGTGTTTCTTTTCCATGACATTTGAGCTGTGAGTTGTCAGGAAAGGAGAGATCTGAGTGGGTTTTTATCAGTTACAGAGTGAAGTTCTGCTCAAAGTGTTATGCATATTTCTCAGAGCCCCCTGGGGGTTCTACAACTTTTACGTGGTAGCTAAGTTTAGTGAAGGAATACAGGATTTGGGGATTTCAGTACTGGGTTCAATGCTTGACCCTGCGTCTTAACACCTGGGTGAAATAATTTGGAGGCAAATTGTTTAAATGCTCTCTGTCTCAATTTTCCTATCTGTGAAGTGGAGAATAATATTAGCACGTCTTTGTTACAAAGCTTAGATAAGGGATGCAGACAAATATGCTTTGTAAACTTGAACTCACCATCCAAAGGTCAAGCACATACTAGTAAAGGTGCCTCAGCTACGTCTTTGCTAAAATACCATTCCTGCAAAGCAGATGGGATTAACAGGCTCACAGCCTTTTTAAAATGTTTCCCTCAACCCAAAGCAAATTTTTATGTCAAAAGAGAAAGGAGGACGGAGGAGAACAGGGCACGGGGAGGGGAGAGGGAGAAGAACATTTTCACAAAGAAGATACATTTGGAATGCAACTTTAGGTTTTTCAGCAATACCCAAGGAGAAGGTCAGTTTAGCACCAGAAGGTGTCGGCCATGTGCTGAGTTCCCGGGGTGCTTAGCGTCTGGGGTTCAACTTTTCATCCTGAGTTCAGTCACAAAGTGTATCAGGGGAAGCAAATGAGTCACAAATTAACAGGCAGCAAACAGTGTTGGCCTTGATTAAGCTCTCAATGGATCATGCAAATTACTCTATTTTTTGCTTCTGTTATTCTACAGTGTAACAGTTTTAGATGCCATGATTACATAAATGACTGCCTTTATTCCTTACCTACCTCTTTGTTTTTGTTTTGTGTTGAAGAAAAAAATCATTAAAAATGCATGAGTTGGTCCGTTTATATTTAACTCCTCCACTCACTCCCCCTTGATAATTCCACGGATATTACTTTTGCTGTATTTGGGGTTTCATTTAGCATCACCTCATGAAATCTGTTAGTCACGTCTTACTAACTAGAGACGAAGCAATGAATTTTCAAGCAGCCAAAGAGGAACGTGATCTACAAAGTCCTTACTTAAAATCCCACAAATGTTTAAGAAAGTAAGGATTTGATGATCTTGACTTTGATTTCATAAATTATATTTTTCCGAAAAATATATCATTTCATTGTTGGTTTTCTTCTGATGGGATCATGGGCAGAGACAACTGGTATTTTTTACATGGATCAGAAGAAATCACAAGCATCATCTTCAAAATGTGTATTTATTCACTTCCAATTTGCAAGGGTGGGTGTTTCAAAAGAAGTACTAGGCCTGTGTTTCTAGAACAACAGCAGCTCCCTCTCATTCCCACATCAGCCTAAGATAAGTCTCCTTTTGGAGCTGTAACAATGACTCTACTCTTACTCTCAAGAAAGCACTTGTGGGGTTGCAAATAGATACCGGGATGGTTTTCACGTAATTTATATGTAAATAATTTTCCATTATCAACAGTTTAGAATGAGTAACACGTCTCTTGAAACACTGACAAATGCCTGGGGATTTCTTATCCTAACACAGAGATTTGCAGAAATCATCCAATGCCCTGTCCTGGGGGATGTCTTAAAAGATAGAGACTTTGATGTTGTGTGGATATATCTTCTTTAAAAATAATTTATGGAATAACAGGCAATGAGTGTCACAGAAAGCCAGATGAGTTATTTGGACCGCGCTGGCAGAGAGAAAGATGTAGGGGGGCCATTTTCCTTCTTTCCTAGCTCTCAGAGAGCTTCCTGCAGCAGGGAAGGCAAACTTTCCCTCGTTCTCTTGTCTCAAGAGGCAGCCTTTTGTGGCACCAGCCTCGACACTGAGGCCCTAACCAGCCCGAGGACATAGGGACACAGATTCCTGGGTGGAAGGAAAACAGATGGCTTCGTCACAACTCCTCTCTCTCTCCTCTTCTCGATCTGGCCTCCCAAACGGAGCCTGGGGATTCTTGTCTAAGTTCTCCAAGCCACCGGGGGAAATGCCAGTTGTGTGGGCTGTGACTTTGGGCCGAGACCACAGAGCCTGTAGAGTCAGGCTGAACCGTCAAGTGCCAGCCTCGTGAACTGCGGCGCGCAGGCTGCTCCAGCAGAATGTTCACGCAGACGCTCGGCGAACAGGCTCTCTCCCCAAACTGCAAAAGCAGACTTCCCAAACAGATTCGTCAAGTTGCAAGTCTCTATATATACCCACCCTCACCCTCCGTAGGCAGGAGCAATTTCAGAGCTGTCTTCTCAGAGACTTGCTAACCAGCTCGGAGCCCGGCAGTGCACAAGGAGCCGCAAGCTTCGCTTGGTTTGTTTTAGGCCAGCCAGAAGGAGCTCGGTGGAGCAGGTCTGGTGCCTCCGGAGTGCAGGTGTGGACCTGGTGGGGTAGGAAGTGCAGCCAGGGAAACCGCAGGGCAGACGCCTGGGCAGACCCAGCTGTCCTTACGGAATCTGGCTTCCCGCATCCCTGCTCAGCCAGTGCTGGGATCCCCAGACAGACCACGAAACCCTGAAAACTGGATTTCCAGGAAGAAAGATGATTAAAATTGCCAAAAGCTGTCTTGACTTTATTGGAGAAGAAACAAATGTTAATTATGGCTATTTGATCCCATTTCAAAATGACAAGCCATTGGATTCAATTTAGTTCAACTCGTGGTTGTTGGGCCCTACTATCTGCCTGGGTTTGTGTTAGGTATGGGTATATATGGAAGAAACAGACAGGGATCAGACTCTACTAAGATAATAAGTTACCTTCAATAAGAAATGTAAAGAGTACCGATGAAAGAAGCATTTTTCCTAAATGAAACTGAAGGTATCATAAATTCAGAGAGAAAATTATTCAGTAATAAAATACTCTTTGAATGGCCAATTCCCACAATAATAACAAAAACACTGCTGATATATACACTTAGTGCAGATTTATTTTTGCCTTTCATCTAATGATTTCAAAGAGATCAGCAACCACCACTGAGTTCATCGTTAGTACTAAGCCCGACTCTTCTTTCTCCTTTTGGAAAAAAAACAACAAAAAAAATTTTGGCACTAACACTTCAACATCCCACGGGGAAGAAGTTCTGGAAACAAAGTATGCTCACCCCCACATAAGCATCAAGCAGCAAATTAAAGACAGTTTAATTTATTCAAAAAAGTAAGTTGGGACTCACAAGAATCAAACCAAGGCCCTCAAAATGAAAGTCCCTAAATAAAGAAATGCAAGGTTTTTTTTCTTGCCGGTGAGCATTAAAAACTCTTTAATGCACCTCTGGGTAGCTGGGTTTTCTCTCTTTCTCAGAGAATTAAGGTGCAGAGTACATTCCGGAAAGGCTTGCTTCATTTTCAGAGAGGATGGCTTCCGCCTGTTTGAAAAATAGAAAGAAAGATAAAGATTTCATGTCCACCACGTAATATATAAAGACATCAACCTGATTCATATGATCTCCAAGCCCTTTGATGTGCCCTGAAAAGCCATATTCAAATGAAGGGAAAGGTTATGACTGAAAGAATTCAATTGTTTGCAAAAATAGAGTGAGACCCTGCCAGAGATGGAAAGGATCTGGAGCAGACCTGATGCCTAATTATACAGAAATCTGATCCTTCGCACTCTTGCCTGGCAGTCTATCTTCAAAGGATTTTACCGATATTGATGAGTTCTTCGCCTCCTTCCCTCTCATCAACTCCCCAAATAGCTACTCTTTAAAGAAAAGTTGGTCTGACTTTTTTGAAGACTTTATTCTCATTATCATATCATTCTAGGATATAGTGATCAGTATATCTTTCCTTTTAATGTTTTGTGATGTTTCCTTTGGCTCGTTTTGAGTGGATACTGTATATTCTATAACTGTAGAAAAGTGTTCTTTAAGAACATATACATACATACAGCTACCTCAAAGCATCTCTGTGGAGGTATTATTATAATAACAGAATATAGAAGTATTAGCACAGGACAGAGAGTAGAGATGGCTTCCTGAAAGCCTCTAAGACATGTGAGCTGGGTCCTAAGAGATAAACACGAATGTGTCACATGCATAAGAGGGAAAGGCACCTGAGGCAGAAGGGAGCTGCATGGACAAAGGTGCAGGACATGAATGGTCATCGATGGTCAAGACATAAGGCATAATGCAGTGGGCTAGAGCCCAGACTGGGGGTTTGGATCAAGTTACTTGGAATAAATCCGGAAAAGCGGCTTGCTCAAGGGTACACTGCTAGGAAGTGTCGTAGCAGGCTGTCTGGCTCTGAGCTGATCCTCAGTCTAACTTACCACCCTGCTCCTCCTTACACAAAGAATAAGATTGATACAAGGACCTTGGGGACTAGTGGGTGATACAGACACGTAAATTCACAATTATAACACATGCCACAGATACCTTCTACTGAGTACCTTCGATGTGCCAGTAACTGTACTGGGCAAAGCAAATTTTAAAAAATTAAGCTCCTGTCTTAATGAAGCCCAAGGAGTCTGGTTAAGTAGAGAACAGCAGTTATAATACATGCAACTGCTAAAACACAGGTCTGCCCAGAATGAGGAGGCATAGGGAAGACTGGCCATAGATGGTCCGAGTGGGTGCCTCAGAGGACTTGAGTGGAGACCAAAGGGCTCACATTCCATTGGTGGGTGCCATTGTTATTGTGCAGGATCATGGTCATGGCTAGAATTTATTAAGCACTTACAGTGTGCCAGGAACTGTTCTAAACTTTCCCTCATTAGTTCATTTAATCCTCACAACAGTCCCCCCTCCCCACCCTGCCCATGCTATAAACAAAGACACAAACACGAAGAGGTAAAGGATGTTGCTCCAAATTACACAACATGTAAGTGGCAGAACCACAATTTGAATCCAAGTTTCTGGGCACCAGAGTCCAAGCACTTCATGACTGTGATATACTTGCTTACTATAGAGAAAGGGGCACAGGAGTCTGCTGAAGTCAGGGAAGGCTTCCAAGAAGAGGTAACATGTGGAACCATTCCTAAAAGTTCTCTGAGCATTCAACCACTGAGCTGCGAATGTCAGGCCAAGGGTGAATGAGCCAAGGTATGCTGGATGAGAGAAAAGCGTTTTTGAGGGAAAGCATTTACTTTTGTTGGCTAGATGGTGAGGCAGGGCTTGGGGGCAGGGGTGGGTAACCACTGAAGGGGTCGGCAGAGAGTAAGTTTTAGTTTGCATTTGTTGGTTTCCAAGAAAGAGGAGCTTGATACAAACAGACCATGTTAAAGGATATGAAGGCATCCATGGACATCCAAGGACAAGAAACTAATCACAGCCAGGACCCATGTGGAGGCTGTTCTCTCTTCCGTGGGTGGCACTGCCTCAGGCTCAGCTTCGACTCTGTTCCCTGAGTCACAGAACAGCGGAGGTGGCCTGGATTAGGATAATGGCATTGGGATGGAGAGCACAAGCCAAGAGGGACAGCTGTGACATGAACATGAGGGAGCAGTGAAGGTGACTACTGGGTTCCTAGCCTGTGTGCACTGCAGAGACAGGAACTAAGGAAGGAGGAGCAGTTTCGGAGGGTGTTATGGACTGAACTGTGAGCCCCCAAAATTCATATGTTGAAGCCCTAACTCCCAGTGTAGCTGTATTTGGAGATGGGGTCTTTAAGGAGGTAATGCCATTAAATGAGCTCATAAGGGTGGGGCCTAATCCAATAGGGCTGGTGTCCTTATGAGAAGAGAGAGAAACACCAGATCTCTCTCTCTCTCTGTCTCTTCCTCTCTCCCCACACCCACAAGCACAGAGAAGAAGCCATGGGAGGACACAGAGAAAAGGCAGCTATCCACCAGCCAGGAAGAGAGGTGTCACCAGGACCCTGAGAGCACCTGGATCTTGAACTTCCAGCTTCCTGAACTGTGAGAAAACAAATTTCTGTTGTTTAACCCACCCCGTTTGTGGTATCTCGTTATGGCAGCCCAAGGTGATGCCCACAATAGATGGATTTGAAGCAAATCGTGAGATGGAATCCTCAGGGCTTGGTGCCTCAGTGGAAGTGGAGGGCGAGGGAGAACATGGCTGAGGAGGAAGGGATGTCGTCCAGGTTTCAGTCTTGGATGGAGGGTGAACTGTGGTGACTTTCACTAAGTCTGAGATCTGGGAGTTGCACCGGTTGGGAGGGACGACATAGTTAGGATTTTCTGGTTAGAAGCAACGGGTGTTAACTGTAGGGATAGAGGGGGGCTATAATGAAAGTGGAACCTCTTTGAAAATCAGGGTCAGGATTCTAGGAGGTTGCGTCCCCTGGGGGAATGAGAGTCTGGTTACAGAGCAGTGCCCTGGTCTCCACCCGGAAGGCCTCTCAGCAGAAACAAGACCCAGTAGCAGGACTGGGCCGACTCAATGGCTCTGCTGCCCTTTCTTCCCATTGTTGGTTGACTTACTCTTGTCATAATTCCTAGAAAGAGAGACTGCTGGACTCAAGAGTTTCAATCTAGGCTTCTAGTTAGCCTAGGGATCGGTTGTCCAAGGACCTATCCTTAATCAGTCAGGGTGGTGGTCGTATGATGGAATACTTGGCTTGACAAATCTGTCCCTTCATCAGTGGCTGTGAGCAATGCAGCATCCCTTAGAAGGGTCTGAGATGTGCCAGGCAGTGTAATGGAAACAGCTAGAATGGAGGGGGCAGTGAGTAGAAAGATCATTATTATGGTTTTAGGCTTGCTAGGCACATTTGGAAAATAGGCACACATCATTTTAGTTCAGTTTTCTCAACAAATGAAGTCCTGCTGAAGTGACTCAGGAAGGTTCACCAGGCTGCACGCCCTCAACCATAGGGTAGGTCTTTCTATCTATGTCGTCCCTTGCCAGTGGTTCCCAAAGCGGGCTCCAGGAATCAGCAGCAGCAGTGTCACGAGGGCTTGCTCATTCTCGGGCCTCACCCGGGACGCGCTGCATCAGACACACTGGGGTAGGCCTCTCACTCTGTTTTAGACAGGCCCTCCAGGGGATTCAGATGCACACTCAAGTTCAAGGATCCAGGTCTTGAGACTGACAGCCATGTCTGTATCTCCTCCTTCTCCAGCACTGTTCTGAGTCTTCCGCACAGAGGGCTGGATTCACCTTAGGGAGACATAAAGGAGAACACTGGGAAATCAGACTGGATTAAGATTTGAGGAGTTTGGGACTCGTAGCTAAAGTAAGAAAGGAGCCATGATAACTTTTAGATCAGGGAAGAAAAAGTATAACATGATGTAGGGGACCACATAACAGTATTTTAAGAATGCCAGTCGACCCCCAGCCCCCCCTTTAATGGTAGACAGAATAGGTTATGAAGGTCATCTTCTGAAGAAGAAGTTTCATAACTTTCATGCAACTTTCAGTTGAATTTACGGCCTCAAAATGATTAAGTAGCCATTGTTAGAGAGGAAATTCTTTTTGATTGCTAAGTTATATTAGCTTTTAAGGTAGCATTTCTTAAAACGTGTTCAGATTCATATTAGAATGGTCTGAACTGTGTTTTAAAAATGTACTTTTTTCTTTGTAAAAGAGAGAGAGAGAGAGAGAGAGAAAGTGTGCTTAGGGGAGGGGCAGAGAGAGAGAGAGAGAGAGAGAGAGAGAGAGAGAGAGAGAAAATGGTGCCCGACTGGGGCTTGATCTCATAATTATGAGATCATGAGCCAAAATCAAGAGTCAGATGCTTAACCTGAGCCACCCAGGTGCCCTGGAGCTGTACCCTAGACCTATTAAATCAGAATCTCTGGAGTTGGCACCCAAGAATCTGCATTTTTAAAGAAACTCCCTAAGTGATTCTGGTTGGTTCTGATGCACTCTCAGAGGCACACGCACTGCCCATGCATTAAATCTAAAAGCCAATAACTTTAGGAAAACAAAGTTAACAGTGAATTTGGAAAGTACTAAAGCGTCTACAGCATGGCGCTAATGCACCAAAAGCCTTCCAATACCCCCAAATGCCACAGAATCGTGAAAGTAGCCAGAGCAAAGATCTTCTTGGGCACTCCAATGATCATTGAAAGTTGTCCTCTTAGGTTACCACACGGACGGGACAGAAGACCCGAAGTTTCATCCTCAAATTCTTGACAGTGCAACTCAACTTCCTAGAGTTGAATGAATAAATTAATGTCCTTTTCTATGGCAGATAGAAACAAGATAACTACAAGAAAGGCAAAAGGAAAACTATTGACCTCATGGACCTACTGAAGGTTCAGCCCTCCCTTCAGTCAGAGCAGGTGTGGTTCTAGAGAGAACCTTCTGTCCTTCCTGCCCCTTAGTATGTGCTCAGCAGCATTTGCAAAAATCTACTGGATACATATTTTGAATTATAGATTTTGAAATATGTAGTACTTTACCAGTAAGCCAATGAGACTGAATTCATGGAAATACCCTCGAATGGAAAGAATGTTCTTTTCCTGGGCACTGGAAATAGAACTGAAGGACCTGGTTGACTGTTAAGAAAGTGTAGGTGCACCAGAGCCTGAACTGCATTAGTTGTGTGATGTTGGGCAAGTTATTTAAGCCCTCTGGCTTTCTACTCATCTGGAAAATAAGAACAGTCTTCACATATATTCATGAGAACAACTTGAGAGTGTTAACACAAAAGACCAGACCTGAAGCAAGCATTCACCAAATGTTAAGAAAGAAATATGGCACAGATGTATTTTTCCAGCATTCTGTACTTTCTGAATCTTCTCCACTGAAGACTTACTGCTTTTATCATCTAAAATGAATGATAAACCACAGCTATTTTTTTTTTAAGGGAACAAACCATAAAGAGAGAAAAAGCAAACAAACAGTAAAACAGATGCAACCATGGTCAGAGGAGTCTGCTTTTATTTGGAGTAATGACAGCATGTTACCCTGGGGATATCCTAATCAAAGTACAGATACTGGAAGAGTGAACTTGAAGAATTATGAGTTCTATACTGGTATCTACCGTGGCCTGGCTTTGCAAACTTAGATCCCAAAATGGAGCTGTTAGGTCACAAGGTTTCCTGCTTTCCTGCCCCTCTCTGAGGCTGTTCTCTTCCATCAGGTGCAAAGCCTGGATCTCCAGCATCAAATTAAAGAAATAGAACAAACCCATCTCAGGGCTTCTTTAAATATTCAGATAAACCCATGTGCCCCTATCACTTAAATTAAGCTTTCCTAAGAAAAAGTAAGTCAATTAGTTCAAAATGTGGGTTAGTGCTTCTGGGTATTTAAAAGGGGATTTTTTTTTTCTTTTTTAGTTCATTTAGAAACATAGCCACGGGGCAGGTATATACCCACTCCTCAGCACGTCCTGTGGATTGCCATGATACCTCTAGATACTAATTTCTGACATCTAGAGCTTCAAAATCCAGTCCTTCAACATTCTCAAAGTTGTGACGATGTTAAAATATAAGCTTGAAATTTTATTTTGCCTTGCCCTTTTATTTTATAAGCTTTCCCTTCACTGTCATTATTCATATTCATCCAAGGGTGCTTGACATTACTATAAAATATTGAGAATACACAGTTTTACCCTAATTGAACTTCTTCCTTCAACAAATAATTACCCTCTAAATTTTGTAAACAAAAGTAGTCTCCAAGACATTATGAAATGTTGTTCTAGAGCAAACTTTGTCACAGGTACTGAAGCATTCATTTATCTAAGTGGTCCACATGCTGTAAATCAAAGTTTACCAAAATAGGGGCACCTGGGTGGCTCAGTCGGTTAAGCCTCTGGCTTCAGCTCAGGTCAGATCTCATATTCGTGGGTTCGAGCCCCGCGTCAGGCTCTGTGCTGACAGCTAGCTCAGAGCCTAGAGCCTGCTTCAGATTCTGTGTCTCCTTCTCTCTCTACCCCTCCCCCTCTCATGCTCTGTCTCTCTCTGTATCAAAAATAAAATAAAATATTTTTTAAAAAAGTTTACCAAAATATAAGTAAAATTGCATATTTCCGAAGAAGATAAATTTCCAGAAGGCGTTTCTGGGTCATAGAACATGAACATTTTCATGGCTTTTGAGAAACTGCCTAACTGCTTTCTTAAAAGACTATCTTAAATGATATTGACAATTAAAAAAATGAGAGAATAATATTTTCATGCCAACATTTGGGTGTAAAGTGGTTTTTTACATTTTTGTTGTTTGTTTTGCTTTGAGTTTACTGAGTAGGCTACTTTTTTGAAATGTAGCAAGTAGTTTTAGGAAAATTTTATGTTCTAAGACAACTGTAAATAGCTCCTCCGTTATTTAAAATATAGGTATTTGTGACAAGACAGTAACATATCTTTATCTCCCTTTCCACCGTAATTAGTATTGCAATGGCACAAAAATATATTTTATTACTAAGAGGACTTTAACATCCACTTTAATCACACATATCCCTTATTTTTTCTTTTTTAAAAAAAATTGCTTAATGTATTTATTTTTGAGAGAGGTAGAGACAGAGCATGTGCAGAGGAAGGGCAGAGAGAGAGGGAGACCCAGAATCAGAAGCAGGCTCCTGGCTCTGAGCTGTCAGCACAGAGCCACACTTGGGGTTTGACTCATATGCAACCCAAGAACCAGGAAATTATGACCTGATCCCAAGTCAACTGACTGAGCCACCCAGGCGTCCCTCCCACATATCCTTTAAAGAGATATGACTAAAAGACAAGAAACAACTATCCTTAATTTTATGTTTAACTTTGACAGGCTTTACATTTGATTTCTTTATTAGCCAGGTGAAATTTCATTACCGCATTATTATAACGAAGAGATAGCACACATTTACGCTCCACAAAAATTTACTTATGGAAAACTACATTCCCCACATACATTACTTGTTTTAAAAACAGCCTAGGGACTGGGAGGTGATTATTAGGTAGAAAGATCAAGAATTACAGTTACCAGGTGGCAATTAGAAACTAAAAATTCTACTCTTGTCAATCACTGTGTTAAGTTCACTCTGACCTGTTTTTTGACAAAGCATCAAAGATAAAAATAGGTAGTACCCTCCTTGTCCCCAGGAGATTTATGCAGAACAGCCCAGGATTTCAAGAGAAAACACCTCAACCTAGTCTGGTTGGGTTTGTGGGCATTCCTTCTGCCTCTGAAATTCTTGACTGTCATTTCAGATGGGTTCCTACTTCTAATAGACCAGGAAAATTGTGCTAGTGTTTCAGGTACCAAGTAACAAAGATATTTCCTAGGGCATCTCTGCTCTGCTCACAATCCAAGCTTAGCATTCCACCTCAGTACTCTTCTGGCTTTGCAAAATTTGATTCCCAAATCAAATGACACATGGGGGCATTTTAAGGGTAGGAAATTGTTCCCCCCAAGGCTTTTTTTCTTTCATTCTTTGGTTCCTAGAGGCTGTACGTGGTCAAGTGTGTGAGCTCCGAAGCCAAGCTTTCCTGCCCTACAGAATTCTGGGAGATGTGGGGCAAGTGGCTTAAGCTTTGTGAGCCCGCTGGCCTTGCTTTTCTTTTTTATAATCAAACCCGGAAAATAGAGCCTTAACAAATATGAGCTAACAGTTGAATGTTTACCAATGTCCCAGACACTGTATTATGTGCTTTACTCGTATTAACTCATTTAATTCTTGGCAATAATCCCATGCGGTAGGGGCTATCAGCTATCATCCAGATCATAAAATAATGAAAGAACCAACATATTTTTTTAAGAAAGGCAACTAGATGGGGCACCTGGCTGGCTCAGTGTGTAGAGCATGCAACTCCTGATCTCAGGATTGTAAATCCAAGCCCCACGGGTGGGTGTAGAGATTATGGAACAAAGTAAAATCTTCAAAAGTAATTAAAAATTTTGAGAGGCAACTGGGAAGGCCAAACTAAGATTCAATCCCATGCAGTCCTGTTTCAAAGATGAAGTTGTAACCACTCTGCACTACAACCTTTGGTGGAGGCTGGCTTTCTCCCCACGTATAAATATTTGTTGTGTTTATTGAGTGTCTACTATGTGCCAACCACTCTGCTAAAATACTCTAAGAATTGAAGGGAATTGACAATGAACCAGAGATGCAGTGATAAATAAGACCTAGTTTCTGCTCTTGTGGAGTTATTTTTCTTTTCTATCACTTTGTAGAGTTCAAGTTCACGGATTCAAGTTTCCTCTGAGTTCAAAACCTATTGCTCAAAGTGAGCTTCGGTGAGTTCAACAGAATTTAACAGTGAAATTTTGAAACAAAGGTATATCAGAATGGCTTCAATTTGAATTACTATTTAACCTCTATAGTATTTTAAGAATTTTTAAGTAAGCAAATCAAGAAAAGCATGACTTGAAAGTGATGACTGAAACACTTTTTCTGGCTTCTGCCCCCAAGAGCCCATGAAACTTCTTCAATTTATCAATTTAAATCCCCCCAACCCACCTCTTTTAATACAGTGATACTTCCATTCCTCACTCTACTTCGCAATAACTTCTTACAGTATGTTTGTACCAGAGAGTAAATTATGGCAGGGAAATATTAAACCAGAGCAGTTTTCACACTTATTTTAAGTTGCAAACAATAATGTTTCCTTGCAGTTGCTATTTCCTCCTGACTTTTAATGTAGAAATTCAGATCCATGATATTTTAAGGTTTTCTTTACTGTGAAGTTTCTTGCTAAATATAGATTTAACTAGGGGCATCAGGCTCAGTTGGTTAAGCATCCAACTCTTGGTTTCAGCTCAGGTCGTGATCTTGATCATCTTCATCACCCACTCTTGTGGGTTCAAGCCCTGCATCAGGCTCTCTGGTGTCAGTGTGGAGCCTGCTTTGGATCCTCTGTCTGCCTTACGCTCTGTCTCTGTCTCTGTCTGTCTCTGACTCTCTCTCTCTCTCTCTCTCAGAAATAAACATTTTTTAAGATAGAAATATTTTAAAAATAAATATAGATTTAACTAAACACAGATCCTCTTCATTCATTCATTCATTTAATATAAATGACTGGGGTGCTCACCATCAACCAGGCTCCAACCTAAACTACAAAGGTGTTACCAGTGTAGCAGAGAAAATGGGCAGATAGAAAGAAACTACACCACTCATAAAACAGATGCAACTCGGTAGGTTGGAAGCAAAAAGAAGGAAGAACGTAATATGTGTCTATATGGTATATAACCTTTCATCAAGCGTGACCACGAAATTCGAGTAGGTGGGCTGTAACATGAAGGGGAGATATTTGGAGTTTTTCCTTCCAGAATAGCAACCTCACCACTTTCAAGTAATCTAAGAAATGGAACAGCACAAATATATAGATGGTACTTATTAATGATTATGAAAGAGAAACTGTGGAGCATCTTGTTGAAGATAGAAACATCTTTTAGAGTACTGAGTTCTGTCTGACAGTTAAATAATTGCAATAAATGTTTCAGACAGTACTGGGATCATTTGATGTAAAGAAGCTATGCATTCTGCACTAGAAATAAAGAAATCATCCTTATAAAGGAGCTATCCAGTTATAATTGGTGGCTGATGAGTTCAATGGATTTTATGATAAGCCGGAATCTAAGAGGAATCCCAACTGGGCTGATAGGCAGAAGAGAGATCACTCTGCCTCTTTACCAAAATAATAACAAAGTCTTTTTTGATCTTTCAGTTTCCTATAGAGTATATGGATGGTGTCCGAGGATGTTTTTAAGGAATCATTTACTAAACCTGGATTTGAACTCCTTTATAAACTCAAGTATAGTTTTGTGTTACTGGGATTTCAAAATTAAGCAACTTATTTTTTTGGTGGCGGTGGGAAGGGTTTTTCTGGATGTTCTTCCTGACAAATACTGTAGATTCTAACATGAAGAGGTCTTTACCAGTATTTGATGAAAGTATCATTAATGGGCAAAGAATTTTGGTAGGTTTTCAGGAGCCGGTGCCACGAAGCAGATTCACAGTTGCCAGAATATCAGTCCAAGGCGTACTTTCCAAGGTGCGTTTTTCATACCTAACGCCTGCGTGGGTCCTGGCCGTTGTTTGCAAACTGCTCAGGCAGCATCTGAAACTGTTGTTTTGCTAAATCCGTTAAAAATTTATTTGCACTTGGGGTAGTTTTTGTTTTTGTTTTTTGGTTCTGCTATTGCCCACCCCCCACCCCCCTTCTGGCTTTTGCCGGTAGAGACCTGCCCTGGGGGGTATTTTGTCCTGGGAGCACAAAACTATTTTCTTTTCTGGAAATAAGTTGACGTCAACTGGGAGCTGTTTTGGGTTGCTTTGTTTCCCGGAGCGTCCAACCCAGCACACCGCCTCCGGCAAACTGCAAGCAATTCAAAGCAGCTCGCCCAAAAGGGAAGGGAGCTGTGGGGGAGGGAAGGGGGATCGCCTGCAAAAGTGGGGAGACCTGGGGAGCTGCTCTTCTCCAGGGTTGGAACGTGGACCAGCGTCCCAGGGCTGCTCCGGGAGCTCAGTCCCTGGCGCACTGCGCTCGCCGTGAGGGCCGCGGGAGGGCAGCCCCTGGAAGGTCACTTGCTGGGCTCCCACCTGAGTTTTCAGCACTGCTGAAATTCCCTGCCCGATTGCTCGAGCGGCCGGAAAACCTGGGAGCATCCCGGGACAAAGGGCCAGCCGTCCGGAAGTAACCCTGTGCGACTGGAGTGTGCGCGGGTCGCGTGTGCAACTAAGTTAGCTGCCTGCCTATTGCCCTGAGCTCCGGGAAACAAACAAACAAACGCCTTCCTACACATTTCAGGGGACACAGTGTGTTCTGGACAAAGCCAGCAGCCCCTCCGGGATGATTCCCGAGGAGTGCTCCCCACCTCCCCGGACCGTTCTCAGCAGATTGCAGGACTCCTGAGAGCGTGTGTGAGCGTGTGTGCGTGTGTGTGTGTGCTTGCGCGCCCGAAGAGCGGGAGAGAGCCCGGGAGGCACGGACTTGCTCCAACTTGTTCACACCTGGCGCAGTTTCCCCAACACTCTGCGGCGTCCAGGGCAGAGGAAACACGCGGAGGGCGAGCACAGATAGCTGGAGAAGACAGAGTCAATTCCCACTTAGACGCCCACGCGGCCCAGAGACTTAGTGTCCCTCCCTCCCTTCCTTCCTTTTTCTTTCTTTTTTTAAAAAAAATTACAAGTTGACGGATGGGTTTCCATTGAAGATGGGGGAGTCCGGGGGGGGGGGGGGACGGGCAACTGACAAGCCCTAGTGCCTAGAATTTGGACTCGAGGGCAAATCCGAGGACGCCCTGGAGGGGTTAGGAAGGCTGCCTTACTTCAGGGTCTGCGCGCCCGGGGTCGCGGTGCTGGGACGCGTCTCCGTTGGTTCTCCTTAGCCCCTGGGACTTGGAGCGGGCGGAGCATCCGGGGACACTTGGGCTGCCCGAGGAGAAAATTAGCATGCCGTGCGAAGTCGAGGTGGAAGGGGTTGTGCCGCCAAAGAAAACAACCGAGGTCTCCCGAAGCTCTGGGGGCGCGGCCCCTGGGCCGGGAGTGCGGGAGGCGGGGACGCGAGGACGCGCCCGGAGTCTGGGCGCGACGGGGGCGGGCGTTCGGCTGGAAGTGGGACAGTGTCTCCTATGGGAAAGCGGGACCCGGCGAGCTCTTTGGCCGCCTTTCCAGTTTCGGAGGTATCCACCCCCGTGCGCCGGAGGCAGCGCAGCCCCGAGGGCGAAAGAATGGCGGTTGGCAAACTTGGAGCAAGAGCGCGCTCGGGATCCGAATTGCCGGAACTGTGGCGCCGGCGGGGGCGGCCGAGACCCAAGTTCACTTTTTCCACCCGCCCGCTGATGGGCCTTAGGGATCGACATTGCTGTAGCTCCAACCAGGTGGAGCGCCTCGCCGGAGGGAGTTGTGTCAGTGTGCTCCGAGGGCGGGAGGGCAGCGGCCTAAGCGGGTGGGGAGGGTCCCTGGGGTCTGGAGCGCCTCTCCCCGAGTCTCCCCTCCCAGCCGCCCCTCCCAGTCTTTCTTTCTTGCTCCTTCCCCAGGCTGGCGGGACCGGCACAGACTTGCCCTAGACCTACGGGGAGCGCCCCAGGTCTTTAATGACAGCTTAAAAGAGGCTGTTGGAAAAGTCGAAAGGGATGAGGCTGACGTGGGGCGTGTTTCGCTCCTTTGCAAGAGTCGGAAAGGGAGCTGGGAGCCTTGCAGCTGGCCCCAGGCACCCGCGCCTAGCCGCCAGCAAGTAGGTGGGGGAGTCACCGCCGCCAGCCCCATCCAGCTCCCAAGCCTCGCCCGCTGCGCCCTGGCCGCGGGCGCAGAGAGGGTGCGGGGCCTCGCCGTGCCTCCTCCACCCTGCTCATTAACCTGCCTGCTCCGCTCCGCTCCGCTCCGGGCGGCCCCAGACACGGGCTTCTCGGAGCAGCACCCGCGGCTCGCCCGGCGCTGCCGCCTCCCCGAACCCCCGGCTCCGGGGGGCAATGAGGGGGCGGTGGAAGGGGCACTGCTCGTCGGGCATTACTTAGAGAAGCGAGACCGCCCCGCCCTCCCGCCGGCCCTCCCTCTCTCCCGCCCGGGCCCGCGCGCCACTCCGCCAGAGGGTAAGTTGGGAGTGTTTCACCCCCACCGACAGCTCTCGCTCCCCTTTCTCCCCCTCCCCTTCAAAGTTTTCTTAGGAGTGGGGAGAGGGGTGGGGGAGGCAGAGGGTCCAGCCAGCCTCCGTCCTTACCCTCTCCCTAACTTTCCCCCGCCTCCCCTCTCCTCCATCCCCTGCGCGCCGCTGCCCCTCCGGAGTAGCGATCCGAACTGACAATTGGAGCGCGGCTCCTTTAAGAGCCCGGCTTTGCCTCCCGGTAGCTGAAGGTCATTAAACACAAAAGCTCTCAGCGCTGCGGTCCAATATAGCGCATGCGCCCTGCCCGAGGACTGGCAGAGAGACGGCAATATGGCGAGAATGCCTGGCAGCGGGGACTGTAACACCAGCGCGGGCGGCAGCGCCAGCGCCGCCGCCGCC